>NW_023994134.1:0-407500 GCF_015586225.1 Lucilia sericata | reverse complement strand
ATGTATGTATGTATGTATGTATGTATGTATGTATGTATGTATGTATGTATGTATGTATGTATGTATGTATGTATGTATGTATGTATGTATGTATGTATGTATGTATGTATGTATGTATGTATGTATGTATGTATGTATGTATGTATGTATGTATGTATGTATGTATGTATGTATGTATGTATGTATGTATGTATGTATGTATGTATGTATGTATGTATGTATGTATGTATGTATGTATGTATGTATGTATGTATGTATGTATGTATGTATGTATGTATGTATGTATGTATGTATGTATGTATGTATGTATTTATGTATGTATGTATGTATGTATGTATAGTATGTAAGTATGTATGTTTGTATGTATGTATGTAGGTTCGTTTGTATGCATATGAGAATTAGAGACGATGTGCAAGAAGGATTTGTGGAAAAACGCAATTTTTTGGCAGTAGTTTAGTAAAAATGCTATTATAGATATTTGCTTTATATACATAGATCAAGCGAGTTGGGAATGTTATTTCCGAGTGCATGGAATGTTATTGCTAATAATCTTTCTGAAATCAAGAATTTTTGAATATTTTAAATTCTTTAATGTTATTTATTTATGAATTTTGATGAATCTTCTTAAAATTCATTTGTAGTTCATACAAATTATACCTAAAAACAAACTCTGAGGATATACCCATTAATTCATCAAGAAAATAAATTTTGCAAAATTTCTATCTGAAAGTTTTTAACGTTTAAAAAGATTGATTTTGAGTACATTAAAGCGTTATTTTTTATATAATTTTTTTCTTAGGTTTCTAGATATGTACAATGTACATATATTTTTGTGATAGTTTTTAAAAATTTATTTATAAATACATAACATTATGGTTGTTTTTAATGAAGAATATCAAATATACAAAATTTTGATTTTGACTCGATTTCAGGAAAATTATCAGCGATAACTTTCTATTATGGATTCGAAAATAATATCTCAATTTACAATATCAAAATTATGAAAATATGTTAATGATATTATTTTGACTAAGTTATTGTCAAGAATTTGCGTTTTTTCCCGAAAGATGCTGTTTAAATAATGTCCCTTTTTTGCCCACAGACAAAAACGAGTAAGCGTTATCCAATTTGAAAATATTAGTATACTAGCTATACCCAGTGTGCTTCGCTACCTTCATCGTAATGGAATAAAATAAATATCATTATTGTAAATGTATATATATCTGCAATATCAAAAATTCCCCTTTTAGAGAACTCTTTAAGTTTGATTTTATGATTCTAGTCTCAATTTTACAGAAAATTAAAAAAAAAACCAGTTGAAGAACGAAAAAGTACCAGACAGTGCCTTTTTATATATTTTCGCATGAAAATATGTTAATGATATTATTTTGACTAAGTTATTGTCAAGAATTTGCGTTTTTTCCCGAAAGATGCTGTTTAAATAATGTCCCTTTTTGCCCACAGACAAAAACGAGTAAGCGTTATCCAATTTGAAAATATTAGTGTACTAGCTATACCCAGTGTGCTTCGCTACCCTCATCGTAATGGAATAAAATAAATATCATTATTGTAAATGTATATATATCTGCAATATCAAAAATTCCCCTTTTAGAGAACTCTTTAAGTTTGATTTTATGATTCTAGTCTCAATTTTACAGAAAATTAAAAAAAAAAACAGTTGAAGAACGAAAAAGTACCAGACAGTGCCTTTTTATATATTTTCGCATAAAGATTTTTATACAATCAGAAAGCTACATGTCCAATTTTATGTTTTTAGGTTCAATATCATAGAAAATTCGAAAAGTATTATTAAAATAACAAAAAAGTACCAGAGTATCCTTTTTCAATTTTCGTTCAATTGGGATACTGCGTGTTTAATTTTATGTTTTTATATTGAATATTTTAGAAAGCTCTAAAAGTACCAGTACCAGTTAAGTACGAAAAAGTACCAAAAATTTCATGTTCCTAAGTTCAATATTATAGAAAATTCAAAAAGTACCAGAAAATATTCCAGTTTAAATTTTCATTCACACAAGTCCCTGATTGCTTTTATAGATTCTAATTAACTCCGGGCTCCACATGCTTAATTTCATGTTTCTAGGATCAATATTATAAAAAACACAAAAAGTACCTTTTGAAGAACGAAAAAGTACCAAAAAGTGCCCTTTTATAGGTTCTCACTTAATCCAGGCTCTAAACGCTTAATTTCATGTTTCTAGGTTCAATATTATAGAAAATTCAAAATGTACCTTTTAAAGAACGAAGAAGTACCAAAAAGTCCCCTTTTATAGGTCCTCACTTAATCCGGGCTCTACATGCTTAATTTCACGTTTCTAGGTTCAATATTATACAAAAATCCAAAAAGTACCTTTTGAAGAACGAAAAAGTTCCAAAAAGTCCCCTTTCATATGTTCTCACTTAATCCAGGCTCTACATACTTAATTTCATGTTTCTAGGTTCAATATTATAAAAAATTCAAAAAGTACCTTTTGATGAACGAAAAGTCCCCTTTTATAGATTCCCATTTACTCCGGGCTCTACATGCTTAATTTCATGTTTCTAGGTTAAATTTTATAGAAAACTCTAAAAGTACCAGTCGAAGGACGAAAAAGTACCAAAAAGTCCCCTTTTATAGATTCTCATTTACTCCGGGCTCTACATGCTTAATTTCATGTTTCTATGTTAAATTTTATAGAAAACTCAAAAAGTACCAGTCGAAAGACGAAAAAGTACCAAAAAGTCCCCTTTTATAGATTCTCATTTACTAAGGACTCTACATGCTTAATTTCATGTTTCTAGGTTAAATTTTATAAAAACTCAAAAAGTACCAGTCGAAGGACGAAAAAGTACCAAAAAGTCCCCTATTATAGATTCTCATTTACTCTGGGCTCTACATGCTTAATTTCATGTTTCTAGGTTAAATTTTATAGAAAACTCAAAAAGTACCAGTCGAAGGACGAAAAAGTACCAAAAAGTCCCCTTTTATAAATTCTCATTTACTCCGGGCTCTACATGCTTAATTTCATGTTTCTAGGTTAAATTTTATAGAAAACTCAAAAAGTACCAGTTGGAGAATGAAAAGTACCAAAAAATATCACTTGGTACCGGGGTTCCAAATAACACCCCATTAGGATATTTAGTGTTTCTAAATTTAAAAATTTTATCTAAATTGGATCATTGTGGTTGAATAAAATCAAATTTCCCGTTTTTACCCCTTTTGGTACTTTTTTCCTCCCCATTAACGAAATAAAAATTCTATTCCAAAAAGTTGCAACATCGTAGTAGGAGCCCGTTATTATGTATTCATATGTATAGTTAATAAACCAAAAACAATGTTTTTTGAAAAAAGTACCAAAAATAGGTACAATTTTATCCCCTTAAACGTCCGAATATCCAAAAAGTACTAAATTCATATTTTTATTTTTTCGTTAAGTTATGAAGGAGTCAAAAATATTTTTTGAATGTGCACTGGTTTAAAAGATACATGGGGTGCGAAAAAAGTACCAAAATACAGTTTTTACCCGTTTATTCCCTAAAGGGGCCGAATTTTAAAAAAGTACCAGACACCTGTCCGTTTATTTTTTAAATGAACGGCGATAAGCTTTAAACTGTTTTTGTATCTTTTATAGTTTAGGAGATATAAGGTTACCGAATTTACCCTTTTTTACCCCCTAAACATTTGAATGTCCAAAAATCCCGTCTTAGTGGATCTATTTGGCGGGAGACCAACCTCCTGTCCAAATTTCAGCTCTTTAGCTTCAACCGTTTAGGCTGTGCGATAATGAATCAGTCAGTGAATCAGTCAGTCAGTAACGTTAGAATTTTATTTATATAGATTAGTGAACGAAAAATAATAATTATATTTTGTTGTAACACTTTTATGTGTCGTCAGGTACAAAAAATCTCCTTGGAAAATTTTACTAACTCAAACAAATATTAACGCTTAGTTTGTATACATTGCAATTTTGCTGTAAAAAGGATGAACGGATTTATTTGATGACTCATACAAAAAAGTCCTCGTTTTTTCATTTAAAAACATTTTTCTTACAACGAAAGTAATTTAATGTTATTTTATATACTTCTATTTGATGTTAAAATACTACATAATTGCACTATTTGAAGTTGATCTCAGCGAAAAAGGAATTTTCGAATATATTTATTGTTTCCTGGGTTGTGTTTATGAAATCTAAGATAAATCCATTAAAATCACTATTTTTTATTTCAGCAATGGCCGTTGTGAAAGATAGAATTTCCGAGCAGCAATACTATGATGCCAAAGGTGGGATTAATATTCCTTTATGTACTGTTTTTTTCCATATACAAACAATGTAAACAATCAGATCTAGTATATGACTAGCTGCCCATAATTGTTAGGACTAATTTTATCCTAATCGTACACAACTTATTTTGTAAAGTTAATTTTTATTTTTTGTCAACAATTTGTTAATGGCTAGAAAAGTTCTTAAAGCATAACAATTATACTATACTGTTATGTTTGTATCGTTATGTTAAAAAATCGGCACAACTGCTGCTAATCGAGCTTCATTTGATTCTTGACCCATATAAAGGTCCCCTCATAAATTGCTTTAACGAACTTAGTTCCCCTTTAACACTAAAATTACAAAGAAATTTAGCATAACCAACTTTTATATAAACTTTTATTCCTTCAACAAATTTTATTAGGATCGTACCATAATCGTATTTATAACTTTCGTATTTATCAATACGATTATCGTATACAATTGTATTTATAACTTTGTCATTTCGAGTGTGACACTAAGAAATATTTATCTGAGACCCAACAAAGTATATACATACATATATTCTAGTCCTTATGAAATTCTGAGTCGATTTAGCTATGTCCATCCGTCTATCTGTGTAAAATACGCTCACGTAAAAGTGAAATTAAATAAATTAAATAAACTATTGCCCTAGTCAGTTTGGTGTTAAAAATGAGCAAAATCAGCTTAAGTCAGGAAAAGCTATGAATTCTCATCAGAGTGCGAAAATAAACTAAACGAAACGTTTGCAATTTTTATACCCTCCACCATCAGTGGTGATAGAGGGTATATATAAGGTTGTCATTCCGTGCGTAACACCAAGAAATAGTCATCTGAGACCCAACAAAGTATATATATTCCGGGTCCTTAAAACTAAGCAAAGGAAGTTAACCAAATTCACAAAAAATATTTACTGTTGTCCTAAGCAGTTTGGTATTGAAAATGAGCAAAATCGGTTCACATCGAGAAAAGTTATGAATCAAAATTTAAAACAACTCCGAAAAAATACGCTTTTTTACACATTCTGATGTAATTATCACGAAAACTATGCAATATAATTCCATGAAAATCATCATACGTTCGTTTCTACACGAAGGCTTGATCCCTGTTGAAAATTGTCGGAATCAGTCCACAACTTCATATACCTCCCATACAAATGTTCATATTCCCGGAAAATGAGTTTATTGTTAATAACTTTCGTTAGAATGTCTATATCTTTACAAAATTTTGCACGTTTAAATTTTATGTCAAAAGAATTGGTCTTAGCTTCCATACAAGGTGTTCTCCCGAAAAACACTTTTCGGATCGGTCCGTATTTGGTCGTAGCTCCCATACAAGGTCCCCTTCAGAAAAACATTTAAATGCATATAACTCATTACCAAATAATGATATCCATACAAAATTTGGCAGAAATATTACTTTTGTAATTTAAAATTTGTATTTTAAAATTTGTTTAGATCGGTTCATATTAAAAATCACTTTAACCGTATTTAACTACACTTTGTGTACAACAATATATTTGTATTTCCTTAAACCTTACACACACATACAAATCATATTTTAGGGCGCTATAGAAATATAAAAGAAAATGGTGTTTGTAATGTTCAATAAATCTTGTAATTAAGCTATTTAAATCTTGGGGTTATTAATATAAAAGTAGCTGGTGGAGGGTATTTAAGATTCGGCTCAGCCGAATATAGCAGTCTTGTTTCGTTTTGATCTTTGCGGTGAGTAAAACAGGAACAAAACCAAGAGAACAAAAACGATTTTCTCATTCGGATTTGTATTGTTGTTGCTTTTTAGCACATCATGTTCATTAACTCAAATTCACAGTGTTGCCAAAAGCCAATCTAGCTCGAAAAAAGGCAAATTTTTGACATCTAAAATTCACCTAATTTGTTTTTTATTTGTTATAGAAACATTCAGTGCTCATAACTATATGTCAGATTTTTATACCCTCCACCACCATCAGTGGTGATAGAGGGTATATATAAGTTTGTCATTACGTTTGTAACACCGAGAAATATTCATTTGAGACCCAACAAAGTATATATATTTTTGATCCTAATGAAATTCTGAGTCGATTTAGCTATGTCCGTCTGTCTGTCTGTGTAAAACACGCTCACGTTAAAACGAAGCAATGACCAATTATGGACCGATTGGAAAAATATTCCACAGTAATATTTCTGTATATGTGAGCAATACTTGTACCCAATTTTACATGGATATCTTAATTTAGTAATGAGTTATCCGCGTTTAAGTGATTTTCGGGAAGGGTCCTTGTATGGGAGCTATGACCAATTATGGACCGAACGGAAAAAAATTTCATAGTAATATTTCTGTACGTGAGAGGAATACTTGTACCAAATTGTATATGGATGTCTTAATTTAGTAATGAGTTATGTGCGTTTAAGTGATTTTCGGGAGGGGACCTTGTATGGGAGCTATGACCAATTATGGACCGATCTAAAAAAACATTCACAGTAATATTTCTGTGCATATGAGCAATACTTATTCCAAATTTTATATGGATATCTTAATTTTGTAATGAGTTATGCACGTTTAAGTGAGTTTCGGGAGGGGACCTTGTATGGGAGCTATGTCCAATTATGGACCCATCCAGATTTCTTCAATGAATTCTATTGACATAAGATTTTAAGTTGTAAAATTTTGTAAAGATATCAGCATTATGACGGAAGTTATTAACAAAAAACTCATTTAGCAATTTTCAGCAGGAATCAAGATCTTGTGTAGAAACGAATTTAAGATGACTTTCACGGAATTATCTTGCATAATTTACGAGAAAATTACATCCGAATGTATAAAAAATGCTTATTTTTTTCGGAGTTGTTTTAAATTTTGATTCATAACTCTATCCGATGTGAACCGATTTTCAATACCAAATAATGAATATTTTTGCTGAATTTCGTTAATTTCCATTGCTTCGTTTTAACGCGACGGACGGACATAGCTAAATCGACTCAGAATTTCATAAGGACCCAGAATATATCTACTTTGTTCGGTCTCAGATGAATATTTCTTGGTGTTACAAACGGAATGACAAACTTATATATACCCTCTATCACCATTGATGGTGGTGGAGGGTATAAAAAGGCAGAAAAATAAAATAACTATTTTATTGTTATAAGATAAATTTTGATATCTATTTCAAAAAAAGTCATTACAGATAGAAAAATATTCCCTTTACTTTTTGAAGAAACCCGGGCAACGCCGGGTACACGCAGCTAGTAATAAATATATATGAAACTTTTTTTACTCTTTCACTACATAATTAATAAACTTATTTACATAAAATTTGGCGTTTAATAAGTCTAACCTCAGAAGTTAACTAGTTAGAGTGCTATATTCGGCTATGCCGAATCTAAAATACCCTCTACCAGCAAGCTACTTTTTATTAAAACCCATTTAACATCTAATTTTTAGATAACTTAACTTCATATAGGAGCTACGACCAATTACGGGCCTCTCCAGAATAATTTCGTAGAGTGATTCATATGTATGTACACAAAACATATTTGCGTCGAATTTTATCAAGATAGCTTTATTTAACAATGAAATATGTGAGTTTTAATGATTTTCGGAAGAGAGCCTTATATGGGAGCTATGACCAATAATGGACCGATCCGAAAAGAAATTTGGTAGAATGATTTGTATGTACACAAAACATATTCAGTTCGAATTTTATCACAAAAGCTTTATTTGTCAATGAAATATGTGTGTTTAGGTGATTTTTAGAAGTGGACCTTACATGGGAGCTTTGATTTCTATTCATTTTATATTCGTATGTACAAAATTTTGTGTTGATACCGATATATTTGAGGGAGTTATTAACGATAAACTTATATCCGGGAATATACACCTTTGTATGTGGGCTATGGGAAATATTGGACCAATTGTTATGAGTTTGAACATACTTGATCCCTGGCACAAACAAATAATGTGTGACAAAATTGATCGAAATACCTTTGGTAGTTTCTGAGAAAACTACTTAATAATTTTGAAAAAAACTTTATTTTTTTCGAGGTAGTCTGAAATTTTTACTCATAAATTTTTATTTCGTGAACCGATTTTACTGATTTTCAATACCAAACTGTACCGGATAATAAAGAATGTTTTGGGTGAATTTCGAGAATTTCTATGGCTTCGTTTTAACGTGTTTTACACAGATAGACAGACGGACGGATAGTCGGACATAGCTAAATCAAGAATATGTATTCTTTGTTGGGTCTCAGATGAACATTTCTTGGTGTTACAGACGGAATGACAAAGTTATATATACCATCTATCACCACTGATGGTGGTGGAGGGTATAAAAAAAAATTCAATATGATATTGATTGGATGATACGCACATTTTTATGTTCACTTTTTGAAAAACTGCTATAACACCGAATTTCTAGGCTAAATATAAGAAAACATGAACCGATTTTCAAGAAATTTGGCAACATACAGTGTTTGAGGAAGAGAATGTTTAATACACCAAGCACTAATTTCGGGCCTGTTGTGATCTTAATGAAATGCAATGACCTTTTTCCGTCCACTTTTTGTTACATTTATAATGCTTAAGAACATGATATATACTATATGATAATTATTATTTAGTTAAATTTTTAATCAAAAATTTATTTTTATATGAAAACTCTAAAATGTTTGTAGATCCTTAACTAACTTTACGATTAGGTAAAATAAAAATCTGTATTCAATTGAATTTATTATCAAAAATCTATTTTAATCTTAAGCGTTTTCCACCGTAAAACTGTTTTTTTTTAACCTGTAATCTGCTGTATATTCTCAGAAAATAACTATTTTAAAACAGAATCTTTATTAGATCTTAAATGAATGTCTACGATGCCACATTTGTATGCAGAATAAAAACTACTTATAATATATTCGGCTGTGGTTCCTTCCTTTAACACCTAAATCTATCTAGAAAATCATTCATATCTCCGCTTAAAATTTCTATTTATATAACTCTTTAAAAAATTACTTTAAATAACTCTCAATTTGAGAAAACTATAAAGATCCGTAATCATTCATATTTTCTATACAAATCGAGTTTTATATCAAAAACAAGTTAGAGTGCTATATTCGGCTGAGCCGAATCTTAAATACCCTCCGCCAGCTATTTTTATAGTAATACTTTTTTAATTGATCAAATATTTGTAGAAATAAGTTTTCTCATGTCTTAAATAGAAAAACCCCAAGATTTAAACAGCTTAAATCTGTTACAATTACAAGATTTATTGAACATTGCAAACCCCATTTTCTTTTATATTTTTATAGCGACCTAAAATATGCTTTAACGATATTTAATAATGTGCATGTGTGTGAAAGATTTAAGGATTTTCAAAATACATATATATAATTTTGTTCTACACAAATTGATAATGCAATTAGTTAAATACGGTTAAATTGCTTTTAGTGGAAGGACTTAATATGGGAGATATGACCAATTATAAACCGATCGTAAAAATTCTTTAAGCAAAATTTCTGTACATAAAGCGACATATGCATGGGACCGACCGCACCCATGTTATGGACCTAATATTAATATAATACTAATATTTGTGCCAAATTTTGTATCAATAGCTTTATTTGGTAATGAGTAATGTGCGTTTAAGAGATTTTCGTAAAGGCGCTATGACCAATTATGTATAAAAAGACAAAATTTCAAAATTCTGTATCTATATCATTATTTGGCAATGAATATTGTGCATTTAAGTGATTTTCTGGAGAGGGCCTAGTATGAGAGCTATGACCAAATATGGACCGATCGGAGAAAACTTTCATAGTAATATTTCTGTATATAAGAGGAATATTTGTGCTAAATGTATGGATATCTTAATTTAGTAATGAGTTATGTGCGTTTAAGTGATTTTCGGAAGGGGACCTTGTACGGGAGCTATGACCAATTATGGACCGATCGGAAAAAAATTTCATAGTAATATTTCTGTATATGTGAGCAATACTTGTACCAAATTTAGTATGAGTTATGTGCGTTAAAGTGATTTTCGGGAGGGGACTTTGTATAGAAGCTATGTCCAATTATGGAGCGATCCAGAAAATTTTTTCTCTCAATGAATTGACATAAGATTTTAAGTTGTAAAATTTTTATGAAGATATCAACATTCTGACGGAAGTTATTAACAAAAAACTCATTTTCCGGGAATATGTACTTTTGAATGGGAGGTATATGAAATTATGGACCGATTCTGGCAATTTTCAGCAAGAAAAAAAAAAACTATGCAAGATAATTTCATGAAAGTCATCATATATTCGTTTCTACACAATATCTCAAGATACGAACGCATATATGATGACTTTCATGAAATTATCTTGCATAGTTTTTGAGAAAATTACATTAGAATGTGTAAAAAATGCTTATTTTTTCGGAGTTGTTTTAAATTTTGATTCATAACTTTTCTCGATGTGAACCGATTTTGCTCATTTTCAATACCAAACTGTACCGGATAATAGTGAATATTTTGGGTGAATTTGGTTAAATTAGCTTGCTTCGTTTTAACGTGAGCGTGTTTTGCACAGACAGACAAACGGACAGACGGGCATAGCTAAATCGACTCAGAATTTCATAAGGACCCAGAATATATATACTTTGTTGGGTCTCAGATGACTATTTCTTGGTGTTACACACGGAATGACAAACTTATATAAACCCTCTATCACCACTGATGGTGGTGGAGGGTATCTATACACAGAACATACTCATGTCGAGTTTAATAATAAATTATGTGGCATTAAGTGGTTTTCAGAAATGAACCTTATATGGGAGCTAGATATGGACCGATGATGAAAAAATTCCTTATATGGAATGTAACCAACTATGGACCGATGTGGAAAATGTTCACGGATGATTATACACAAGACTAATTCACGTCGAGTTTTACCCTGATAGCTTTATTTATCAATAATTATGCGCATTTGAGTGATTTTAGGATGTGGACCTTATATGGGAGCTAGTACCAATTGTGGACTGATCCGGAAAAATTTTCACTAATTGATTTATATCTATATACAGAACATATTCACCTCGAGTTCTACCCTGATAATTTTATTAATCAATGAATTATGCGCATTTGAGTGATTTTAGGATGTGGACCTTATATGGGAGCTATGACCGATTATGGACCGATCCGGAACAAATTTCGTAGAGTAATTCATATATACACAAAACACATTCATGTCGAATTTTATCCAGATAGCTTTATTTATCTATGAATTAAGCTCGTTTAAGTGATTTTCGGATGTAAACCTTATATGGGAGCTATGACCAATTATGGACCGATCCGGAAAAAAATTTCGTAGAATGATTTATGTATATACAGGTATGAATATGTATTCATGAATATGTATTCATGTAGAATTTTATCCCGATAGCTTTATTTATCAATAAAATATGTTCATTTAAGTGATTTTCGAAAGTGGACCTTATATGGGAGCTATGACCGATTATGGACCGATCCGGAAAAAATTTCGTAGAGTAATTCATATACACACAAAACACATTCATGTCGAATTTTATCCAGATAGCTTTATTTATCTATGAATTAAGCTCGTACAAGTGATTTTCGGATGTGAACCTTATATGGGAGCTATGACCAGTTATGGACCGATCCGGAAAAAAATTCCTTAGAATGATTTATGTATATACAAAACATATTCATGTCGAATTTTATCCCGATAGCTTTATTTATCAATAAAATATGTTCATTTAAGTGATTTTCGAAAGTGGACCTTATATTGGAACTATGACCAATTGTGGACCGATACAGATCTAAGTCCGTAGTTTTGATTCCTGTTCATATAATGTCAATATCTACAAAATTTTGTGTTGATACCGATATATTTGAGGATGTTATTAACGATAAATTAATTTCCGGGAATATGTACCTTTGTATGGGGGCTATGGGAAATTTTGGATCAATTATTACAATTTTAAACTTAATTAATCTATAGATGAAAAAAATAATCTGTGACAAAATTTGTCGAAATATCTTTGGTAGTTTCTGAGAAAACTACTCAAAAAAAAAACTTAATTTTTTTTAGGTAGTCTGAAATTTTTACTCATAACTTTTTACGTTGTGAACCGATTTTGCTGATTTTCAATACCAAACTGCTTAGGAAAACAATGAATATTCTCAGTGAATTTGGTTGATTTCATTTGCTTAGTTTTAACGTGAGCGTGTTTTAACCAGACAGACAGAAAGACAGACGGACATAGCTAAATCGACTCAGAATTTCATAAGGACCCAGAATATATATACATTGTTGGGTCTCAGATGAATATTTTTTGGTGTTACACACGGAATGACAAACTTATATATACCCTCTATCACCACTGATGGTGATGGAGGGTATAAAAATTATATTTTGTATAAACGAAGTTTTAATTAGATATCATGTAACCTTTGGGCCCCACGTTGGGTGCCATTTAATTTGTAATGTTAACTTTTGATGGTTGTATAGGTGGTAGCTTAAACAAAACGCAAACCATTAGTCCCTGTTAAAAACATCGCACACGTGCTTGATAGACTAGCTAGTTCGGGAATATGGGCGGGGATCTTGTTTCTCAGTGGACCTAAAGCCTTACAAAAAAAATCACGTGTGCTAAGGAAAGCCCTTTCAAAATATAGTTATATACAAATTTCCTTTGGAAAGACCTGGCAGGACAAGATGACATTGTCCTGACCTCAATACCCTCCCAACCTATGGATTTCCTTGTGGTCACTTATAAGTTGATATGGAAATCCCCTAATACACTAATCCAGTTTCTTCAGACCTCGAAGTTTTACCTCAAATAACACACTATTTCACGTTGAGAATATAATCTACTTTATTAAAAAACAAAATTCATAACTCGAGGTAACAAAATTTAAATACATTTAAAGGTGAATATGTTCTGTATATAGATATAAATCAATTAGTGAAATTTTTTCCGGATCAGTCCACAATTGGTACTGGCTCCCATATAAGGTCCACATCACTCAAATGCGCATAATTATTGATAAATAGAGCTATCAGGGTAAAACTCGACGTGAATTTGTTTTGTGTATAATCATCCGTGAACATTTTCCACATCGGTCCATAATTGGTTACATTCCATATAAGGAATTTGTTCAGCATCGGTCCATATCTAGCTCCCATATAAAGTTCACTTCTGAAAACCACTTAATGCCACATAATTTATTATTTAACTCGACATGAGTATGTTCTCCACCACCATCAGTGGTGACAGAGGGTTTATATAAGTTTGTCATTCCGTGTGTAACACCAAGAAATAGTCATCTGAGACCCAACAAAGTATATATATTCTGGTCCTTATGAAATTCTGAGTCGATTTAGCTATGCCCGTCTGTCCGTTTGTCTGCCTGTGTAAAACACGCTCACGTTAAAACGAAGCAAGATAATTTAACCAAATTCACCCAAAATATTCACTATTATCCGGTACAGTTTGGTATTGAAAATGAGAAAAATCGGTTCACATCGAGAAAAGTTATGAATCAAAATTTAAAACAACTCCGAAAAAATAAGCATTTTTTACACATTCTGATGTAATTTTCTCAAAAACTATGCAAGATAATTTCATGAAAGTCATCATATATTCGTTTCTACACAATATCTTGATTCTTGCTGAAAATTGCCAAAATCGGTCCATAATTTCATATACCTCCCATTCAAAAGTACATATTCCCGGAAAATGAGTTTTTTGTTAATAACTTCCGTCAGTATGTTGATATCTTCATAAAAATTTTACAACTTAAAATCTTATGTCAATTCATTGAGAGAAAAAATTTTCTGGATCGCTCCATAGCTTCTATACAAGGTTCCCTCCCGAAAATCACTTTAACGCGCATAACTCATTACTAAATTAAGATATCCATATAAAGTTTGGTACAAGTATTGCTCACATATACAGAAATATTACTATGAAAGTTTTTTCCGATCGGTCCATAATTGGTCATAGCTCCCATACAAGATCCCCTTCCGAAAATCACTTAAACGCACATAACTCATTACTAAATTAAGATATGCATACAAAGTTTGGTACAAGTATTGCTCACATATACAGAAATATTACTATGAAAGTTTTTCCGATCGGTCCACAATTGGTCATAGCTCCCATACAAGTACCCTTCCCGAAAATCACTTAAACGCGCATAACTCATTACTAAATTAAGATATCCATATAAAATTTGGTACAAGTATTGCTCATATGCACAGAAATATCGGTCCATAATTGGTCATAGCTCCCGTACAGGGTCCCCTTCCGAAAATCACTTAAACGCACATAACTCATTACTAAATTAAGATATGCATATAAAGTTTGGTACAAGTATTGCTCACATATACAGAAATATTACTATGAAAGTTTTTTCCGATCGGTCCATAATTGGTCATAGCTCCCATACAAGGTTCCCTCCCGAAAATCGATTAAACGCACATAACTCATTACAAAATATTGATATCCATACATTTAGCACAAATATTCCTCTTATATACATAAATTACACTATAAAATTGTTTTACGATCGGTCCATATTTGGTCATAGCTCTCATACTAGGTCCCCTCCAGAAAATCACTTAAATGCACAATATTCATTGCCAAATAATGATATAGATACAGAATTTTGAAATTTTGTCTTTATATACATAATTGGTCATAGCGCCTTTACGAAAATCTCTTAAACGCACATTACTCATTACCAAATAAAGCTATATGATACAAAATTTGGCACAAATATTAGTATTATATTAATATTAGGTCCATAACATGGGTGCGGTCGGTCCCATGCAAATGTCCCTTCAGAAAATCACTTGAACACACATTACTTATTACTAAATTACAATATAGATACAAAATTTGACTGAAATATAGCTTTTATGTACAGAAATTTTGCTTAAAGAATTTTTTACGATCGGTTTATAATTGGTGATATCTCCCATATTAAGTCCTTCCACTAAAAGCAATTTCACCGTATTTAACTAATTGCATTATCAATTTGTGTAGAACAAAATTATATATATGTATTTTGAAAATCCTTAAATCTTTCACACACATGCACATTATTAAATATCGTTAAAGCATATTTTAGGTCGCTATAAAAATATAAAAGAAAATGGGGTTTGTAATGTTCAATAAATCTTGTAATTGTAACAGATTTAAGCTGTTTAAATCTTGGGGTTTTTCCATCTAAGACATGAGAAAACTTATTTCTACAAGTATTTGATCTATTAAAAAAGTATTACCATAAAAATTGCTGGTGGAGGGTATTTAAGATTCGGCTCAGCCGAAAATAGCACTTTAACTTGTTTTTTTTGTAAATTTGTTAATTGTTATACTTTTTTCAATTTTTTTCTTTGACAAATTATTAGGGTTTTCAGTTAAAAATAAATGGTTGGACTTATATATATGGGGAAATTCTCTAGGATATTATATAGGATGCTAGTATATTACCACTAGGAAGTTAACTTTATTGCTGACGATGATTTTTATATAAAAACAAGTTAAAGTGCTATATTCGGCTGAGCCGAATCTTAAATTCCTCCACCAGCTATTTTTATAGTAATACTTTTTTAATTGATCAAATATTTGTAGAAACAAGTTTTCTCATGTCGTAAATAGAAAAACCCCAAGATTTAAACAGCTTAAATCTGTTACAATTCCAAGATTTATTGAACATTACAAACCCCATTTTCTTTTATATTTTTATAGCGCCCTAAGATATGCTTTAACGATATTTAATAATGTGCATATATGCATGTGTGTGTAAGATTTAAGGATTTTCAAAATACATATATATAATTTTGTTCTACACAAATTGATAATGCAACTAGTTAAATACGGTTAAATTGGTTTTAGGGGCAGGACCTAGTATGGGAGATATGACCAATTATAGACCGATCGTAAAAAATTCTTTAAGCTAAATTTCTGTACATAAAAGCTATATTTCAGTCAAATTTTGTATCTATATCGTAATTTAGTAATAAGTAATGTGTGTTCAAGTAATTCTCTGAAGGGACAATTGCATGGGACCGACCGCACCCATGTTATGGACCGATCGTGAAAAAATTTTTAAATAAAATTTTTGTATACCAAACTAATATTTGTGCCAAATTTTGTATCAATAGCTTTATTTGGTAATGAGTAACGTGCGTTTAAGGGATTTTCGTAACAGGACCTTGTATGACCAATTACGTATATAAAAACAAAGTTTCGAAATTCTGTATCATTATTTAAGTGATTTTCTTGAGGGGGTCTAGTATGAGTGCTATGACCAAATATGGACCGATCGTAAAACAATTTTATAGTGTAATTTATGTATATAAGAGCAATATTTGTGCTGAATTTATGGATATCAATATTTTGTAATGAGTTATGTGCGTTTAAGTGATTTTCGGGAGGAAATCTTGTATGGGAGCTATGACAAATTATGGACCGATCCGAAAAAATCTTCCATAATAATATTTCTGTATATGTGAGCAATACTTGTACCAAATTTTATATGGATATATTAATTTAGTAATGAGTTATGTGCGTTTAAGTGATTTTCGGAAGGGGACTTTGTATAGAAGCTATGACCAATTATGGACCGATCGGAAAAAAATTTCACAGTAATATTTCTGTATTTGAGAGCAATACTTGTACTTGTAAATTTTATATGGATATCTTAATTTAGTACTGAGTTATGTGCGTTTAAGTGACTTTCGGAAAGGGTCCTTGTATGGGAGCTATGACCAATTATGGACCGATCGGAAAAAAATTTCATAGTAATATTTCTGTATTTGAGAGCAGTACTACAAGTACAAATTTTGTATGGATATCTTAATTTTGTACTGAGTTATGTGCGTTTAAGTGATTTTCGGGAGGGACCTTGTATAGGAGCTATGTCCAATTATGGATCTATCCAGAAAATTTTTTCTCTCAATGAATTTCATTGACATAAGATTTTAATTTGTAAAATTTTGTGAAGATATCAATATTCTGACCGAAGCTATTAACAAAAAATTAATTTTCCGGGAATATGTACTTTTGTATGGGAGGTATATGAAATTATAAACCGATTCTGGCAATTTTCACCAGGAATCAAGATCATGTGTAAAAACGAATGTGTGATGACTTTCATGAAATTATCTCGCATAGTTTTCGAGAAAATTACATCAGAATGTGTAAAAAATGCTTATTTTTTTCGGAGTTGTTTTAAATTTTGATTCATAACTTTTCCCGATGTGAACCGATTTTCCTCGTTTTCAATACCAAACTGTACCGGATAATAATGAATATTTTAAGTGAATTCGGTTAAATTACATTGCTTAGTTTTAACGTGAGCGTGTTTTACACAGACAGAAAGACAGACGGACGGACAGACGGACATAGCTAAATCGACTCAGAATTTCATAAGGACCCAGAATATATATACTTTGTTGGGTCTCAGATGAATATTTCTTGGTGTTACACACGGCATGACAAACTTATATATACCCTCTATCACCACTGATGGTGGTGGAGGGTATCAAAACAATGAAGATATGTATTTGACTACTCATTAGAGTGTCCCGAAAGACAGCACTTTTGCTAATCTTATATAGGTAGACCTCTCAAACGATGCATAGAAAACATTGTTCATATAAAATTTGGATAAATTGATCTTTCGATATCTTTTTATAATTTTAGAAAATTATGAACCAAAAGTTCTGCACAACTTTTTCTGCATGTAGCGCCGTATTTATTCTAAGCTTTTCAAATTTAATAACAATTTTGAATAACTCCAGCACACAATTTTCATTTACCATTTACAAATTCCGAAATTTGTTTAATTAGAGAAAGACGTGGTTATTTTAATAAGTTAAATTATTTGGGTATCTGCCTTGTACATCTGACGATATTTGACCTTTTTTCTTCGGATTTAATAAGTGGTGTCTAAATTCAGTCAAAACTTTAGTGTGGATGTATAAAAGTTAATGAATTTATTTTTATACCCTCCACCACCATCAGTGGTGATAGAGGGTATATATTAGTTTGTCATTCCTTTTGTAACACCGAAAAATATTCATTTGAGACCCAACAATGTATATATATTCTTGGTCCATATGAAATTCTGAGTCGATTTAGATATGTCCGTCCGTCCGCCTGTCTGTCTGTATAAAACACGCTCACGTTAAAACAAAGTAACGGAACTTTATGAAATTCACCCAAAATATTCACTGATATCCTAAGCAGTTTGGTATTGAAAAACAGCAAGAGCGGTGAAATATGTTCAGAGTTATGAGTAAAAATTTGAGACAACCTCAAAAAAAAAAAATTGTGCTTTTTCACATATTTATTTGTATTTTTTAGAAAAACTACTGCAGATAAATTGATGAATTTTGTCAGAGATATAACTCTTGGTGCCAGGATCAACATTGTTAAATCGGAAAAATCGGTTCACAATTACATATACCTCCCATACAAATGTACATATTCCCCGAAATTAATTTATTGTTAATAACTTCCGAAATAATTCCGATATCTTTACGAAATTTTAAAAATTTAAATTCCATGCCAATAGAATTCATATAAAGAAACAATTTTCGGAATCGGTCCATAATTGGTCATAACTCCCATACAAGGTATCCTTCTCAAAATCACTTAAACGCATATTTCTCATTACCAAACATAGGTATCCATACAAAATTTAGCACACACATTGATTTTATATACAGAAATGATACTGTAAAATTTTGTTTACGATTGGTCCGTAATTGGTCGTAGCTCCCATACAAGGTCTCCTTTCGAGAATCACTTAAACGCATAATACTCTTTACGAAATAAAGATATCCATACAAAATTTGGCACAAATATTGCTTTTATCTACAGAAATCTTATTATAATTTTTTTTACGGTCGATCCATAATTGGTCATGGCTCCCATTTAAGGTCTCCTTTCGAGAATAACTTAAACGCATATTACTAATAACCAAATAATGATATCCATAAAAAATTTGGCACAAATATTTATTTTTGAATTTTGTAATGCAAATCCACTGAGTTGAAAATCGAAATAAGTCCACAATTTCTTGTACCACCCATAGGGATTAAAAAATTGATAATTTTTCGCAAAAAATTAAATAAAAACTGTCCAAAACGAGCAGGATTCGAACCTAAAATCTCCCAGTTGCTAGTTTTACGCCATTTCCACTACACTATTAACTAGCTTCGTAATTGTTTGCAACTAATGTTCACATAGAAATTCTCTTTCCTGTTTGTATAAAAAATTGTTGTTAACCCAAGATCAAATAAAATGTGCACATTGAGAAAGTGTAACTGTTAATTTCTTATGCTATTCAGCAACATCAGTGTTGATAAAAGTTATTCAGCAGCAATGTTTTGTACAAACAGAAAATAACATGGTATTTTTATATGAAAAATATTAGTTAACAAAGGACAAAATAATGAAGTGGTGTAGTGGATGGAAGGGAGAATTAACAAACTGAGCATTGCAGGTTCGATTCCTGGTCGATTTATCTTTTTTTGTTATAAATAATTTAATTTTTTTTAAATCAAATTAAGTGTCGAAATTCGGTTCAACAATAAAAATTTAAAAGCAGTTTTTATACCCTCCACCACCATTAGTGGTGATAGAGGGTATATATAAGTTTGTCATTCCGTGTGTAACAACAAGAAATATTCATCTGAGACCGAACAAAGTATATATATTCTGGGTCCTTATGAAATTCTGAGCCGATTTAGCTATGTCCGTCTGTCTGTCTGTGTAAAACACGCTCACGTTAAAACAAAGCAATGGAAATTAACGAAATTCAGCCAAAATATTCAATATTATCCGGTACAGTATGGTATTAAAAATGTGCAAAATCGGTTCACATCGGGAAAAGTTATGAATCAAAATTTAAAACAATTCCGAAAAAAATAAGCATTTGCTACACATTCTGATGTAATTTTCTCGAAAACTATGCAAGAAAATTTCATGAAAGTCATCATACATTCGCTTCTAGACAAGGTCTTGATTCCTGCTGAAAATTGTCAGAATCGATTCATAATTTCAAATACCTTCCATACAAAAGTACATATTCCCGGAAAACGAATTTTGTGTTAATAACTTCCGTCAGAATGTTGATATCTTCACAAAATTTCACAAATTAAAATCTTATGTCAATAGAATTCATTGGAAGAAAAATTTTCTGGATCGGTCCATAATTGGACATAGCTCCCATACAATCACTTAAACGCGCATAACTATAAAAAATTTGGCATACATACAATTTTTGTACACAGAAATGTTATTTCAAATTTTTTTCACGATCGGTTCATCTTTGGTCATAGCTCCCATACAAGGTTCCCTCCCGAAAATCACTTAAACGCACAAAACTCATTACAAAATATTGATATCCACACATTTAGCACAAATATTGCTCTTATATACATAAATTACACTATAAAATTGTTTTACGATCGGTCCATATTTGGTCATAGCTCTCATACTAGGTCCCCTCCAGAAAATCACTTAAATGCACAATATTCATTAACAAATAATGATATAGATACAGAATTTTGAAATTTTGTCTTTATATACATAATTGGTCATAGCTCCCATACAAGGTCCTTTTACGAAAATCTCTTAAACGCACATTACTCATTACCAAATAAAACTATTGTTACAAAATTTGGCACAAATATTTGTTTGGTATACAAAAATTCTATTCCAATATTTTTTCACGATAGGTCCATAACATGGGTGCAGTCGGTCCCATGCAAGGTTTCCTTCAGAATATCACCTGAACACACATTAATTATTACTAAATTACGATACCAAATTTTACTCTGTTCTGTAACAGTCTGTTAAGTGGTAGTTTTGTTATACCCTCCACCACCATCAGTGGTGATAGAGGGTATATATAAGTTTGTCATTCCGTGTGTAACACCAAAAAATATTCATCTGAGACCCAACAATGTATATATATTCTGGGTCCTTATGAAATTCTGAGTCGATTTAGCTATGTCCGTCTGTCTGTCTGTCTGTCTGGTTAAAACACGCTCACGGTAAAACTAAGCAAATGAAATCAACCAAATTCACTGAGAACATTCATTGTTTTCCTAAGCAGTTTGGTATTGAAGATCAGCAAAATCGGTTCACAACGTAAAAAGTTATGAGTAAAAATTTCAGACTACCTAAAAAAAATAAGTTTTTTTCCCCAATTCTTGAGTAGTTTTCTCAGAAACTACCAAAGATAATTCGACAAATTTTGTCAAAGATTATTTTTTTCATCTATAGATTAATTATGTTTAAAATTGTAATAATCGATCCAAAATTTCCCATAGCCCCCATACAAAGGTACATATTCCCGGAAATTAATTTATCGTTAATAACATCCTCAAATATATCGGTATCAACACAAAATTTTGTACATATTGACATTATATGAACAGGAATCAAAACTACGGACTGTAAACTACGGAGATCTGTATCGGTGCACAATTGGTCATAGTTCCAATATAAGGTCCACTTTCGAAAATCACTTAAATGAACATATTTTATTGATAAATAAAGCTATCGGGATAAAATTCGACATGAATATGTTTTGTATATACATAAATCGTTCTAAGGAATTTTTTCCCGGATCGGTCCATAATTGGTCATAGCTCCCATATAAGGTTCACATCCGAAAATCACTTAAACGAGCTTAATTCATAGATAAATAAAGCTATCTGGATAAAATTCGACATGAATGTGTGTATATGAATTACTCTACGAAATTTGTTCCGGATCGGTCCATAATCGGTCATAGCTCCCATATAAGGTCCACATCCGAAAATCACTCAAATGCGCATAATTAATTGATTAATAAAGTTATCAGGGTAGAACTCGAGGTGAATATGTTCTGTATATAGATATAAATCAATTAGTGAAATTTTTTCCGGTTCAGTCCACAATTGGTACTGGCTCCCATATAAGGTCCACATCCTAAAATCACTCAAATGCGCATAATTATTGATAAATAAAGCTATCAGGGTAAAACTCGACGTGAATTTGTTTTGTGTATAATCATCCGTGAACATTTTCCACATCGGTCCATAATTGGTTACATTCCATATAAGGAATTTTTCAGCATCGGTCCATATCTAGCTCCCATATAAGGTTCACTTCTGAAAACCACTTAATGCCACATAATTTATTATTTAACTCGACATGAGTATGTTCTGTGTATAGATACCCTCCACCACCATCAGTGGTGATAGAGGGTTTATATAAGTTTGTCATTCCGTGTGTAACACCAAGAAATAGTCATCTGAGACCCAACAACGTATATATATTCTGGGTCCTTATGAAATTCTGAGTCGATTTAGCTATGCCCGTCTGTCCGTTTGTCTGTCTGTGTAAAACACGCTCACGTTAAAACGAAGCAAGATAATTTAACCAAATTCACCCAAAATATTCACTATTATCCGGTACAGTTTGGTATTGAAAATGAGCAAAATCGGTTCACATCGAGAAAAGTTATGAATAAAAATTTAAAACAACTCCGAAAAAATAAGCATTTTTTACACATTCTGATGTAATTTTCTCGAAAACTATGCAAGATAATTTCATGAAAGTCATCATATATTCGTTTCTACACAATATCTTGATTCTTGCTGAAAATTGCCAAAATCGGTCCATAATTTCATATACCTCCCATTCAAAAGTACATATTCCCGGAAAATGAGTTTTTTGTTAATAACTTCCGTCAGTATGTTGATATCTTCATAAAAATTTTACAACTTAAAATCTTATGTCAATTCATTGAGAGAAAAAATTTTTTGGATCGCTCCATAATTGGACATAGCTTCTATACAAGGTTCCCTCCCGAAAATCACTTTAACGCGCATAACTCATTACTAAATTAAGATATCCATATAAAATTTGGAATAAGTATTGCTCATACGCACAGAAATATTAGTATGATTTTTTATGATTTTTTTCCGATCGGTCCACAATTGGTCATAGCTCCCATACAAGGACCCTTCCCGAAAATCACTTAAACGCGCATAACTCTTTACTAAATTAAGATATCCATATAAAGTTTGGTACAAGTATTGCTCACATATACAGAAATATTACTATGAAAGTTTTTTCCGATCGGTCCATAATTGGTCATAGCTCCCATACAAGGTTCCCTCCCGAAAATCAATTAAACGCACATAACTCATTACAAAATATTGATATCCATACATTTAGCACAAATATTCCTCTTATATACATAAATTACACTATAAAATTGTTTTACGATCGGTCCATATTTGGTCATAGCTCTCAAACTAGGTCCCCTCCAGAAAATCACTTAAATGCACAATATTCATTGCCAAATAATGATATAGATACAGAATTTTGATATTTTGTCTTTATATACATAATTGGTCATAGCGCCTTTACGAAAATCTCTTAAACGCACATTACTCATTACCAAATAAAGCTATTGATACAAAATTTGACACAAATATTAGTATTATATTAATATTAGGTCCATAACATGGGTGCGGTCGGTCCCATGCAAATGTCGCTTTATGTACAGAAATTTTGCTTAAATAATTTTTTACGATCGGTTTATAATTGGTCATATCTCCCATATTAAGTCCTTCCACTAAAAGCAATTTAACCGTATTTAACTAATTACATTATCAATTTGTGTAGAACAAAATTATATATATGTATTTTGAAAATCCTTAAATCTTTCACACACACATTATTAAATATCGTTAAAGCATATTTTAGGTCGCTATAAAAATATAAAAGAAAATAGGGTTTGTAATGTTCAATAAATCGTGTAATTGTAAGAGATTTAAGCTGTTTAAACCTTGGGGTTTTTCCATTTAAGACATGAGAAAACTTATTTCTACAAGTATTTGATCTATTAAAAAAGTATTACTATAAAAATAGCTGGTGGAGGGTATTTAAGATTCGGCTCAGCCGAATATAGCACTTTAACTTGTTTTTAATTGCATATTGTAAGGCGTAATGAAAGTAAGTCTAAAATATTAAGGTAAATTTAAATTAATCCATAAAATTTGATAATTTATGAAACCAGTTTAAGGTGGAGGGTATTTAAGATTCGGCAGAGCCGAATATAGCACTCTAACTTGTTTAAAAATCAAATTAAGTGTCGATATTCGGTTCAACAATAAAAATTTAAAAGCTAATTTTTTTTTTTTTCGTAGGATCAACAACGTTGAAAATCTATTGTACCTCCCGTACAAAGTTATATAAGTTTTATAACTATAACTATTACCATACATTTTTTCTCACACATAGAAATTATCAGGGTTTCAAAAAACTGCTAATTGCAGTCGCAAATTACTAAATATTTGACTAAATTTAGTACCATGCTTAAAAAATAGTAACTCGTTAAAATTTCCCCTTACAAGCTAACTGAAGTCAGTCAACTGTGTCAACACATTGCTGCAATAACTTGCAAGTGGTTTTGTTTTTCTTCAGCAGCCACACACACAAGCAGCGGCCATTTTAAGTTTTTCAACTCAGCCGAACTGAACACAACGACTGAACAGTAAAAACAGTTTTGCGTGTGCTGCTTACGTATTGCTTAGTTTTTGGTTTCGTTTTCTTACTAAGGGACGTAAAAAAAACTGATAGTTTGACTGGTTAGTACAAATCAAGCCGACTGAACAATAAAACTTGATGGGTTGTTTGTTCATTAAGACTTTGTTATTGTATGCAATTTGTTTTAGTATATTGTATGTTTTGTGTTTAAATTTGACAAAAGTAAACAAAGTAATTGATAATTATTGCTAATAGAAATTGTTAATTAATTTAAAATTTATAAAATTATAAATTACTATACTTATAAATTTAGATATTTTCTTTAAATAAAAATTGATTTAAATTTAAGCATTTTGATGATTTTTTAGTGAGATTTTGTTATTGTATGTATGTATGTATATCAGGGTGGGTCGAAAATAGGCTTTTCGCTCGGATCAACATCTAATAGTGAAATTGTGTTGTATTTTAACGTCAAATGGAAGACTGTTAAATATTATTCAATTATTTTGAGGGTAAGAGCCCGCGCATCGCCGCCAAAGTTTGTAAATGCGTTTATATGGGAAAAATGGCACTTTTTGGAGTTTTTTCACAAAATGAGGCTTTAAGTATTAATTATTGCACCATTTTATAGCAAAATCGTAATGTCTACAAAATTGTCTTTCCAAAAAGATGGAAAAACTCAAAATTGGTTAAAAAAGTTTTGAGTTATTAAAATTTCCCCCGAGAATTTTGGGATTCTGAAGACATATAAAAGTAAATATAAGAAAATTTTTGTTAGTTTTGAAAAATTTTACAAAAAAATATTATGTTTATCTTTATAAGGTTCATAAATGTGCTAGTACGAATTTTTATTCAAATTGGATAACGCTTACTCGGTTTAGTCTGTGGTCAGAAAAGGGCCATTCTTTTAACAGCATCTCCAAAACTCCATTTTCAAACTTTAAAAAATTTTGTTAAATGGATTATTAAAAATTAAAGTTTTTTATGCTGGATATTATAAAGGATATATATAAGAATTAAACACAGAAAGAATGAGCTTAATACCTCTCATAGTTTTACCGTACCTGCGATGTGAATTTGAAGGATTTCGGGAAAAAGGCAATTTTTGCCAATAATTAAGTAAAAATTATATTATTACCAATTGTTGCTTAATTTTGATCAAGTAAATTGCGATTATTATTTCCGAGTCCATGGAAAGTTAGTTCTAATCAAATTTTCGAAACTAAAAATCATTAACCCTCTAAACACCGGTGTCAAAATCAAATTTTTGAATTTTATGTTCTTGAAAACTTCTTAGAAGTTATTTTTACTACATTCAAATTCAATCCATTAAATCTTTAAGAAAGTTAATTTTAGAAAATTCCTTTTTAAAAGTGTTTTTTGTAGTGTTTAAAAAATCGGTCTTGAATTGACCCCAAGTATGACAGAGGGTTAATTTTTGAAGAAGTTTGATTCCTAGATTTCTGGATATATTTTCGTGTAGTTTGTCAAAATCAATTCATAATTAAATACACAATATTTTGCTATTTATATTAAATATACAAAAACTTGATTTTGACCCCGGTTTTTAGAGGGTTAATGATTTTTAATTTCGGAAATTTTAGCAGAAATAATTTTTCATGGACTCGGAAATAATAATCGCAATTTAATTGATCAAAATTAAGCAACAATTGGTAATAATATAATTTTTACTTAATTATTGGCAAAAATTGCCAATAATTAAGTAAAACTATGAGAGGTATTAAGCTCATTCTTTCTGTGTTTAATTCTTATATATTCTTTATAATATCCAGCATAGAAAACTTTAATTTTTAATAATCCATTTAACAAAATTTTTTAAAGTTTGAAAATGGAGTTTTGGAGATGCTGTTAAAAGAATGGCCCTTTTTTGACCACAGACTAAACCGAGTAAGTGTTATCCAATTTGAACAAAAATTCGTACTAGCACATTTATGAACCTTATAAGGATAAACATAATAGTTTCTTGTAAAATTTTTCAAAACTAACAAAAATTTTCTTATATTTACTTTTATATGTCTTCAGAATCACAAAATTCTCGGGGGAAATTTTAATAGCTCAAAATTTGTTTAACCAATTTTGAGTTTTTCCATCTTTTTGGAAAGACAATTTTGTAGACATTACGATTTTGCTATAAAATGGTACAATAATTAATACTTAAAGCCTCATTTTGTGAAAAAACTAAAAAGTGCCATTTTTCCCATATAAACGCATTTACAAACTTTGGCGGCGATGCGCGGGCTCTTACCCTCAAAAAATTTGAATAATATTTTACTTCTTCCATTTGACGTTAAAATACAACATAACTTCACTATTAGATGTTGATCCGAGCGAAAAGCCTATTTTCGACCCACCCTAATATACATACATACATACAATAACAAAATCTCACTAAAAAATCATCAAAATGCTTGAATTTAAATCAATTTTTATTTAAAGAAAATATCTAAATTTATAAGTATAGTTATTTATAATTTTATAAATTTTAAATTAATTAACAATTTCTATTAGCAATAATTATCAATTACTTTATTTACTTTTGTCAACTTTAAACACAAAAACATACCATATACTAAAACAAATTGCATACAATAACAAAGTCTTACTGAACAAACAACCCATCAAGTTTTATTGTTCAGTCAGCTTGATTTGTACTAACCAGTCAAACTATCAGTTTTTATACCCTCCACCACCATCAGTGGTGATAGAGGGTATATATAACTTTGTCATTCCGTATGTAACACCAAGAAATATTCATCTGAGACCCAACAAAGTATATATATTCTGGGTCCTTATCAAATTCTGAGTCGATTTAGCTATGTCCGTCTGTCCGTCTGTCTGTGTAAAACACGCTCACTATAAAACGAAGCAATAGAGTTTAACCAAATTCACCCAAAATGTTCTTCATTTTCCTAAGTTGTTTGGTATTGCAAATGGGCAAAATTTAAAACAACCTCGGAAAAAAATAAGCATTTTTTACACATTATGATATAATTTTCTCGAAAACTATGCAAGATAATTTCATGGAAATCACCATATATTCGTTTCTGCACAAGATCTTGATCCCTGCTGAAAATTGCCAGAATCGGTCCACAATTTCATATACCTCCCATACAAAAGTACAAATTCCCGGAAAATGGGTTTTTTCTTAATAACTTCCGCCACAATGTCGATATCGTCACAAAATTTCACAAATTAAAATCTTATGTCAATAGAATTCTTCCAGAGGAAAAATTTTATGGATCGGTCCATAATTGGACATAGCTCCCATACAAGGTCCCCTCCCGAAAATCACTTAAACGCGCATAACTCATTACTAAATTAAGATATCTATATAAAATTTGGTACAAGTATTGCCCACATGCATAGAAATATTACCGTGAAATTTTTTTCCGATCGGTCCATAATTGGTCATAGCTCCCATACAAGGTCCCCTCCCGAAAATCACTTAAACGCGCATAACTCATAACTAAATTAAGATATCCATATAAAATTTGGTACAAGTATTGCCCACATGCATAGAAATATTACCGTGAAATTTTTTTCCGATCGGTCCATAATTGGTCATAGCTCCTGTTGTGTTCTCTACAATCATCTAGATTTACGAGGCATGGTAGATTTTCTTTCCGGCTATCTTCAGTCGAGGTGTGGTTCTCATCTAGATTTTCAAAATAACACAACAGTAGAAAATTGATTCATGCCTCTTGGTATTGCCGTGATCAATATTATTTTAACAAATTTTACAAACTTTAGCCAGGTGATGTTATTGGCCTAGGAGCACATTTTTCCCACCCATGTCATACGCCTATGGCAATTATGGTGCTCATGATTTATATAATTGCCCCTTTAGCAAATCTTCAATCAATAATTTAGCTACACGGATTCATTTTTAACATTTCTCTAATTTTAATATATTTAGCAATTCATATTCGTATATTGATAAGTGTATAAAATAATTTTATGAAATATTTATTCTTAATGTTACTAATTCAAGTAATTTTGTGTAAATACATTATTTTGTTCTTTACTGTGAACATATGATTATTTGTAAATAAAGAGAAGTATATAGTTAATGTTAAATATGATTTATATGGTTATTGAACTCTGTTAATAACAGAGTTCAAGAACGTAGCAAATAAAACAAAAATGTTAAGATTATTGTAATCAGAACAATTCAAACTTTGAGCTAAATATTATTAATAAAAAGATATTGTGGAACTTACAATTTATCCTCGGTGTTGTCGACAAGGGCCCTTTTGACTGCAACGATTCGGTTCCAGATATTTTGTTGGATTACAATTATGGGTTTTATAAATGTTCTCAATTCTTTTTATGTTATTTGCTTTGCTTTTTTTTCTTATATACACCATTCACTATATTGACTTTAATTGAATGCTTAATTTTAAAATTATAAGATACCAATTATATTACCTTCTCTTCACTTGATTTCTTAATCACTTATTCTATTATAAAATATTATATTTTCCAGAAATTATTATTAAATTTAGATTTTAGACAAAACTATTACGAAAGGGCAGGTTTAACGATAGCAGAATTAATACTGTCTATTTTCTGTTTTATTCTGTTTCTTAACCTTGGACAATGAAGTCGACGTTATTCAGCTGTGTGATAAAAAAGGACAGCTATATGGATAGGAAAAATAATGAAATAAGGAACTTTGATCAAGAATGTAGGACTTATCAGAAGTAGAATAAAATTAAATTAAACGTAATAGTTGATGACATTAGTTTCTTCAGTTTTTTGACATTTTATGAATGACTTATTAGGATGAATGAAATATCCTATTTTACTATATTCACGTAAATAGTAGCGGTGGAAATCTTGGTAGCACTATAATTACGGTGTATAGTAAACGATAAATTTCACTTAGTTTTATTCTGAAACGCAATTCCTTAAGTTTTTGGTCATCTATGTTCAAATATTGGTATATTTGGTGCTATAAAAATTACCAAACAAAAATTATTCCAATTCAAGGCCAATTAAGGCACTACAATTTACCTTTCCGAAAGCTAATCCTAACATGCGTTTGTGAATTTTATTCGTATCTTTCCAAAGAAATGCTAATATTCGCAAAAATGTAAGTGGATCTCAAAAGTGTGGTAATTCGCTGATATTGAAAATCCGATTCCAGAATTTATAAACTAAAAAAAAATATGCCACGGAAAAGTAATATGCCACTGTAATCACATGTCGCTTATAGTATTTAATTTTTGCTTACCCAAGGAGTTTGAAAATAATTATTTTATTGGATTAATTTGAAAAAAATAATTTATAGCTTCTATATAATCAATTTAATTGATTCAAACGATGGCAAAAATACTTGTAACTTTTCAATTTATAAAAATTTGGACTTTTTCATTGATTACCGTCAAGTTGATTTAGTGAATGAAAAGGAAGTGGTTTACACGATAAGTCCGAAGTCGAAGTCTTCGTCTTCGTATATCAAGAGATTATTCTAAGTAACCGTGTAGATTGTTCTAAATTGTCAGTGTTGGACAATTAAGTTTGCATAATTGACTAGCTGTAAGTTTACCATCTCAGAATGATGGCATGACATAAATATTAATAATAACCCGAAATCGTTACAAACCTGCTACGTTGTGTTGATTGAAATCTAATTTTAATCAAGAGAACGAACAGGCAGATTTCACTTTGTGTGGCAAAGGAAAAACAACAAAAAAAACGTGGGGCACGACCCATTAGCCGGGCAATTGTTAATGAATATATGAGTAGAAATCATGGACGAATATCGGATGCATGAAACCTGCCCATATACTTTCCTTTCAAATCCTCGATATCGTATAATGAATTTCCTATCTTCTTTATAATTCGACATTTCAAAAATTTTGGTAAAAATTTCGAATTAATAGCCTTCGAAAAATCACTCTGAGAAAAATTTCGAACAAAAACTTCCTGATTCTCACAAAAGTTTACTGGTCTACATCTCGTATTATAGGTCTTACTGGATTTATCATGGGCTTTAGACAATTTCTCGCTTATATTTCGCCTAATATGGTCTAGTTTGTCCGCGTCAACTTTTATATCGAAATCGTCATTCTGTAGGCATCCAAGTTTAGTTAGTAATTCGTATGTTGATCCATGCTGGACCATGTTTTGTCCTGTTAAGGCATAATAAGGAGAACAACCAATGACAGAATGAAAGTCGCTATGAAGTACGGTTAAGATTTGGGGAATACAGAGATCCCAATTTTGATGATTATTGTCGTCCTTGAGAAATATTTGTACTTTTGAAATGATCTCGCGATTTGCCCTTTCACTCGCATTGGCCTGTGGTGAATATAAGCCAGTTCTGATGTGTATAATTCCATGCTGAATGAGAAAGTCTGAGAAGTCTTTTGACACAAATTGCTTGCCATTATCGCTGTGCAAATATTGGGGAACGCCGTAAGCTGGGAAAATCGTATTCTGAAAGTACTTTATTATGTTAGCCGAAGTGGCTGCCTTCATAGGTTTTAAAAATAAATATTTAGTGAGATGATCTATGACTATAAAAAGTGAGGAATTTTGGGACTTTGTCCTTGGATATGGGCCCAAGAAATCGCAATATAAACGCTGAAATGGGCGTTGGGTTGTAAACCCGTCCCCCATCAAAGGTCTTAGGGTTTGATTTGGGGCTTTTACTTGTTTGCATAAATCGCACTGACTGACATATTCCCGAATTTCCTTACACATAGTGGGCCAAAAATACTTTTGGCGAATACGTGCCAGTGTTTTCTGATAGCCACCGTGGCATCCAGAGATGCCGTCGTGGTTCTTTTCTATTATCGTCCTACATAATGATCTTGGTAACCAAAGTCTCCATAGACTTTCTTCCTCAACTCCAGCACCTTCACGAAATTTTACCCTTTTAAGAACAAGGTTATCGGAAACACATAAATCTGGCAAGACATCCCCTTTATTTTTTACTGTGTTCCTAAGAGACTCATATTCACTTTCATCAAAGTCTGGGGATTTCAAGTCTATTTCAGCTGTTAGAACATTTAAATCAATTTCATCCACATCAAACCTTGATAATGTATCAGGTACGATGTTGAGGGAACCTTTACGATGCTCTATTTTGAAATTAAAAGCTTGGAGCTTCAAACTCCCCATAGCAAGGCGACCATTCAAGTCCTTTTGGTTCATTAACCATTTAAGACTTGAATGGTCAGTGATTATACGAAAGGGCAATCCCTCGACATATGGCCTAAATCTCTTAACGCAAACTATGGCTGCCATACACTCCAGCTCGGTAACGGTATAGTTGCGTTGAGCCTTATTAAGTTTTTGGGAGACGAAGGCAATCGGCCTTTCTCTGCCTTCCTCATCATGCTGATATAGGACACCACCCACGCCTATCCTCGATGCATCGCATTGTATGATAAATTCGCGACTAAAATCGGGTTGGGCAAGGACTGGTGCAGAAGATAGTGCATCTTTAAGCAAATCGAATGAACAAATGGCCTCTTCAGAAAGTTTAAACGGTTTAACAGATTTTTTTAAACAATCTGTGAGCGGACCCGATAAATCGGCATAATTCTTTATAAAAACCCGGTACCAGTTTGACATACCGATGAATCGGCGAAGCTGTCTTGCCGTTTTTGGCAGGGGAAAGGAACTAATGGCTTCAACCTTATCAGGATCTGCTTTTAGGCAGCCTTGACCTACTCTAAAACCGAGGTACTTAATTTCCCTTTGTGCAAATTTACTTTTCTCCACATTGATGGTTAAATTTGCATTCTGTAAGCACTCTGCAACCTCTCTTAAAAGTTGCAAATGTGAATCAAAATCAGCGCTACAGACCAGCAGATCGTCTAAATAAATAAAGACATTCTCACGGAGCCTTGAAGGTACAACCCGGTCCATTAATCGGCTCATCGTTTGGGGACCATTGCACAAGCCAAATGGCATGACGCGGTACTGATACAATGGTTTCCCCGGTACCGCAAATGCTGTCTTTTCCTTTGATGACTCCGTTAGCTTGATCTGAAGAAATGCGTCCTTTAGGTCGATTCCGCTTATGTAATGTGTGTCCTTTAATCTCGTTAACAGCCCATTGATGTGAGGTAGGGGATATGAATCTTTCTTTGTGAGTTCGTTGACTTTCCTACAGTCCAAGCAGAGGCGTACCTTTCCTGGTTTCCGGACTAAGACAACGGGGCTGCACCATGGGGAATTTGATTCCTCTATAACATTCATTTTTAGGAGCCTATCTATTTCAGCATACGCTTCTTCCTGCCTGGGTGGTGAGAGTGGAAAGTGTTTAGATTTGACTGGGGCGGGGTCTCCTGTGTCTATGTGGTGCTCGACTAAAGATGTGCAACCTAATCCTGCTTTTGAGAATGATGGGAATTCTAACAGGACCTTTTCTAACTCTAGTTTCTGTTCAGGTGTTAAATTGTGAAAACTGGCTTCCTCGTCATGAACAATTTCCAGATCAGCGACCTCGGGAATGATATTTGGAGCTAAAGCATATGACCTCCAGAAATCTACACCAAGATATGCATCTTGTTTGAGCGAGGGAACTAAGTAAAACGTGATGGTTTTAACAACATTTTTATAGGTAACAGGAAGTGAACAAAACCCTATGACAAGTTGTTTAGTTCCATCGGCGGTCGATACTGACGAGTTAAGGGCTTTGTACTTGATGTTGTGTTTTCGAAGGAAGGTAAGACAATCGTTTCCGAGGACAGATATACTTGCACCAGAATCTAGCAGCCCTACAACTTCGTCCTCAAAAATTTTGATTTTAGCGAATGGTCGGTCGTCATTCTCGGTGCAAAGGCGAGTGCTTTCAAGTTGTTTCCTAACATTTCTACGAGCCTGGAATCTTTTCCTACATTTCAAAATCTTAGGATTTGCGAAAATTTTATTCCTTATATTATGATAGTTTTGTTTGCGATTACTTAAAGATTGAAAATCTAAATTAGCTTGTGTTTCCTTGTCATGAGAGTCTGCTTGTAAAATGTGTGTATAGTGTATATAATTGGGTTTAATTGTTTGAAAATTGTCATTAGAAATATTTAACTCGGGATTTAACGGGAAGAACGAGAGTCCCCGGTTAACAACTCGCTCTTTTTGTAGTTTCCCACGTGTTGATTAGGACACTTCGGGGTAGTAACCCCTTTTTGCCCACATTTAAAACAAAAAATGTTCCTGACTTCCTCCGGGCAGTATATATACGAATGTCCATACTTGGTACAGTTCCAACATTGTAATTTGGATAAGTCAACTTGCCGGCGGTTTGCTTGAAATGCTTCAATCTGAGGATCATTGTCCAAGTCCTCCTCAGTGTTGTCTAATTCGCTAACTTGACGATTAAAAGAAAATGGTGTATGGTTTCTGTTATCAAGCAAAAGCTTTTCTGCTCTTCGTGCAGTCTGCCTAAACGTTTCCAAGTTGTTGGATTCTGAATTGAAAAGCATGTATCTTAAATTTGGATTTAAATTTCCTTTAATGATGTCTATAAGTTTTCGTTCTACAATTGGTTCTGACAGTCTGGAGTTCATGGACACTATTGCAGTGTGAAAATCATCATATGGTTCACGTGTGCCCTGTTTCCTAAGGGAAATTTTAACAACAATGTCATGATCATTCTCTAATGAACCAAATTGTTTTGAAATTGAATACTTAAAGAATGGATATTTGGCGTTAGGGTTTTGTTTAATGAAAAGCCAAAACCAATCCTCAGCTTTTCCTGCTAAAAACATATGTATATTATCCATTAACTGGTCCTCAGAGCAATTAGATCTAGAACTTAAGGTTTCTAACTTAAATAAGAAATCTGACACTCTCCCAATACCTTCATATTTTACATTCCAGTCCTTAAATTTTATTGAGTGTGGTAAACAACAACCTACACTATTATTTACGTTAGATGTGGGTGGCTGTATTGGTTGGGGTAAATCATTTGACTCCCTTCGTGTCAACATGGCTAATGTACTTTTCATTGACGTTAATTCGTGTCTAAATTCTTCCTGTGTAGTAAGAATTGTTTGCTGTAGAGCCAATATAATAGGTTCAACTGTATCAGTATTTTCGAGCGGGGGCTTATAGGTTTGGCCCTGTTCGGTTGTGGGTATATTATCTGAATTGGGGTTCATTTCTGAAGTTTTAATATTTACTGCTATACCAGTTCCTGAAGTATTATTACTTGAAGTTGTATTCGGAAGATCTATATTAGAATATCTGGTTGAATTATCGTTGGTAGAGCTATGAAATAAATTATCCAACTGTGTACTAATATTAGAGTTAAAACTATCGCAATTAGTGGAATTGGTGTTATGACTATTTGAGGAATTCTGGAATTCCGTATTAACGTCAGTATTGGCTTGTTCTTGCGAAGTTTCTTTGGGTGTTGTATTTCCGCTGATATTAGATTGAAGGTGAGATGAATTTCGTGAGCCAGCAGTCTTACTACTCGGCGTGTTCAATCCCGGTCCTCTAATGGGTGTACGTAAAATATTTGAAATTGTTTGAAATGGAGAGTGGAATAAATTCCCAGTGGAAGTTTCACCTATTTTCTTACCACGACCCCTTGAATTACTAACTCTACTTCCTGTACTAGTATTAGATCTGTTACTATTACTGTCTGCCTTTCTAGAAGATTGTCGTGTGTTCATTATATGCTTACACCGATATGTTAAAAAGACTTATAATTTCCTGTATTCAAGTTTTGAGTTTATATAAAAGTTTTTAGAGAAATGTTAACATGAATCCATATAGTAAATAGAGATTGTGAGATTTGTCGAAGTACTGGTACGCATGTATACGCTACTATATACCATAGCGCATAGACTATACCGAATCATACTACTGACAAATTATGTCCAATTTAAAATGAACATCAATGACACAGTATATATGCATGTACTTCTATTCTCTTAATAAAATAGAAAGAAATTTTCCTATACCATAGATTTTAGATTATGAATTTGTTGCACGAGGTTTCCCTATTTCTGATTGTTAAACCCGGACTAACAAAATCGTAATCGTTATATAGATGTTTACTTTTCTAAAATCCAATCTATTTTATTCCCTCAAATTATCTCAAAAAAAATCTAAGTTCAACAGATTGCAACTCAGATAGAATATTCATAATTCAATTTACTGGGACTAATCGTGAAAAGAATCTTTTGGAAGATATTTGAAGTTTTGTGTTTGAAAATTTGACGAGCTATAAATTTGCTCACGTTGGGCGCCATTCTATGTTGTGTTCTCTACAATCATCTAGATTTACGAGGCATGGTAGATTTTCTTTCCGGCTATCTTCAGTCGAGGTGTGGTTCTCATCTAGATTTTCAAAATAACACAACAGTAGAAAATTGATTCATGCCTCTTGGTATTGCCGTGATCAATATTATTTTAACAAATTTTACAAACTTTAGCCAGGTGATGTTATTGGCCTAGGAGCACATTTTTCCCACCCATGTCATACGCCTATGGCAATTATGGTGCTCATGATTTATATAATTGCCCCTTTAGCAAATCTTCAATCAATAATTTAGCTACACGGATTCATTTTTAACATTTCTCTAATTTTAATATATTTAGCAATTCATATTCGTATATTGATAAGTGTATAAAATAATTTTATGAAATATTTATTCTTAATGTTACTAATTCAAGTAATTTTGTGTAAATACATTATTTTGTTCTTTACTGTGAACATATGATTATTTGTAAATAAAGAGAAGTATATAGTTAATGTTAAATATGATTTATATGGTTATTGAACTCTGTTAATAACAGAGTTCAAGAACGTAGCAAATAAAACAAAAATGTTAAGATTATTGTAATCAGAACAATTCAAACTTTGAGCTAAATATTATTAATAAAAAGATATTGTGGAACTTACAATTTATCCTCGGTGTTGTCGACAAGGGCCCTTTTGACTGCAACGATTCGGTTCCAGATATTTTGTTGGATTACAATTATGGGTTTTATAAATGTTCTCAATTCTTTTTATGTTATTTGCTTTGCTTTTTTTTCTTATATACACCATTCACTATATTGACTTTAATTGAATGCTTAATTTTAAAATTATAAGATACCAATTATATTACCTTCTCTTCACTTGATTTCTTAATCACTTATTCTATTATAAAATATTATATTTTCCAGAAATTATTATTAAATTTAGATTTTAGACAAAACTATTACGAAAGGGCAGGTTTAACGATAGCAGAATTAATACTGTCTATTTTCTGTTTTATTCTGTTTCTTAACCTTGGACAATGAAGTCGACGTTATTCAGCTGTGTGATAAAAAAGGATAGCTATATGGATAGGAAAAATAATGAAATAAGGAACTTTGATCAAGAATATAGGACTTATCAGAAGTAGAATAAAATTAAATTAAACGTAATAGTTGATGACATTAGTTTCTTCAGTTTTTTGACATTTTATGAATGACTTATTAGGATGAATGAAATATCCTATTTTACTATATTCACGTAAATAGTAGCGGTGGAAATCTTGGTAGCACTATAATTACGGTGTATAGTAAACGATAAATTTCACTTAGTTTTATTCTGAAACGCAATTCCTTAAGTTTTTGGTCATCTATGTTCAAATATTGGTATATTTGGTGCTATAAAAATTACCAAACAAAAATTATTCCAATTCAAGGCCAATTAAGGCACTACAATTTACCTTTCCGAAAGCTAATCCTAACATGCGTTTGTGAATTTTATTCGTATCTTTCCAAAGAAATGCTAATATTCGCAAAAATGTAAGTGGATCTCAAAAGTGTGGTAATTCGCTGATATTGAAAATCCGATTCCATTATAAACTAAAAAAAAATATGCCACGGAAAAGTAATATGCCACTGTAATCACATGTCGCTTATAGTATTTAATTTTTGCTTACCCAAGGAGTTTGAAAATAATTATTTTATTGGATTAATTTGAAAAAAATAATTTATAGCTTCTATATAATCAATTTAATTGATTCAAACGATGGCAAAAATACTTGTAACTTTTCAATTTATAAAAATTTGGACTTTTTCATTGATTACCGTCAAGTTGATTTAGTGAATGAAAAGGAAGTGGTTTACACGATAAGTCCGAAGTCGAAGTCTTCGTCTTCGTATATCAAGAGATTATTCTAAGTAACCGTGTAGATTGTTCTAAATTGTCAGTGTTGGACAATTAAGTTTGCATAATTGACTAGCTGTAAGTTTACCATCTCAGAATGATGGTATGACATAAATATTAATAATAACCCGAAATCGTTACACTCCCATACAAGGTCCCCTCCCGAAAATCACTTAAACGCGCATAACTCATAACTAAATTAAGATATCTATATAAAATTTGGTACAAGTATTGCCCACATGCATAGAAATATTACCGTGAAATTTTTTTCCGATCGGTCCATAATTGGTCATAGCTCCCATACAAGGTCCCCTCCCGAAAATCACTTAAACGCGCATAACTCATAACTAAATTAAGATATCCATATAAAATTTGGTACAAGTATTGCCCACATGCATAGAAATATTACCGTGAAATTTTTTTCCGATCGGTCCATAATTGGTCATAGCTCCCATACAAGTTCCCCTCCCGAAAATCACTTAAACGCGCATAACTCATTACTAAATTAAGATATCCATATAAGATTTAGTACAAGTATTGCCCATATGCATAGAAATATTGCTGTGAAATTTTTTTCCGATCGGTCCATAATTGGTCATAGCTCCCATACAAGGTCCCCTCCCGAAACTCACTTAAACGCACATAACTCATTACAAAATAAAGATATCCATATAAAATTTGGTATAAGTATTGTCCATATGCACAGAAATATTACTGTGAAATTTTTTTCCGATCGGTCCATAATTGGTCATAGCTCCCATACAAGGCCCTCTCCCGAAAATCACTTAAACGCGCATAACTCATTACTAAATTAAGATATCCATATAAAGTTTGGCAGAAATATTGCTCATATACAGAGAAATATTACTGTGAAATTGTTTTCCTATCGATCCATAATTGATCATAGCTCCCATACAAGGTCCCTTTCAGAAAAACACTTAAAGGCACATAACTCATTACCAAATAATGATATAAATAAATACTATTTTTGTTCATAAATACTATTTTGTAATGCAAAAAGCACTTAATGTTATTTCAAAAATTTTTCACGATCGGTCTATATTTGGTCATATTTCTCATACTAGGTCCTGCCCCTAAAAGCGATTTAACCGTATTTAACTATTTGCATTATAAATTTGTGTAGAACAAAATTATATATATGTATGTATTTTGAAAATCCTTAAATCTTTCACACACATGCAAATACTAGATATCGCTAAAGCATATCTTAGGGCGCTATAAAAATTTAAAAGGAAGTGGCGTTTCTAATGTTCAATAAATCTTGGAATTGTAGTAGATTTAAGATGTTTAAATCTTGGGTTTTTTCTATTTATGACATGAGAAAACTTATTTCTACAAATATTTTATTAATGAGAAATGTATTAATACAAAAGTTGCTGGTGGAGGGTATTTAAGATTCGGCTCAGCCGAATATAGCACTCTAACTTGTTTTACGTCCCTTAGTAAGAAAACGAAACCAAGAACTAAGCAATACGTAAGCAGCACACGCAAATCTGTTTTTACTGTTCAGTCGTTGTGTTCAGTTCGGCTGAGCTGAAAAACTTAACATGGCCGCTGCTTGTGTGTTTGGCTGCCGAAGAAAAACAAAACCACTTGCAAGTTATTGCAGCAGTGCGTTGACACAGTTGACTGACTTCAGTTAGCTTGTGAGGGAAAAATAAATACTTGAACTTTCTTCAGTTCAGTCGACATTTAAAAAAATAAAACTAAAAACTAAATATTAAACCCTGGAAATTATCAGGGTTTCAAAAAACTGCTAATTGCAGTCGCAAATTACTAAATATTTGACTAAATTTAGTACCATGCTTAAAAAATAGTAACTCGTTAAAATTTCCCCTTACAAGCTAACTGAAGTCAGTCAACTGTGTCAACACATTGCTGCAATAACTTGCAAGTGGTTTTGTTTTTCTTCAGCAGCCACACACAAGCAGCGGCCATGTTAAGTTTTTCAACTCAGCCGAACTGAACACAACGACTGAACAGTAAAAACAGTTTTGCGTGTGCTGCTTACGTATTGCTTAGTTTTTGGTTTCGTTTTCTTACTAAGGGACGTAAAAAAAACAGATAGTTTGACTGGTTAGTACAAATCAAGCCGACTGAACAATAAAACTTGATGGGTTGTTTGTTCATTAAGACTTTGTTATTGTATGCAATTTGTTTTAGTATATTGTATGTTTTTGTGTTTAAATTTGACAAAAGTAAACAAAGTAATTGATAATTATTGCTAATAGAAATTGTTAATTAATTTAAAATTGATAAAATTATAAATTACTATACTTATAAATTTAGATATTTTCTTTAAATAAAAATTGATTTAAATTTAAGCATTTTGATGATTTTTTAGTGAGATTTTGTTATTGTATGTATGTATGTATATTAGGGTGGGTCGAAAATAGGCTTTTCGCTCGGATCAACATCTAATAGTGAAATTGTGTTGTATTTTAACGTCAAATGGAAGACTGTAAAATATTTATTATTCAATTATTTTGAGGGTCGCGCATCGCTGCCAAAGTTTGTAAATGCGTTTATATGGGAAAAATGGCACTTTTTGGAGTTTTTTCACAAAATGAGGCTTTAAGTATTAATTATTGTACCATTTTATAGCAAAATCGTAATGTCTACAAAATTGTCTTTCCAAAAAGATGGAAAAACTCAAAATTGGTTAAAAAAGTTTTGAGTTATTAAAATTTCCCCCGAGAATTTTGGGATTCTGAAGACATATAAAAGTAAATATAAGAAAATTTTTGTTAGTTTTGAAAAATTTTACAAAAAAATATTATGTTTATCTTTATAAGGTTCATAAATGTGCTAGTACGAATTTTTATTCAAATTGGATAACGCTTACTCGGTTTAGTCTGTGGTCAGAAAAGGGCCATTATTTTAACAGCATCTCCAAAACTCCATTTTCAAACTTTAAAAAATTTTGTTAAATGGATTATTAAAAATTAAAGTTTTTTATACTGGATATTATAAAGGATATAGATAAGAATTAAACACAGAAAGAATGAGCTTAATACCTCTCATAGTTTTACCGTACCTGCGATGTGAATTTGAAGGATTTCGGGAAAAAGGCAATTTTTGCCAATAATTAAGTAAAAATTATATTATTACCAATTGTTGCTTAATTTTGATCAAGTAAATTGCGATTATTATTTCCGAGTCCATGGAAAGTTAGTTCTAATCAAATTTTCGAAACTAAAAATCATTAACCCTCTAAACACCGGTGTCAAAATCAAATTTTTGAATTTTATGTTCTTGAAGAAATAAGAGCATGATGTTGTTAATTTGTTGATGGATATTGATGAAACTTCTTAGAAGTTATTTTTACTACATTCAAATTCAATCCATTAAATCTTTAAGAAAGTTAATTTTAGAAAATTCCTTTTTAAAAGTGTTTTTGTAGTGTTTAAAAAATCGGTGTTGAATTGACCCCAAGTATGACAGAGGGTTAATTTTTGAAGAAGTTTGATTCCTAGATTTCTGGATATATTTTCGTGTAGTTTGTCAAAATCAATTCATAATTTTGACAACAAAAACTTGATTTTGACCCCGGTTTTTAGAGGGTTAATGATTTTTAATTTCGGAAATTTTATCAGAAATAATTTTTCATGGACTCGGAAATAATAATCGCAATTTAATTGATCAAAATTAAGCAACAATTGGTAATAATATAATTTTTACTTAATTATTGGCAAAAATTGCCAATAATTAAGTAAAACTATGAGAGGTATTAAGCTCATTCTTTCTGTGTTTAATTCTTATATATTCTTTATAATATCCAGCATAGAAAACTTTAATTTTTAATAATCCATTTAACAAAATTTTTTAAAGTTTGAAAATGGAGTTTTGGAGATGCTGTTAAAAGAATGGCCCTTTTTTGACCACAGACAAAACCGAGTAAGTGTTATCCAATTTGAACAAAAATTCGTACTAGCACATTTATGAACCTTATAAAGATATTTTTTTGTAAAATTTTTCAAAACTAACAAAAATTTTCTTATATTTACTTTTATATGTCTTCAGAATCACAAAATTCTCGGGGGAAATTTTAATAACTCAAAATTTGTTTAACGAATTTTGAGTTTTTCCATCTTTTTGGAAAGACAATTTTGTAGACATTACGATTTTGCTATAAAATGGTGCAATAATTAATACTTAAAGCCTCATTTTGTGAAAAAAAACTCCAAAAAGTGCCATTTTTCTCATATAAACGCATTTACAAACTTTGGCGGCGATGCGCGGGCTCTTACCCTCAAAATAATTGAATAATATTTTACAGTCTTCCATTTGACGTTAAAATACAACACAATTTCACTATTAGATGTTGATCCGAGCGAAAAGCCTATTTTCGACCCACCCTAATATACATACATACATACATACATACATACATACATACATACATACATACATACATACATACATACATACATACATACATACATACATACATACATACATACATACATACATACATACATACATACATACATACATACATACATACATACATACATACATACATACATACATACATACATACATACATACATACATACATACATACATACATACATACATACATACATACATACATACATACATACATACATACATACATACATACATACATACATACATACATACATACATACATACATACATACATACATACATACATACATACATACATACATACATACATACATACATACATACATACATACATACATACATACATACATACATTACATACATACATACATACATACATACATACATACATACATACATACATAACAAAAATCTCACTAAAAAATCATCAAAATGCTTAAATTTAAAATCAATTTTATTTAAAGAAAATATCTAAATTTATAAGTATAGTAATTTATAATTTTATAAATTTTAAATTAATTAACAATTTCTATTAGCAATAATTATCAATTACTTTATTTACTTTTGTCAACATTAAACACAAAAACATACAATATACTAAAACAAATTGCATACAATAACAAAGTCTTACTGAACAAACAACCCATCAAGTTTTATTGTTCAGTTGGCTTGATTTGTACTAACCAGTCAAACTATCAGTTTTTTTTACGTCCCTTAGTAAGAAAACGAAACCAAGAACTAAGCAATACGTAAGCAGCACACGCAAATCTGTTTTTACTGTTCAGTCGTTGTGTTCAGTTCGGCTGAGTTGAAAAACTTAACATGGCCGCTACTTGTGTGTTTGGCTGCTGAAGAAAAACAAAACCACTTGCAAGTTATTGCAGCAGTGCGTTGGCACAGTTGACTGACTTCAGTTAGCTTGTGAGGGAAAAATAAATACTTGAACTTTCTTCAGTTCAGTCGCATTTAAAAAAATAAAACTAAAAACTAAATATTAAACCCTGGAAATTATTTTAAATACAGAACACAGGTTAAATTTAGTACGCTCTGTAACAGTCTGTTAAGTGGTAGTTTTGTTTTTAATTGCATATTGTAAGGCGTAATGAAAATAAGTCTAAAATATTTAAAAAGGACAAAGGAAACTGCTTTCAACAAATAGTCAACAAATAGCGTTTTTTTCCAATATCTTCCGATTTTTAGGGTATAATGAAGTTTTTAAAAATGGTAAAATGATCTACTCATCTAGGTCTATAAAAAGCATATATCGCGTAATCAGTGTTTTTGAGTGTCACACAGTGTAATTAATACTTTGTATGTGTGTGAAAGGTTTAAGGAAATACAAATATATTGTTGTACACAAAGTGTTTATACTAAACTAATTTTACTAAAGATAGTTAAATACGGTTAAAGTGATTTTTGAGAAGTGACGTGGTATGGGAGATCTGACCAATTGTAGAGTGATGGTAAACAAATTTTCCAGCTACATTTCTGTACATGAAAGCAAAATATGGACCGATCTAAATAAATTTTAAAATACAAATTTTAAATTACAAAAGTAATGATTCTACCAAATTTTGTATGGATATCATTATTTGGTAATGAGTTATATGGTAGACCGATTCGAAAAAAAATTTACAGTAATATTTCTGTACATAAAAGCAATATTTATGCGATATATTTTATGGATAGCTTACTTTACTAATGAGTTATGTGCGCTTAAGTGATTTTCGGGAGGGGACCTTGTATGGGACCTATGACCAAATATGGACCGATCATGAATGAATTTCAAAATTACATTTCTGAGTACAAAAGTAATATTTGTGCCAAATTTTGTATGGATATTATTATTTGGTAATAAGTTATGTGCGTTTAAGTGTTTTTCTGAAGGGGACCTTGTATGGAAGCTATGACTAAATATGGACCGATCCGAAAAAAATCTTCAGTAACATTTCTGTATATAAAAGAAACATTTGTGCGAAATCTTGTATGGATATTTTAATTTAGAAATGAGTTATGGGCGTTTAAGTGATTTTCGGGAGGGGACCTTGTATGGGAGCTACGACCAATTATGGACCGATCCAGAAAAGTTTTCTTCTGTATGAATTCTTTTGACATAAAACTTAAACGTACCAAATTTTGTTAAGATATAGACTTTCTAACGAAAGTTATTAACTAGTGCTAGTCTGTCATAAGTCGGAGAATGAAATCTGTGAGGAAATTATTTTATTTGATTTAAAACCGCAATTGTTATACAAAAAAATTATTAAATTTAACTCTTAATTTATGAACAGTTAACGCGCTATGATGAATGTTTAAGAAAGGGTAGGAAGTCAAACACAAATGCTTAATACTTGGACCTCGACCAACCAGACGGACATGATTTTAGTAAGAAAGGAATGCTTGTACACGAGGCTGATGTAGTGAGTCATCTTATGATATGGATATATTTCGAAAATTTCCAAAAAGCCCTAAGTTACAAAAAAATCAAAATCGACTTTTTGATTGATTATGATGCACCGTATCAAAATACATGTTCCTGCTAAATTTTACACTCCTACAATTAAAATCAACGTCCCTATCAAAGAAATTCTAAAAGGTTGTGTTCTAAAATTACCTTAAAATTCATGAAAATTTTAAAATCCTTTTGAATTTTTAATTTCGAAACTGTGAAATGTTATAAGTTGGCATTAAATGAAACAAAAATGGCACTTTTAGCGAATCCTTGTAATTTAGAGATTATTTTATCAGTTTTATAATTTTTTCAAAGAAAAATTTCAATTTCCTAAAATCTTTATGAAAACAAAGAAGCCTTATGCCTTCCATGTTTCGGCCTATTTGACCAACAAAAACCGATTTAAATTTAGTTCAAAATGTTAAAACTTACTATTTTTTAATGTAACTTAGGCCCTTTTGGGTTTCAGAAAAAACAAATTCTCAAGGACGTAAGTTTCATATCTTCGTAAGTAAAAGAAAAATCGCAAATTTTTCTTCAAATAATAATTTGTCAATAAGAAATAAGCTTAACTCGAGAAAATGTTGAACATTTTTGGTTTATTTATCATATATGTTGAAGTATGACGAAATACAGAATACGATTGCTAAAGAAGTCAGGTCAACACGGTGAGAAACTGATCAAAACTAGAACAAACATGTGAGCACGACTAAACCAGTGTCTGGAATTCTTAAGATCACCATCAAATAGACTACTGATGTACATTGTTCTAAGAAAGCGGTAATATAGGGGTCAATGGGGATTAATGCGTCAAGGTTCTTGGACAAAATACCAAAAATATAGCCATTGATTTCCTCCTTAAATATAGGGGTCAATGGGGATTAATGCGTCAAGGTTCTTGGACAAAATGCCAAAAACATAGCCATTGATTTCCTCCTTGTCAGACGGAAGTATGAGGAAAAACTGAATATTACCATAATGGCAATCAGATCAATTCTAAGGAAACACAGAATACTACTGCTATAGAAGTCTGGTCAACACGGCCAGAGGCTGATCAAAACTATAACAAGCTTGTGAACACGATTAAAATAGTGTCTGGAATTGTTAACCATCCCATGGGCTACTGATGTGCATTCTGCTAAGGAAGCCGCAAAGATGGGGTCAATGGTGGATCAATGCGTCAAGGTCGTTGAACAAAATACCAACAACATAGCCAGTGATTTCCTGCTTGACAGACGGAAGTACATGGAAATACTGAATACTACTATTATGGCAATCAGATCAATTCTGACTGAGAATGATTAGAACAAGGGCAGATATATGAACACGACTAAATCCGTATCATATATTAGCAACTCACATATGCTTGATATGCTTTAATCTAAAGCGATCTCATCAAGATCAGGGACGGTGGAAGTTCAATGCGAACTATAGCGAACATTAGCGAAAGTGTCACCAATGCTTGAACGTTAATATAGTAGTCCAAGTTATAATTGTCAAATTCTTCCTCAATAACACGAGATCAATTCAGACTGAGAATTATTAAAACCAGGGCAGATATATGAAATCGACTAAACCAGTGTCATATTTGATATGCACTAATCTAAGGCGATCTCATGAGGATCAGGGAGGATGGAAATTCAATGCAAACTAAAGCGAACATTAGCGAAAGTGTCACCAAGGCTTGAACTTTTATATAGTAGTTCAAGTTAAAATTGTCAAATTCTTTCTCAATAAAACGAGATCACATATAGGCTATGTTGAATTGACCGCAAAATTATTTAGATGATCTCAGAATGTTGCTATGAGAGCTTATAAACCTTCGAAAGGCTTAAATTACTGAAAACCTGTGTGTTGGGGTCCGATCAAGTAAAAGATTTTGAAAATCGTTTGGACCATCAGTGATCTTGAGATCTTACAGCTGATCATGTTTGCGCATTCCATAGAAAGAGATATTCGTTGGATATGAAAAGTTATAATCCACACTAAATCCAGATGGTCCCGATATTATTATTCCTGAAGACTTAGTTACAAGTGCTGATAAACTTGTTAACAAATTTAAAAATCAAATAAGGACCATCAGTAATTGTGAGATTATAGAACTGCTCATGATTGCGCATTCAATTGAACGAAAAGTTTTAATCAACACTAAATCCAGTTGGTACAGATATTCTTATATACCTGAAGGTCTAATGAAGACTAAGGCTCCGATATTGGTACTTTGTTAATAAATTTAAAAATCAAATAAGGAAGCTAAGTGAAAACATTTAGGGATTTCTAAAGTAGTAGTAGAGACGATCCTTTTACACAAGATCACATCGACAACTCTTACAGTTCCTAGCTATTTATACATTATTTTATTTGTTTGTGCCAGGGATCAAGTATGTTCAAACTCATAACAATTGTTCCAATATTTCCCATAGCCCCATACAAAGGTGTATATTCCCGGATATAAGTTTATCGTTAATAACTCCCTCAAAAATATCGGTATCAACACAAAATTTTGTACATACGAATATAATGTGAATAGAAATCAAAGCTCCCATCTAAAGTCCACTTCTAAAAATCACCTAAACACACATATTTCATTCACAAATAAAGCTATTGTGACAAAATTCGAGATAAATATGTTTTGTTACATACAAATCATTCTACGAAATTTTTTACGGATCGGTCCATTATTGGTCATAGCTCCCATATAAGGCCCACTTCCGAAAATCACTTAAAAGCACACATTTCATTGTCAAATAAAGCTATCTTAATAAAATTCGACACAAATATGTTTTGTTTAAATATGAATCACTCTATGAAATTTTTTCCGTATAGGCCCACAATTGGTCATAGGTCCACTTCCGAAAATCACATAAACGCATATATTTCATTGAATTCTCAAGCTATAGAGATAAAATTGAACTTGAATATGTTTTGTATACATACAAATTATTCTACCAAATTTTTTCCGGATCGGTCCACTATTGGTCATAGCTCCCATATAAGGCCCACTTCCGACACAAATATGTTTTGTCTTTATATGAATTACTCTACGAATTTTTTTCCGGATAGGCTCCCGTATAAGGTCCACTTACGAAAATCACTTAGACTCATATATTTCTTTGAATAATAAAGCTATCGGGATAAAGTACGACTTGAATATGTTTTGTGAGCATATAAATATTTTACCAAATTTTTTCCGGATCGGTCCATATTTTTAAATGGCTCCTACATAAGGTCCACTTCAAAAAATCACTTAAACGCACATATTTCATTATCAAATAAAGACATTTTGATAAAATTCGACAAAATATGTTTCGTGTACATATATATTACCGGATAGGCCCGTAATTGGTTATACCTCCTATATAAAGTCCACTTCCGAAAATCACCTAAACGCACATATTTCATTAATCTATTGGAGTAAAATTTTACATCATTTTTTTTATAAATCATTATATGAAATTTTTTCCTTTTCGGTCCTTAATTGGTCACAACTCCCATATAAGGACCATTTCCGAAAATTACTTAAATGCACATTGATAATCAAAGTTATCGGGATAAAATTCGACATAAATGTGTACTTTGTATATAAAATCATTCTACGGAAATTTTTCCAGATCGGTCCATAAATTGTCTTAACTCCCATAAAAGGTTAACTTCTGAAAATCACTTAATTCATTATTAAATGATTATATCCGGATAAAATTCGACATGATTATGTTCTGTGTATAGATAAATCATTCTTTTAAAATGGACCTAATCAAAATTAGTTCGACATATGCATAAATGTTAGTATCCTCAATACGGAAACAAACATTTTGTCAAGTTATCTAAAAATTGTATAATTAAATGGGTTTTAATAAAAAGTGACTTGCTGGTGGAGGGTATTTAAGATTCCGCATAGCCGAATCGGGCATGGCCGACCATATAATACCCTACACCATGAGTATATTTTAAAAAATTTGATTTTTCATAAAGAAACTTTTATGTTGAATTTTACCTTAATTCCAAGGCAAAACTTAGTTCTATATACGTCTTAATAATACTACCGATTTTCCTAATTATCGGACTTTATTTGACCCTAGCCCCCATATAAAGTCCCCTTCAGAAAGTTACTTGAAGGTCAATAATTCACTAATAAACACTAGTATGACGATGAAATCCAGCATACATAACTCTAATGTAAACGTAAAGCCATGTACCAATATTTATAAGGATAGGCCCATATTTACCCTTGTCCCCATATAACTCCTTTTTTAGAAAATTATTTTTTTCAACAAATTGTTAAATTATTTCGGAATTAAGGTAAACAACTTAAATGCTTTGTTATTAAAAATAATCCACATTTTTAACATACTCAGTGGTGTATGGTATCATATGTTCGGCCATGCCCGACTATACTTTCCTACTTGTTTTAAAATGTCTTTATTTCTTAATTGGATATTCGCATTTAAGCGATTTTCGGAAGTGGTCCTTACATGGGAGCCGTGACTAATCATGGACCGACCCGGAAAACATTTCGCAGGCTGTTCTACTTTAAACACATTCATGACTAATTTTATACTGATATCTTCATTCAGTTATGAAATATGTGCGTTTACGTGGTTATCGGAAATGGGACTTATATGGGAGCTATGACCAATTATGGACCGATCCAAAATATATTTTGCAGAGTGTTATATGTATACACAATACATATTTATGTTGAATATTATTATTTTGATATCTTTATTTGTAAACTAGCTATACCCAGTGTGGTTTGCTACCCTAAAAGCAATATGTATAAATAAACAAGTAGGAAAGTATAGTCGGGCATGGCCGACCATATAATACCCTACACCATGAGTATATTTTAAAAAATTTGATTTTTCATAAAGAAATTTTTATGTTGAATTTTACCTTAATTCCAAGGTATTTACGCAATTTATTGATAAAAAACTAATTTTCTAAATATAAATATATAATTATATAGGAGTATAGGTCAAACATGGGCCGATACTCATTCAATTTGGGAAAAGGATACATTTTTAAATAACAGTTAGTTATGTTGAGTTTCATTGCGATACAAATGGTTACAAGTCAATTTTAGACATGTCTGGTCCAAATTTCATCAAATCATCTTGAAAATTGCGGCCTGTACCTTGCGCACAAGGTTTACATGAACAGCCAGCCAGCCAGACGGACGGACGGACATGTCTTAATCGACTCAAAAAGATTCTGAATCGATCGGTATACTTTAAGGTGGGTGTAGGACCAATATTTTTGTGTGTTACAAACATCAGCACAAACGTATAATACCCTCCCCAATATAGTGGTGTAGGGTATAAATATACGGATTTAATATTTTCTTAATATGGGCGTGGCTCATCGCGCACTTGGAATTTCAAAATAAAAAGTAGCCTATTACCTATTCCAAACATGCAGGAATACGCTGTGAAAATTTGAAGAAACGTTCAAACATACAAACATATAAACATGCAAGTTATTAACGATCGGTTCACAATGTAAAAATTTAAGAGTAAAAATTTTAGACTACCTCGAAACAAATTACGTTTTTTTTCAACATTCTTTTGAAGTTTTCTCAGAAACAATTAAAGATATTTCCATGAATTTTGTCAGACATTATTTTTCAGGCCAGTGATCATTTATGTTCAAAATCTTTACAACCGATCCAATATTTCCCATAGCCCCCATCCAAAGGTATATATTCCCAGAAATTAGTTTATCAAATACATGGGTATCAACACAAAATGTTGTACATACAAATATAATATGAACAGAAATCATACTACCAACGAAGATCTCAGTCGGTCCACAATTGGTCATAGTTGCCATTTAAGGTCCACTTCCGAAAATCACCTAAACTCACATATTTCAGTGTCAAATAAAGCTATCTTGAAAAAATTCGACACAAATATACTTTGTTTAAATATGAATCACTCTACGAAATTTTTTACGGGTAGGCCCATGATTGGTCATAGCTCCCATTTAAGGTCCACTTCCGAAAATTACTTAAACGTATATATTTCATTGAATTCTAAACCCATAGGGATAAAATGAGACTTGAATATGTTTGGTGTACATGAAAATCATTCCACCAAATTTTTTACGGATCGGTCCATTATTGGTCATAGCTCCCATATAATGCCCACTTCCGAAAGTCACTTAAACGCACATATTTCATTGTCAAATAAAGCTATCTTGATAAAATTTGACACAAATACGTTTTGTCTGTATATGAATCACTCTACAAATTTTTTTTTTTGGATAGGCCCCATATAAGGTCCACTTCCGAAAATCACTTAAACGCATATATTTCATCGAATTCTAAAACCATAGGGATTAAAATTCGACTTGAATATGTTTTGTGTACATAAAAATCATTCTACCTAATTGTTTGTGGGAGCTATGACCTTTATTGGTCATAGCTCCCATAAAAGGCCCACTTCCGAAAATCACTTAAACGCACATATTTAATTTTCAAAAAAAGTTATCTTATAAAATTCGACACAAAAATGTGACCGTAATTGGTCATAGCTCCTATATAAGATCCACTTTCGAAAATCACCTAAACGCACATCTTTCATTAATAAATAAATCTATTGGAGTAAAACTTGTTTGCATATAAATCATTATACGAAATGTTTTCCTTATCGGTCCATAATTGGTCACATCTCCCATATGAGGACCATTTCCGAAAATTACTTAAATGTCCATAGACAATCTAAGTTATCGGGATAAAATTCGACATAAATGTGTATTTTGTATATATAAATCATTATACGGAATTTTTCCGAAATAAGTTGTTTTAGCTCCCAAGCTTCACTTCAAATCACTTAATACCAATTAATTCGTTATTAAATTTTCATATCCGGATAAAATTCGATATGAGTATGTTCTGTGTATACATAAATCATTCTATTAAAATGTTATTGAACCGGCCTATTAATATAAATTTTTGTAGACCTAATGAAAATTAGTTCTACAAATGAATAAATGTTGGGACCCTTACTACGGAAACAAACATTTTGATAAGTTATCCAAAAGATAGTTAAATGGGATTTAATAAAAAGTAGCTTGCTGGTGGAGTGTATTTAAGATTCGGTATAGCCGAATATAGCACTCTTACTTGTTTTATTTAAATTCGGCTAGAAGTATTTTAATAGGGTGCAATAGTTGCTACTGTTTTCTAAAAAAATTCAAATACTGAAAAATAAATAAACTTATTTATTGATTGTTTTGGATCAATAAAAACACTACCTTTAATGAAAATTTTTCATACCCTTCACCACCAACAGTGATGATAGAGGGTTCAAAAATTCAAAATTTAAAAAAACTCCGAAAAAAATAAAAAGCTTTTTTAAGATATTCTAATACAATTTTCACAAAAACTATGCGATATAATTTCAAATAAATCAGCACACAATTGTTTCTGCATGAATGTTGGATTCCCGTTAAAAATGGGTGGAATCGCTCCACAATTTCATACACCTCCCATACAAATGTCCTTATTCCCGGAAAATGCATTAATTGTTAAGCTCACATTACCAAATAATTATATCCCTACAAAATTTTGCACAAATATTGCCTTTATATACAGAAATGATACTGTTAAACATTTTCACGATTGGTCCATATTTGGTCATATCTCCTATACAAGGTCCCCTCCCGAAAATCACTTAAACACACATAACTCTTTGCCAAATAATGGAATCCTTACAAATTTAGGCACAAATATTTCCTTTATATATAGAAATGATACTGTAACATTTTTTCATGATCGGTCCATATTTGGTCTTAGCTCCCATATAAGGCCCCTCCCGCAAATCACTAAAACGCACATAACTCATTACCAAATAATGGTATCCATAAAAATTTTGGCACAAATATTGCTTTTATATAGAAATGATACTGTAAAATTCCTATACAAAATTTACCACAAATATTACTTTTGTATACAAAAATGTAATATTAAAATTGTTTCTCGATCGGTCCATATTTTGTCATAGCTCCAGTAGAAGATCTCCAAATAATGATATACCAAATAATGATATACCAAATAATGATATCCTTAAAAAATTGGCACAAATATTAATTTAGTTTACAAAAATTTAATTTAAAAAAATTTCACGATCGGCCCATATTTGATCATAGCTCCCATATAAGGTCCCCTCCCAGATATCACATAAATTCACATTACTCACTATCAAACAATACAAAATTTAGCTTTTATTTATATAAATATTACTGTAAAAATACTTTAACCGTATATAATTCATTCATTTAATTATAATGCTGCTAAAAAACTTGCAATTGTAACAGATTTAAAATATTTAAATTTTTGGTTATTCTATTAAAAAGATGAAAAACCCTATTTCCACAAATATTTGATTAACTAAAAGGTTATTAGATTAACTAAAAGGTAGTAGCTGGTGGAGGGTATTTAATATTCGGCACAGCCGAATATAGCACTCTAACTTGTTAAAACATTAAAATAACTTGGAATTGAACCCTCTACAAAGATCTGAAATTATTAAGTCACTAGATTTTTGTAACCGGCGCTGCCCGGGGTTTTAACATTATACTTGAGTATTCTCCCGTCAGAGTAAACTAAAAGATCTGTTTTATGTCTATAGATCAATTTCTGAAAATTTTCAACATTCAGAAATATAAAAATTTCGTTGACTTTAAAAACATAAGATAGCATTTACGAAATAAAAAAAATTACTCATTTTACCCTTCACTAAGAGATTATTTCACAAATTGTTTGCCAATTTATAAAGCTAAAAGATTCCAAAATTATAATTCTAATATGTACTATCTAGTTTGGTAAAACTATGTAGTTAGGTAAAACTATTTAACTTAGGAGAAAGAATAATTCTTGACTTAAACCATAAAGTGCTAATTTTTCCTTAAAATATATATTTCTCAAATTTCATAAAAGTGCAAAAATGTAGCAAAGGAAAACATTTAGCCGTTTTTGCCCGTTTAGTTTGAATTTATTTTTCCTGTTTTTCCCTCTAGGAGTGGACTTTCGAATACACATATCTCTGAAACTAAAAATTCATCGTCTAAATTAGTTTTACTTTAGAAAGAAAAGAAAAACAGACTTAAAACATAGAAGTAAATTTTTTTTGTTTTTTTTTCGCCTTTTCTCCTATTTCGAAACGGAACTTTGCTACATAATACATATTTCAGACACTTTAAAGCAGTCAAGAGCAGAATTGCGATTCGAATACTCGCGTGTATAGGCCTGAAAATTATGCAGACGCTTCGTTGGCACACGTACACAATAAGCTTGCGTGTATTGGTGTGTCTGTGTTTAAGTGAAATGAAAACTTGTTTGTTGTTTCCCTGCAGGTCGACAAAGAGTCAATGCATAGGAAAAAGACAGTGATTTCCACTTATGTTGAACCACCTGGTAGGCTCTAATTCGCCTTTCGTCACGGATGTACTCTTTGTAAACGAGGGTGAAGGTAATCGTCACTTTAGTGTCCCCTTTGTAAGCGAGAGAGGGGACACTTAAAAAACACTTGTCTGTCTCTTTGTAACCTATGGGGTGACGATTGACTTTCTCGTAGGACAAGCACATGTTAAAATAGCTAGTCACCTGGACAGTCGGTGGCTATGTGGTAGGCTAAATAGAGAGTTCGGGACTGTCCGCCCGAACTGCTGGGTTTGTTTTAATACACATAGTAAAATGTTTGATGTTAATTGGGAACATTGTTATACCTTCCACCACCATCAGTGGTGATAGAGGGTATATATAAGTTTGTCATTCCATGTGTAACACCTAGAAATATTCATATGAGACCCAACAAATATATATATTCTTGATCCTTATGAAATTCTGAGTCGATTTAGCTATGTCCGTCTGTCTGTCTGCCTAAAACACGCTCACGTTAAAACTAAGCAAAAGAAATAAACCAAATTCACCAAAAAATAGTTGTTATTATCCTAAGCAGTCTGGTATTGAAAATCAGCAAAATCGGTTCACAACGTTAAAAGTTATGAGTAAAAATTTCAGACTACCTCGAAAAAAATAACGTTTTTTCGTAATTCTTAAGTCGTTTTCTCAGAAACTACAAAAGATAATTCGATGTATTTTGTCACACACTATTTTTTTTTACCCAGGGATCAATTATGTTGAAAATCAAAACAATCGATCCAAAATTTCCCGTAGACCCCATACAAAGGTACATATTTCCGGAAATGGATTTATCGTTAATAACTTCCTCAAATATATTGGTATCAACTCAAAATTTTGCACATATAAATAAAATATCAATAAAAATCATACTACCAACGTAGATTAGTATCGGTCCACAATTGGTCATAGCTCCCATATAATGCCCTCTTTTGAAAATCACTCAAACGTGCATATTTCACTGATAAATAAAGCTATCAAGATAAAATTTAACATGAATACATTTTGTGTATGTATAAATCACTCTACGAAATTTTTTCCGCATCGGTCCATAATTAGTCATAGCTCCCATATAAGACCCACTTCCGAATTTAATTTAAAAGCTCATATTTCATTGTCAAATAAAGCTATCTTGATAAAATTCGGCACAAATATGTTTAGACTAAATATGAATCATTCTACGAAATTTTTTCCGGATAGGCCCATAATTGGTCATAGCTCCCATATAAAGTCCACTTCCGAAAATCACTTACACGGATATATTTCATTGAATTATAAACCTATCGGGATAAAATTCGACACAAATATGTTTTGTATACATACAAATCATTCTACAATTTTTTTTACCGATCGGTCCATTATTGGTCAGAGCTCCCATCACTTAAACGCCTATATGTATTTCATTGAATTCTAAAGCTATTGGGATAAAATTCGACAAGAATATGTTTTGTGTATATTCAAATGATTTTACCAATTTTTTTACGGATCGGTACATTATTGGTCATAGCTCCCATATAAGGCCCACTTCCGAAAATCACTTAAAAGCACATATTTCATTGTCAAATAAAGCAATCTTGATAAAATTGGACACAAATATGTTTTGTCTTTATATAAGTCACTCTTCGAAATTTTTTCCGGATGGACTCATAATTGGTCATAGCTCCCATATAAAGTCCACTTCCCAAAATCACTTAAACGCAGATATTTCATTAAATTCTAAAACTTTAAGGATAAAATTCGACTTGAATATATTCTATATACATATTGACCATAGCTCCGATATAAGTCCCACTTCCGAAAATCACTTAAGCGCACATATTAATTGTCAAATAAAGTTATACTGATAAAATTCGACACAAACATGTTTTGTCTTTATATGAATCACTCAACGATTTTTTTCCGGATAGGCTACCATAGAGGGTCCACTTGCGAAAATCAGTTACACGCATGTATTTCTTTGAATAATAAAGCTATCGGGATAAAGTACGACTTGAATATGTTTTGTAAGAATATAAATCATTCTACCAAACCTTACACAAATACATATAAAGTCCACTTCCGAAAATCACTGTAGTAAAATTCGACTTGATTTTTTTGGCATATTTTTTTCCTTATCGGTCGATAATTGGTCACAACTCCCATATAAGGACCCTTTCCGAAAATTACTCAAATGCACATTGACGATCAAAGTTATCGGGATAAAATTCGACATAAATGTGTATTTTGTATATATAAATCATTCTACGGAATTTTTTTCCGGTTCGGTCCATAGATTGTCTAAGCTCCCATATAAGGTATACTTCTGAAAATCACTTAATTCGTAATTAAATGATTACATCCGGATAAAATTCAAAATGAGTATGTTCTGTGTACAGATAAATCAATATATTAAAATGTTTTCAAACTGGCCTATTAATATACATACATATATCTCGACATAATTAAAATTAGTTTGACATATGCATAAATGTTAGTACCCGCAATACGGAAACAAAAATTTTGCCAAGTTATCTAAAAATTAGATAGTTAAATGGGTTTCAATAAAAAGTAGCTTGCTGGTGGAGGGTATTTAAGATTCGGCATAGCCGAATATAGCACTCTAACTTGTTCTTTTTATAAAAAATATGGATGCTCAAAAATAATTGTTTAATTATAAACAAGTAAGAAATTATAGTCGGGCGAGGCCGACTATATAATACCCTACACCTTTGACAAAAATATAATGTGATTTAGTTGCCATAATAAAGCATTTAAGTTGAATTGTACCTTGCATTAGATTTACATACTTAAGCCGTTTATTGTTGAATAAAATTGTGGACATTTAAGTGAAATTTTGATGGGGGCTTTTCATAGGGGCTAGGGTCATATGAGAACCTATTATTATGGAATTCGTGGGGGTCATCAAGTCTTGTATACAACTTGGTTATTGCAGCTTTTTGTCGAGATATGAGTATATTAAACATAATTATGAACTTAAAAGCCCTATTCGGCGGGTTCAGTTGTATGGGGGCTAGGTGAAATAATGGACCGATGTAAACCATTTTCAACAGACTTCATCTACGGTACCAAAATATCAAATTTCATTGAATTATCTCCAAAATTGCGACCTGCAGTTTGATTACAACTTTTAAAAGCCCTATTCGGGGGTTCAGTTGTATGGGGGCTAGGTGAAATAATGGACCGATGGTAACCATTTTCAATAGGCTTCATCTACGGTACCATAAAAGATCATGTGCAAAATTTCATTGAATTATCTCCAAAATTGTGACCTGTAGTTTGATTACAACTTTTAAAAGCCCTATTCGGGGGTTTCAGTTGTATGGGGGCTAGGTGAAATAATGGACCGATGGTAACCATTTTCAATAGGCTTCGTCTACGGTACCATAAAAGATCATGTGCCAAATTTCATTGAATTATCTCCAAAATTGCGACCTGTAGTTTGATTACAAGTTTTAAAAGCCCTATTCGGGGGTTCAGTTGTATGGGGGCTAGGTGAAATAATGGACCGATGTTAACCATTTTCAATAGGCTTCGTCTACGATACCATAAAAGATCATGTGCCAAATTTTATTGAATTATCTCCAAAATTGCGACCTGTAGTTTGATTACAAATTTTAAAAGCCCTATTCGAGGGGTTCAGTTGTATGGGGGCTAGGTGAAATAATGGACCGATGTTAACCATTTTCAATAGGCTTCGTTTACGATACCATAAAAGATCATGTGCCAAATTTCATTGAATTATCTCCAAAAATTGCGACCTGTAGTTTGATTACAAGGATTACAAGCCCTTTTGGGGGGTTCAGTTGTATGGGGGCTAGGTGAAATAATGGACCGATCTTAACCATTTTCAATAGGCTTCGTCCCTGGCACAATAGAAGATCATGTACCAAATTTCATTGAATTATCTTCAAAATTGCGACCTGTAGTTTGATTACAAGGTTTACATGGACGGACGGACAGACGGACAGACGGACGGACAGACGGACGGACATAGCTAAATCGACTCAGAAAATGATTCTGAGCCGATTGGTATACTTTAAGGTGGGTATAGGACCAATATTATTGTGCGTTACAAACATCAGCACAAACCCAATATACCCTCCCCACTAAAGTGGTGTAGGGTATAAAAACATTAAAAACAAGTAAGAGTGTTATATTCGGCTGTTCCGAATCTCATATACCCACCATCAAACTGTATGCCATAAAAGGAATGCTCCCCTATAAACATCAGGGTGATATTTGGAATATGGCTTAAGTCAATTATGGACCGAGCTCTTTTGAACTAACAAAATTTCAGCGCTATACTCTTATTTTAAATAAGGAAAACTCGTATTTCAATAACCAAAACTCTTTCCTGAAGGGAACCTTTTATAGGGGATAGGGTCAGTTATAAATGAGTCCTCATTAAATTCGGAATGAAGAATTATGTTCCTAAGTATAAATTATCCAATTATCTGAATTTACTTCATAAAATTTTCTAAAGAGGAACTCATATGGTGTATGGTCAATTGTTGACCTATCTTCATAACATTTTTTGTAGACCGATTTTGATTCATATAAAACTTGTTTACATTAAATATCATCGCTGTACTCGAATTTTTATGCCAGTAATTAACGTTGTAATTTTATAAAGGGGGCTTGCATGGGGGGTAGAGTGAATTACCGACACATTCCGCATGAAATTCGGAGCGAATTTCACAACCGTATTTCATAACTCATATTTTTAAGCCAGTAATGATCGTTTAAGTATTTTCTGAAGGGCGGTAGGGTAAATTATGGACCGATCCTCCCTAAATTTGGTGGAGAGATTTTGGCACGCATTAAACTTATGTGCATAAATTTTCGTCACTACAGTCATATTTTTAAGCCAGTAATGAGCATTATAGTTATTTGCAGAGGGGGTCCTTATATGCGGGAAGGGTCATTTATTGGCCGATCCAAAAAAAATTGGTACAGAGGTTTTGGCTCGTAAGAAACTTACGTGTGTAGCATTTCATCGCTTTACACATATTTTTAAGACAGTAATGAGCGTTGAGGCTATTTCCTGAAGTGGACCCAATAGCGGGAGTAGGGCCAATTATGGACCTATCCACATAAAAGTTATTAAAAAGATTTTTGCTCGCGAGGAACTTAATTGTGTAAAATGTTATTGCTATATTCGTAATTTTTAGCCAGTAATGAGCGTTAAAGTCATCTTCAGAAGGGGACCTTATATGGAGGATAGGGTCATTTATGGGACGATCTTAAAAAAATTCGTAGAGCGATTTTGGTTCGTAAGAAACTTACTTATACCGAATTTCATCGCTATACTCGCATTTTTGGACCAGTAATGAGTGTTAAAGTCATTTTCTGAAGGGGACCTTATATGGGGATAGGGTCAATTATGGACCGATCCTCAAAAAATTTGGTAGAAAAATTTTAGCTCACATGAAACTTATTTATGTAGAATTTCATTGCTATACTTGCATTTTGGGACCAGTAATGAGTGTTAGAGTCATTTTCAGAAGGGGACCGTATATGGGGGTAGGGTCATTTATGGGCCGATCCTAAAATAGAAATGTAGAGAGGTTTTAGTTCGTTAAAAACTTATTTATACCGAATTTCATCGCTATACTCGCATTTTTGGGCCAGTAATGAGTGTTAAAGTCATTTTCTGAAGGGGACCTTATATGGGGGGTAGGGTCATTTATGGGCCGATCCCAAAAAAAAATCGTGGAGAAATTTTGGTTCGTAAGAAACTTTCTTATATCGAATTTCATCGCTATACTCGCATTTTTGAAGCTGTAATGTGTGTTAAAGTCATTTTCTGAAGGGGACCTTATATGAGGAGTAGGGTCATTTATGGGCCGATCCTCAAAAAATTTGGTAGAAAGATAATGGCTCATATGAAACTTATTTATGTCAAATTTCATCGCTATGCTCGTACTACTAAAGCAGTTATGTCCGTTAAAGCTGTTTTTTGGAGGTCCACTTGTATGGGGGCTATCCGAAAAATTGGACCGATATTGCCCATTTTCAATACCAAACAAACCTTAGCAATAGAGAATATTTATGGAAAATTTCAACTGTCTAGCTCCTCTCGTGTGGTCCCTATCGTGATTTCAACAGACAGACGGACGGACGGACGGACGGACAGACGGACAGACGGACGGACATGGCTAGATCGTCTTAGAATTTAATAAGGACCCGGAATATATATACTTTTATGGGTCTATGGGCAATATTTCGATGTGTTACAAACGGAATGACAAAATCAATATACCCCCCATCTTTTTTGATGGTGGGTATAAAAACAAGTAAGAGTGCAATGAAACCAACAAACATCCAAACATACGAAACTGAATACACCAAAAAACAATGTACATAAGGCAATGAAACATACGACACGAAGTACTCACAAAAAAACAAAAACAAAATACACAACGCAAAGAACACAACAGACATCCAAACATACGAAACTGAATGCACCAATAAACAAAAACAATGTACACAAGGCAATGAAACACACAGCCATCCAAACATATGAAACGAAATACTCAATGAATAAGCAGTGTTGTTATTGTTGCTTATATCAAAGCATAAAAAAAATTGTCTATTTTATGAAATTTCCAGAGGTTGTCTCGGATTTTTGCTCATATCTCCGGTATTTATGGACCGATTTTGCTGATTTTATATAGCGATCTTCTCGAAAGCATTTCTAACAGAATTATTGAAAATTTGAATCTCGCCGTTATGTGGGGTCCTCTAAAAACTGATTTCAACAAACACACAGACGGACAGACTCTGCTACTAGATAATATTAATTTTTTATAAAAATATTTTGTTTTTAATGAAATTGCATTTTATTTTTCCACGCTTTATTGAAAAAAATTATTGAAATAATTATTAATGTATGTTTATGTACATACATTAAAGGTGTACTTGCACGCAAAATATATACTTGATAGACAATAATTAGTATTTACTCTCAAAAGTACGAATTTTGTCCCTTTTTCATCCACATACCCCTTCTTGTCCCTTCTTATCCAAGTTTTGGAAAACAATATAGCCTATCACACCATACACCTATATCTAACTATGTTTCAAATTTAAAGAAAATGGTTCCAGCCGTTTAAGTGTAATTACAAACATTATGCGCACGCTACAGTTCGCAATTTGCAATTTGATTAAATTTGCACATACTCTTGCAAGGACGAATCCTATTGAAAATCGGACCATTATTTCGCATAACCCCAATACAATCGCACCCCTGAATATTGCTTTTGAGCTCATAAATATGTTAATTATTCTTGTACCACACCAAAAATAGGCAAAACTTGGTTTTATATAAGTTTTAATGACACTGCTGATTTTCGTAATGATCGGTCCTCATTTGATCACATCCCATATATAAAGTCCCCTTCATAAAAGGACTTGATGGCTCAAATTCACTTATGGACACAAAAATTACGGCGATATTCTACATAAATAACTTTAACGTAGACCTAAATCGCTTTACCAAAATTTATAAGGATAGGCCCTTATATAACCCTCTTTTAGAAAATCCCTTTTTTGTTAATAAATTGTTAAAATATTTCTAAATTAAGAAAAAATTAATCTAAATACATTATTATTAAAAAAAGTTGTTGTAGGGCATCATATGGTCGGCCATGCCCAACTATAAATTTTTACGTATATTTATTTGTTTTATTTATTAATTGAAGTAGTTTGAATTGTCTGAAAATATCCATTAATTGAGTCCCTTTACGCAGCAAATACAGATTTCCCTTTTTTACCCATTTTTTCCCTAACACTGGGGTTTCTAAATATATGGACATATGTGTGAGACTCTCAATATCAAAGTTTATAATAGTTTGGATTTAGAATAGAAAAAAATCGTCCTTAAAGCACAAAAGTACTCATTTTCGCCATTTGGCCTTTTTTTGTCCCCTTCCGGTCCAATTTTCATAACGGCACTTTGCTAATATATATTTCTAACAAATTAAGTAGTTTAATCGAAAATGCTATTGCTTAATGATAGACAAAATCAGTATTTACTATCAAAAGTTTTCATTTTGCCCGTTTTTCACCCATTTTACCCCCCTTTTTGCCCCCTTCCTAGTCCAAGTTCTGAAAAAATATAGCCTATAACACTCTCCAAGTATCGATCTAACCATGTTCCAAATTTGAAGAAAATCGGTGCAGCCGTTTAGGCGTGATTGACAAACAAACAAATAAACAAACGAACAGACTTACAAAGAGATTTATAATATACTAGCTATACCCAGTGTGATTTGCTACCCTAAAAGAAATATGTATAAATAAATACCAGATTTATTATATGTTACCAGGGATGGAAAATGAGATTTTGTTTCAGTATCAAAAAATATTTCAGAGGGTACTTTTTTGGCCCTCAGAGTACTAAAATCATTTTTTGGCTAAAAATTAAGATAACATTTCACTTCGAGGATCATGTTGGTCATTCCTTACTTAGGTACATTTTTATTTAGAAATTTTTATACGGAAGTAGAAAAGCCATTATGTGTTGATATGATGAATCTTTGTCCGTCCCTCAATGTTAACCTTTTAGATATAATTTGATGAAATTTGCTACATAATTTCTTGCCCAAGGAAATGGTTACATGATATCCTATAGGTACCATAAGTACAAATATTACACCGATATTGTACTTTGTAAATATGTTAAATTTAAAGCAGTCATGATACAATTTGTTATATTTCAATATTTCAGGCCACATTTGACCCTAGGCCCTATACGAGAATGAATTTAGAAATTCAACTTAACGTTAATAATTGAGCTGCAAATATTATTATGTATTAAAAGTTTGTTTATTGTCAATAAATCGCTTTAATATGTACATAATATGTATTAAATTAAAATCCGACGTAGGTGTCATTTGTTAAAAAATCAATTGTCCTATAAAATTCTATACATTGTGCTCCATACCATGAGACCTTATATAGGATATTTACTCCTACATCCGATTCTGAATATGACAAGAAACAATAATTTGCTTTAAAGTTCAAATATTTTTGACCAAAAACTTCTTAATTATCTTTGGTTAAATGCCTAATTTCAAAACATTTGTTTTAAAGTGGAATATTTTTGCAAAATTTAAATTTTCGGGTAATTTTATCATATAACTAGCTATACCCAGTGTGCTTCGCTACCCTCATCGTAATGAAATAAAATAAATATTATTGTAAATGTATATATATATCTGCAATATCAAAAAGTCCCCTATTTAAATTTATGTTTATATATTCAATATTTTAGAAAACTCAAAAAGTACCAATGAAGTACGAAAAAGTAACAAAAGACCTCTTTTATTTAATTTCATGTTCCTAAGTTCAATATTATAGAAAATTAAAAAAGTACCAGTTGAAGAACGAAAAATTACCAAAGGGTCCCCTTTTATAGATTCTCATTAACTCCGGGCTCCACATGGTTAATTTCATGTTATAAAAAACACAAAAAGTACCTTTTGAAGTACGAAAAATTACCAAAAAGTCCCCTTTTATATGTTCTCGCTTACTCCGGGCTCTACGTACTTAATTTCATGTTTCTAGGTTCAATATTATAGAAAATTCAAAAAGTACCTTTTGAAGAACGAAAAAGTGCCGAAAAGTCCCCTTTTATAGGTTATCACTTAATCTTGGCTGTACTTGCTTAATTTCATGTTTCTAGGTTCAATATTATAGAAAATTCAAAAAGTACCTTTTGAAGAACGAAAAAGTTCCAAAAAGTCCCCTCTTATAGATTCTCATTTACTCCAGGCTCTATATGCTTAATTTCATGCTTCTAGGATCAATATTATAGAAAATTCAAAAAGTACCTTTTGAAGAACGAAAAAGTACCAAAAAGTCCCCTTTTATAGATTCTCATTTACTCCAGGCTCTACATGCTTAATTTCATGCTTCTAGGATCAATATTATAGAAAATTCAAAAAGTACCTTTTGAAGAACGAAAAAGTACCAAAAAGTCCCCTTTTATAGGTTCTCACTTAATTCGGGCTCTACATGTTTAATTTCATGTTTCTAGGTTCAATATTGTAGAAAATTCAAAAAGTACCTTTTGAAGAACAAAAAAGTACCAAAAAGTCCCCTTTTATAGTTTCTCACTTAATCCAGGCTCTACATGCATACTTTCATGTTTCTATTTTCAATATTATAGAAAATTCATAAAGTACCTTTTGAAGAACGAAAAAGTACCAAAAAGTCCCCTTTTATAGATTCTCATTTACTACGGGCTCTAAATGCTTAATTTCATGTTTCTAGGTTAAATTTTATAGAAAACTCAAAAAGTACCAGTCGAAGGACGAAAAAGTACCAAAAAGTCCCCTTTTATAGATTCTCATTTACTAAGGGCTCTACATGCTTAATTTCATGTTTCTAGGTTAAATTTTATAGAAAACTCAAAAAGTACCAGTCGAAAGACGAAAAAGTACCAAATAGTCCCCTTTTATAGATTCTCATTTACTAAGGGCTCTACATGCTTAATTTTATGTTTCTAGGTTAAATTTTATAGAAAACTCAAAAAGTACCAGTCGAAGGACGAAAAAGTACCAAAAAGTCCGCTTTTATAGATTCTCATTAACTAAGGCCTCCGCATGCTTAATTTCATGTTTCTAGGTCAAATTTTATAGAAAACTCAAAAAGTACCAGTCGAAGGACGAAAAAGTACCAAAAAGTCCCCAAATAGATTCTCATTTACTCCGGGCTCTACATGCTTAATTTCATGTTTCTAGGTTAAATTTTATAGAAAACTCAAAAAGTACCAGTCGAAGGACGAAAAAGTACCAAAAAGTCCCCTTTTATAGATTCTCATTTACTCCGGTCTCTACATGTTTAATTTCATGTTTCTAGGTTCAATATTATAGAAAATTCAAAAAGTACCTTTTGAAGAACGAAAAAGTACCAAAAAGTCCCATTTTATAGATTCTCATTTACTCCGAGCTCTACATGCTTAATTTCATGTTTCTAGCTTTAATTTTAAAGAAAACTCAAAAAAGTACCTGTGTAGAACGAAAAAGTAGCGAAAAGTCCCTTTATTATTAATTTCATGTTTCTATTTCAATATCATAGAAAACTCAAAAAGGACCAGTTGGAGAATGAAAAGTACCAAAAAATATCACTTGATACCGGGAGTACGAAAAATTACCAAAAAGTCCCCTTTTATATGTTCTCGCTTACTCCGGGCTCTACGTACTTAATTTCATGTTTCTAGGTTCAATATTATAGAAAATTCAAAAAGTACCTTTTGAAGAACGAAAAAGTGCCGAAAAGTCCCCTTTTATAGGTTATCACTTAATCTTGGCTGTACTTGCTTAATTTCATGTTTCTAGGTTCAATATTATAGAAAATTCAAAAAGTACCTTTTGAAGAACGAAAAAGTTCCAAAAAGTCCCCTCTTATAGATTCTCATTTACTCCAGGCTCTATATGCTTAATTTCATGCTTCTAGGATCAATATTATAGAAAATTCAAAAAGTACCTTTTGAAGAACGAAAAAGTACCAAAAAGTCCCCTTTTATAGATTCTCATTTACTCCAGGCTCTACATGCTTAATTTCATGCTTCTAGGATCAATATTATAGAAAGTTCAAAAAGTACCTTTTGAAGAACGAAAAAGTACCAAAAAGTCCCCTTTTATAGGTCCTCACTTAATTCGGGCTCTACATGTTTAATTTCATGTTTCTAGGTTCAATATTATAGAAAATTCAAAAAGTACCTTTTGAAGAACAAAAAAGTACCAAAAAGTCCCCTTTTATAGTTTCTCACTTAATCCAGGCTCTACATGCATACTTTCATGTTTCTATTTTCAATATTATAGAAAATTCATAAAGTACCTTTTGAAGAACGAAAAACTACCAAAAAGTCCCCTTTTATAGATTCTCATTTACTACGGGCTCTAAATGCTTATTTTCATGTTTCTAGGTTCAATTTAATAGAAAACTCAAAAAGTACCAGTCGAAGGACGAAAAAGTACCAAAAAGTCCCCTTTTTTAATTTCATGCTTCTAGGATCAATATTATAGAAAATTCAAAAAGTACCAGTCGAAAGACGAAAAAGTACCAAAAAGTCCCCTTTTATAGATTCTCATTTACTAAGGGCTCTACATGCTTAATTTCATGTTTCTAGGTTAAATTTTATAGAAAACTCAAAAAGTACCAATCGAAAGACGAAAAAGTACCAAATAGTCCCCTTTTATAGATTCTCATTTAATAAGGGCTCTACATGCTTAATTTCATGTTTCTAGGTTAAATTTTATAGAAAACTCAAAAAGTACCAGTCGAAGGGCGAAAAAGTACCAAAAAGTCCCCTTTTATAGATTCTCATTAACTAAGGCCTCCGCATGCTTAATTTCATGTTTCTAGGTTAAATTTTATAGAAAACTCAAAAAGTACCAGTCGAAAGACGAAAAAGTACCAAAAAGTCCCCTTTTATAGATTCTCATTTACCAAGGGCTCTACATGCTTAATTTCATGTTTCTAGGTTAAATTTTGTAGAAAACTCAAAAAGTACCAGTCGAAGGACGAAAAAGTACCAAAAAGTCCCCTATTATAGATTCTCATTTACTCTGGGCTCTACATGCTTAATTTCATGTTTCTAGGTTAAATTTTATAGAAAACTCAAAAAGTACCAGTCGAAGGACGAAAAAGTACCAAAAAGTCCCCTATTATAGATTCTAATTTACTCTGGGCTCTACATGCTTAAATTCATGTTTCTAGGTTAAATTTTATAGAAAACTCAAAAAGTACCAGTCGAAAGACGAAAAAGTTCCAAAAAGTCCCCTTTTATAGATTCTCATTTACTCCGGGCTCTACATGCTTAATTTCATGTTTCTAGGTTAAATTTTATAGAAAACTCAAAAAGTATCAGTCGAAAGACGAAAAAGTACCAAAAAGTCCCCTTTTATAGATTCTCATTTACTAAGGGCTCTACATGCTTAATTTCATGTTTCTAGGTTAAATTTTATAGAAAACTCAAAAAGTACCAGTCGAAGGACGAAAAAGTACCAAAAAGTCCCCTTTTATAGATTCTCATTTACTAAGGGCTCTACATGCTTAATTTCATGTTTCTAGGTTAAATTTTATAGAAAACTCAAAAAGTACCAGTCGAAAGACGAAAAAGTACCAAATAGTCCCCTTGTATAGATTCTCATTTACTAAGGGCTCTACATGCTTAATTTTATGTTTCTAGGTTAAATTTTATAGAAAACTCAAAAAGTACCAGTCGAAGGACGAAAAAGTACCAAAAAGTCCGCTTTTATAGATTCTCATTAACTAAGGCCTCCGCATGCTTAATTTCATGTTTCTAGGTCAAATTTTATAGAAAACTCAAAAAGTACCAGTCGAAGGACGAAAAAGTACCAAAAAGTCCCCATATAGATTCTCATTTACTCCGGGCTCTACATGCTTAATTTCATGTTTCTAGGTTAAATTTTATAGAAAACTCAAAAAGTACCAGTCGAAGGACGAAAAAGTACCAAAAAGTCCCCTTTTATAGATTCTCATTTACTCCGGTCTCTACATGTTTAATTTCATGTTTCTAGGTTCAATATTATAGAAAATTCAAAAAGTACCTTTTGAAGAACGAAAAAGTACCAAAAAGTCCCATTTTATAGATTCTCATTTACTCCGAGCTCTACATGCTTAATTTCATGTTTCTAGCTTTAATTTTAAAGAAAACTCAAAAAAGTACCTGTGTAGAACGAAAAAGTAGCGAAAAGTCCCTTTATTATTAATTTCATGTTTCTATTTCAATATCATAGAAAACTCAAAAAGGACCAGTTGGAGAATGAAAAGTACCAAAAAATATCACTTGATACCGGGAGTACGAAAAATTACCAAAAAGTCCCCTTTTATATGTTCTCGCTTACTCCGGGCTCTACGTACTTAATTTCATGTTTCTAGGTTCAATATTATAGAAAATTCAAAAAGTACCTTTTGAAGAACGAAAAAGTGCCGAAAAGTCCACTTTTATAGGTTATCACTTAATCTTGGCTGTACTTGCTTAATTTCATGTTTCTAGGTTCAATATTATAGAAAATTCAAAAAGTACCTTTTGAAGAACGAAAAAGTTCCAAAAAGTCCCCTCTTATAGATTCTCATTTACTCCAGGCTCTATATGCTTAATTTCATGCTTCTAGGATCAATATTATAGAAAATTCAAAAAGTACCTTTTGAAGAACGAAAAAGTACCAAAAAGTCCCCTTTTATAGATTCTCATTTACTACGGGCTCTAAATGCTTATTTTCATGTTTCTAGGTTCAATTTAATAGAAAACTCAAAAAGTACCAGTCGAAGGACGAAAAAGTACCAAAAAGTCCCCTTTTTTAATTTCATGCTTCTAGGATCAATATTATAGAAAATTCAAAAAGTACCAGTCGAAAGACGAAAAAGTACCAAAAAGTCCCCTTTTATAGATTCTCATTTACTAAGGGCTCTACATGCTTAATTTCATGTTTCTAGGTTAAATTTTATAGAAAACTCAAAAAGTACCAATCGAAAGACGAAAAAGTACCAAATAGTCCCCTTTTATAGATTCTCATTTAATAAGGGCTCTACATGCTTAATTTCATGTTTCTAGGTTAAATTTTATAGAAAACTCAAAAAGTACCAGTCGAAGGGCGAAAAAGTACCAAAAAGTCCCCTTTTATAGATTCTCATTTACTCCGGTCTCTACATGTTTAATTTCATGTTTCTAGGTTCAATATTATAGAAAATTCAAAAAGTACCTTTTGAAGAACGAAAAAGTACCAAAAAGTCCCATTTTATAGATTCTCATTTACTCCGAGCTCTACATGCTTAATTTCATGTTTCTAGCTTTAATTTTAAAGAAAACTCAAAAAAGTACCTGTGTAGAACGAAAAAGTAGCGAAAAGTCCCTTTATTATTAATTTCATGTTTCTATTTCAATATCATAGAAAACTCAAAAAGGACCAGTTGGAGAATGAAAAGTACCAAAAAATATCACTTGATACCGGGGTTCTAAATAACACCCCATTAGGATATTTAGTGTTTCTAAATTTAAAAATTTTATCTAAATTGGATCATTGTGGTTGAATAAAATCAAATTTCCCGTTTTAACCCCTTTTGGTACTTTTTTCCTCCCCATTAACGAAATAAAAATTCTATTCCAAAAAGTTGCAACATCGTAGTGGGAGCCTGTTATTATGTATTCATATGTATAAGTTAATAAACCAAAAACAATGTTTTATGAAAAAAGTACCAAAAATAGGTACAATTTTAACCCCTTAAACGTCCGAATATCCAAAAAGTACTAAATTCATATTTTTTTTTTCGTTAAGTTATGAAGGAGTCAAAAATATTTTTTGAATGTGCACTGGTTTAAAAGATATATGGGGTGCGAAAAAAGTACCAAAATACAGTTTTTACCCGTTTATTCCCTAAAGGGGCCGAATTTTAAAAAAGTACCAGACACCTGTCCGTTTATTTTTTAAATGAACGGCGATAAGCTTTAAACTGTTTTTGTATCTTTTCTAGTTTAGGAGATATAAGGTTACCGAATTTACCCGTTTTACCCTTTTTACCCCCTAAACATTCGAATTTCCAAAAATCCCGTCTTAGTGGATCTATTTGGCGGGAGACCAACCTCCTGTCCAAATTTCAGCTCTTTAGCTTCAACCGCTTAGGCTGTGCGATGATGAATCAGTCAGTGAATCAGTCAGTCAGTCAGTCAGTCAGTCAGTAACGTTAGAATTTTATATATCATATAATATTTACAACGGAATTTTAATTAGATTAATATTCATATAATGTCAATCAAGATAAAAATAAATACAATTTCCGATTCCATTTTGAAATGAGCTGCATTGATAATTTGCAAAACATACTTCTAAAAAAGTCGTTTTAAAAGTAGATCTTTTAAATTCTGGTAATATTGAAGAGAATTCCATTACTCTATAATTTTATTAGCCGTTTTTTCTAAAACTTTTAGTTGATGCATTTTTGAGAATTATATGTAAATATGTGCCAAAGCATTCTTGTAATTTTAAATTTGAAAAATATGATACATTGTTTCAAAGATACTTTGAGAGTATCAAATAAGACTCGGATCACGGTATTTTTGAACATCAAATAGTATCAAAAAAAGTACGATCGTACCAATTTTGCCATCCCTGTATGTTACATATGAAAGATTTCAAGCAAATTATTGCAAGTTCGCCAGTTTCTATCTATCGCCAATTTCTATATATCTATAAAAAATTTAAATAATATAAGAGTTTCCAATATGCACGACATTTTGTATTTAATTCATGTTGTGCCAAGCCACCCATTGAAAGTCCGCCCGTTATGCTCTAAATGTTCACATGAATTTCAAAGTTCTCCATGTAAAATTTGAAGATTCTAGCTCTAATAGTTTCTCAGATATACGAATTTTTCTATTTAATTCATGTGGGGGCTTCAAGACCCCCCAGATGAAAGTCAGCTTTTTTTCCTCCAAAATGTTCAGATAAATATTTAAGTTCTTCGTGCGAAATTTGAAGAATTTAGTTCCATTAGTTTTCCAGATAAACGAATTTTTGTCTTTAATTAATATGGGAGGTGCCGCTCCCTCATGGGTAGTCCGCCAATTTATTACCCAAAATGTTTAAGTTTGGATGTTAAAGTTTTTCGTGCAAAATTTGAAGATTCTAACTGTAAGAGTTTCCAAGATAAACGTATTTTTGTATTTAATTTATATGGGAGGTGCCACTCCCCCTAATGATAGTCCGCCTACTTTTTGTCCTAAATAATTATATTGACACTAAAGTTGCTGCGACAAAATTTGAGGACTCTATCTGTTATATTATCTAAAATATACGAATTTAATATTTTCTTAATATAGGCGTGGCTCATCGCCCACTTGGAATTTCAAAATAAAAAGTAGCCTATTACCTATTCCAGACATACAGGAATACGCTGTGAAAATTTTAATAAAATCGGTTCTGCCGTGTAGTAGTCTATAACATACAAACATATAAACATACAAACAAACACACATCAATTTTTATATATATATAGATATTCCTTTTTGGGGTAGCAAAGCACACTGGGTATAGCTAGTTAATTAATAAAATACTTTAAATATCAATTTTAGATAGTGACAAACAAATAAAAATTAAATTTTTGTAAACAAAAAATGTATATCAATATATTTTGAAAATTTTTTATTTTATATCGACAGGAGTAGCAAAGCACGCCGGGTTTTAGCTACTTTATATATATATATATATATATATAGAAGATAGATAGATTAATATGGGAGGTGCCAAGGCCCGCTTATGAAAGTCCGCCCATTTTTCTCGCAAATATTCAAATGGATGTTAAAGGTCTTCGTGCTAAATTTTACGATTATAACTCCAATAGTTTTCCAGATAAACGAATTTTGGTATTTAATTCCTATGGGAGACGCCACGCCTCCTATTGGTAGTCCGTCCTAAATATTTATATATATATATATATATATATATTGTCAACATGTGTTCATATGAATGCAAAGTTTTTCATACAAAATTTGAGGACTCTAGCTGTTGCAATTTCTGAGATATGCGACTTTTAATACTTATTTTGTAGGTGGGCGTGGCACCTCGCCTACTTGAAATTCCAAAACAAAAGGTAGCCTATAGTTCCTTCCGGACATAGCTGAAGACACTCTGAAAATTTCAAGGAAATCGGTTCAGCCGTTTAGCTGTCTATAAAGCACAAACAAGCATACATACAAACACACATTCATTTTTATATATATAGATAGATATTAGGATTAGGATTAATGTACATATCTAAACTAAAAAGTGCAAATATCTTATTAAGTAATTCATAATATTTCGCAAAATGACATTTTTCAACTAAATATTATAATATTTTAAAGATTTCCAAACATTTCGGTTAACTGGTTTAACCGGTTTTCTATACTCGGTTATCCGACAAACCGGTTTTCTACAAATGGTCAATTTTCGGTTAACCGAAAAACCGTTTTTTTCAAAAGTCGGTTTTTTCTAAACCCTACACGAAACGGTTATTTGTAGAAGACGTACGAGCCGATTTCACATACACACATATTAAATTGTTCGAACCACAAATTAATCGTTAATTTGAATTCATCCAAAGTACATACATATTTCCTTCATTTTATTTTTTATTATTTTTCCGTTCTAATGAATAAGCAGCGGCCAGAGCAAATATTTTGGGTTCAACGGAGATACACGTTAAACGTGACAGTACGATAGCATTGGCTTGTTCAGTAAACATACATGCTTCCTCTGTTCTGTGGTATGTGCAATTTACCAAATTCGTAAATTATAATACTTTAATATTTACTAATGTCTTTAACATTTATAGGTACCATGGTTCTTCGGTTGTGGATTTCGATTCATTACGTGGTGGCATTAGCTTAGAAACAGAAAAAACTGACACCGGTACAACAAGTCGTCTTATGTTGACCAGAGCATCACTAAGAGATTCTGGTAATTACACATGTGCGCCGATTGGTGCAATACCAGCATCCGTGCGAGTTCATGTATTAACAGGTATGTTAGTTATAACCTTCACGCAAGAAGGGCATTTATAAAATTGTCAGTCAGTTTGTAATATCCACAATATGTATGTTTAATTTTCCGATCATATAAAGACATAATCCTAATGTACATAGGCCCTATCACTACGTGGTAGCCAGAAGTGTTCTAATAACGAACAAGTAAGAATGTGTAGTCAGGCATGGCCGACCATATGATACCCTATACCAGTGAGTATGTTCAAAATGTGGATTATTTTTTAAATAATAGAGAATTTTATATCATCCACCACCATCAGTGGTGATAGAGGGTATATACAAGTCTGTCGTTCCGTGTGTAACACCAAGAAATATTCATCTAAGACCCAACAACGTATATATATTCTGGGTCCTTATGAAATTCTGAGTCGATTTACCTATATCCGTCTGTCTGCCTAAAACACGCAAACGTTAAAACTAAGCAAAGGAAAACAACCAAATTCACCAAAATATTTATTGTTATCCTAAGCAGTTTGGTATTGAAAATCAGCAAAATCGGCTCACCACATAAAAAGTTATAAGTAAAAATTTCAGACTACTTCGAAAAAAATTACGTTTTTTCCTAATTCTTTTGAAGTTTTCTCAGAAACTACCAAATTCCACAATTGGTCATAGCTCCCATATAAGGTCCACTTCCGAAAATCACCTAAACGCACATATTTCATTGATGAATAAAGCTATTGTGATAAAATTCGAGTTGGATATGTTTTGTGTACATAAAAATCATTTTACCAAATTTTTTCGGATCGGTCCATTATTGGTCATAGCTCCCATATAAGGCCCACTTCCGAAAATCACTTAAAAACACATATTTCATTGTCAAATGAAGCTATTGTGATAAAATTCGACATAAATATATTTTGTATAAATATGAATTACTCTACTAAATTTTTTTCCGCATAGGCCCATAATTGGTCATAGCTCCCATATAAGGTCCACTTCCGAAAATCACTTAAACGCATATATTTTATTGAATTCTAAAGCTATCGGGATAAAATTCGATACATATATGACTTGTCTATATTAAAATCATTCCACTACATTTTTTCCGGATCTACGGAATTTTTTCTCAGGATCGGTCCATAAGTTGTCTTAGCTCCCATATAAGGTATGTTTCTGAAAATCACTTAATACCACTTAATTCGTTATTAAATGATTTTATCCGGACAAAATTCAAAATGAGTACGTTTTGTGTATAGATAAATCATTATATTAAAATGTTTTCGAATTGGCCTATTAATATAAATTTTTCTGGACCTAAATAAAATTAGTTTAACATATGCATAAATATTACTACCCTCAATACGGAAACAAAAATGTTGCCAAATTATCTAAAGATTAGATAGTTAAATGGGTTTTAATAAAAAGTAGCTTGCTGGTGAGGGTATTTAAGATTCGGCATAGCCGAATATAGCACTCTAACTTGTTTTTATGATCTATTTCTTGTATGTTGTTTATTATATTGGAATTCACTCTTCTTTTTCATTTAGCTTGGAATTATTTATTTTATTTTTGGTACATACATGTTAAGAATAAATCTATTTAGTGTTCAAATCACTTGAACATGTTCCTATATTTAATTTCATCATTTGTGTATTTCAATCTGCTAGTAACATATTCTTCTATGGTTATCTATATTTACATACATATGCGTAACGATAATAAGTTTGAAACATCCCTTATTTAATGGTCTAATTTCCCAGAAGTCCTCATCTTGTGTTTATGTTTATCACACACAGTGAGTGATAAGGATTAAAATGAACACTTGTGTTAATCATGTGCACTGGGTTTTTATACATGTGTAAAACAACCCTTATTCTTCCACATTTCTTTAGAAAATGTATTCTAGGTCAGTTTTAAGATTTTTGTTTTTATACCCTCCACCACCATCAGTGGTGATAGAGGGTATATATTACTTTGTCATTCCGTGTGTAACACCATGAAATATTCATCTGAGACCCAACAAAGTATATATTTTTAGCTACGTCCGTCTGTCTGTATATCACATTCTCACGTTAATACGAAGCAACAAAAATTAACCAAATTCACCCAAAATATTTATTATTGTCCTAGGCAGTTTGGTATTAAAAATAAGCAATATCGGTTCACACCGGGAAAAGTTATGAGTCAAAATTTGAAACAACCTCGAAAAAAATATGAATTTTTTACACATTCTGATGTAATTTTCTTGAAAACTATGCAAGATAATTCGATGAAAATCACCACACATTCGTTTCTACACAAGAGCTTGACTCCTGCTGAAAAATGCCAGAATCGGTCAACAATTTCATATACCTCCCATACAAAAGTACATTTTCCCGGAAAATGGGTTTTTTGTTAATGACTTCTGTCACAATGTCGAAATCTTTACAAAATATTACAAATTAAAATCTTATGTGAATAGAATTCATTCAGAGAAAAAATTTTCTGGATCGATCCATAATTTGACATAGCTCCCATACAAGGTCCCCTCCCGAAAATAACTTAAACGCAAATAATTCATTACTAAATTAAGATATCCACAGAAATATTACTGTGAAATTTTTGTTCCATCGGTCCATAATTGGTCATAGCTCCCATACAAGGTCCCCTCCCGGAAATCACTTAAACGCGCATAACTCATTACTAAATTAAGATATCAATATAAAATTTGGTATAAGTATTGCTCATACGCAAAGAAATTTTACTGTGAAAGTTTTTTCTGATCGGTCCATAATTGAATTAAGATATCCATATAAAATTTCGTACTAGTATTACTAATATGCACAGAAATATTACTGTGAAATTTTTCTCCGAGCGGTCCATAATTGGTCATAGCTCCCATGCAAGGTCTCCTCCCGAAAATCACTTGTACGCACATAACTTATTGCAAAATTAAGATATCCACATATGCACGAAAATATTACTGTGAAATTTTTTTCCGATCGGTCCATAATTGGTCATAGCTCCCATACAATGTTCCCTCCCGAAAATCACTTAAACGCACAGAACTCATTACAAAATATTAATATATATATTTATATTAATATATTTAACTTGCTGCAAAATAATAGTAAAGCTACGAAATTCAACGTAAACAAGTTTTCGGGGTACTAAAATCTATGTGCCAAAATTAATGTGAAATTTTTTTCCGATCGGTCCATAATTGGTCATAGCTCCCATACAATATTCCCTCCCGAAAATCACTTAAACGCACAGAACTCATTACAAAATATTAATATCCATACATTTAGCAAAAATATTGTTTTTATATGCATAAATTAAACTATAAAATTGTTTTACTCTCTTGCAAAATTTATGAGGATAGGTTCATAATTGACCCTACCTCCCATATAAGGTCCCCTCATAAAATTACTATAACGCTCATAACTTGCTGCAAAATAATAGTAAAGCTACGAAATTCGACGTAAACAAGTTTTCGGGGTACTAAAATCTATGTGCCAAAATTAATGGGGATATAATTGACCCTGCCCCCCACATAAGGTTCTTCTCAGAAAATTACTTAAAAGTTCATAATTTGCTTCAAAATTCCAACATATCAACGAAATTGACATAAACATTTTATTTAGAAACTAAAATATCTCTGCCAGATATTAAGAGGCTCGGTCCATAATTGATTCTACCACCATAAAAGGTCCTCCTCATAAAATGGCTTTAACGCTCATAACTATAACTTGATTCAACATAAAAAACAACTTCTTCAAAATTTTTGTAAATCAGTGAAGTTGGACATAAACAAGTTTTATAGGAACATAATTCTAATTGTTGTTTTGAGAATCGGTAATAATTTACCTTATCCCTTTTAAATGGCCTTTCTCATAGAATGACATTAACACCTATAAGTGACGATAAAATTCATCATGAACTAGTTTTATAGGATCTAAAATCTTGCTGTCAAATATTTTGAGCATCGGGTCATATTGGATCAAATTCTTCATAAAGGGCTGAAAAAGCATTGACATAACAAGTTTCATTGAAACCAAAATCTTAGGGGGATCGGACCAAAATTTACCATAAGTAAACTTACAGGACATCAAATCATAAAAAAATTTATAAATATGATAAAATAAGTACTACCATCACCCTGACTATATGTATTACTATTTATATATGACAAATCAGTTTGGAAACAAGTTAGAGTGCTATATTCGGCTGTGCCGAATCTTAAAAAGCCTCCATCAGCAAGATATTTTTAATTAAAACCCATTTAATTATCTAATTTTTAGATAACTTGGCAAAATTGTTGTTTCCGTATTGATATGCATATATGTCAATCTAATTTTAATTAAGTCCAGAAAATTTTTCGAAAACATTTTAATGTAATGATTTATCTATACACAGAACATATTTATGTCGAATTTTATCCGGTTATAATCATTTAATAATGAATTAAGTGGAATTAAGTGATTTTCAACAGTAAATCTTATATTGTAGCTAAGACAACTTATGGACCGATCCGGAAAAAAATTCCGTAGAATGATTTATATGCTCACAAAACATATTCAAGTCGTACTTTATCCCGATAGCTTTATTATTCAAAGAAATATATGCGTTTAAGTGATTTTCCTAAGTGGAAAATTTGCTAGAATAATTTGTATGTACACAAAACATATTTGTGTCGAATTTTATCCCGATAGCTTTATAATTCAATGAAATATATGCGTTTAAGTGATTTTCGGAAGTGGACCTTATATGGGATCTATGACCAATTATGGGCCTATCCGTAAAAAAATTTCGTAGAATGATTCATATTTAGACAAAATTATTTGTGTCGAATTTTATCAAGATAGCTTTATTTGACAATGAAATATGTGATTTTAAGTGATTTTCGGAAGTGGGCCTTATATGGGAGTGGGCCTTATATGATGAGATCTACGTTTTTTCCTTTGTATGGGGGCTATGGGAAATATTGGATCAATTGTAAAGGTTTTGAACACTATTGATCGCTGCTTTCAAAAAAATATTGTGTGAAAAAATTCATCGAAATATCTTTGGTAGTTTCTGAGAAAACTTGTTAAGAATTAGGAAAAAAATTAAATTTTTTTCGAGGTAGTCTGAAATTTTTACTCATAACTTTTTACGTTGTGAACAGCTTTTGCTAATACCAAACTGCTTAGGATAATAATAAACATTTTGGACGAATTTGGTTGATTTTTTCTGCTTAGTTTTAACGTGAGCGTGTTTTAGGCAGACAGACAGACAGACGGACATAGCTAAATCGACTCAGAATTTCATAAGGACCCAGAATATATATACTTTGTTGGGTCTCAGATGAATATTTCTTGGTGTTACACACGGAATGACAAACTTATATATACCCTCTATCACCACTGATGGTGGTGGAGGGTATAAAAATAAAATAAATGATTATATTGTGGTAGAAAAAATATCGATTTATGTAGTATAGGTCCACTTTCCGAAATTCACTTGAAATTTCAGACACATGATTTGATGGTGGGTATATAAGATTCGGCACAGCCGAATATACACAGAAAAAACTGGAGCTCTAAAATTGCCTGCAATTTTTTTTTTTTGTCATAAATAGACAATTTATTGATTAAACATTTTGTTAAGCTGATAAAATAATTAGTCAAAAGGTGTCTTTGGAAAAATAGCAACCGAAAAATTCACTTAAAATAATTAATCCGTTTGAATAAAAAAACAAGTAGGAAATTATAGTCGGGCGAGGCCGACCATATAATACCCTACACCTTTGACAAAAATATAATGTGATTTATTTGCCATAATAAAGCATTTAAATTGAATTTTACCTTGCCTCAGATATACATACTTAAGCCGTTTATTGTTGAATAAAATTGTGGACATTTAAGTGAAATTTTGATGGGGGCTTTTCATAGGGGCTAGGGTCATATGAGGACCTATTATTATGGAATTCGTGAGGGTCATCAAATCTTGTATAGAATTTGGTTTTTGCAGCTTTTTTTCGCCCTATTCGGCGGGTTCAGTTGTATGGGGGCTAGGTGAAATAATGGACCGATGTAAACCATATTCAACTGGCTTCGTTTACGGTACCATAAAAGATCATGTGCCAAATTTCATTAAATTATCTCCAAAATTGCGACCTGTTTTTGATTACAAAGTTTAAAAGCCCTTTTCGGGGGTTCAGTTGTATGGGGGCTAGGTGAAATAATGGACCGATGTTAACCATTTTTAATAGACTTTGTCTACGGTACCATAAAAGAGGTTTACATAGGTTTATATGGACGGACGGACGGACATAGCTAAATCGACTCTGAAAATGATTCTGAGCCGATTGGTATACTTTAAGGTCCAATATTATTGTGCGTTACAAACATCAGCACAAACCAGATATACCCTCCCCACTGAAGTGGTGTAGGGTATAATTAGTCAGTTTCATTAATTCACCTACAATTTTGTAATCGAGGACATTTTCTTGTACTTTTCTGCTGTTGCCATGCAATTTGCTGTTACTATGCTTTAGAAAGACGTTACAAAAACTTTTTTATACCCTCCACAACCATCAGTGGTGATAGAGGGTATATATAACTTTGTCATTCCGTGTGTAACACCAATAAATATTCATCTGAGACCCAACAAAGTATATATATTCTTGGACCTTATGAAATTCTGAGTAGATTTAGCTATGTCCGTCTGTCCGTCCGTCTGTCTGTCTGATTAAAACATTCTCACGTTAACACGAAGCAACAAAAATTAACGAAATTCACCGGTGCACACCGGGAAAAGTTATGAATCAAAATTTGAAACAACTTCGAAAAAATAAGCATTTTTTACACATTCTGATGTAATTTTCTCGAAAACTATGCAAGATAATTCCATGAAAATCACCATACATTCGTTTCGACACAAGAGCTTTACTCTTGCTGAAAAATGCCAGAATCGGTCAACAATTTCATATACCTCCCATACAAAAGTACATATTGCCGGAAAATGGGTTTTTTGTTAATAACTTCCGTCACAATGTCGAAATCTTTACAAAATTTTACAAATTAAAATCTTATGTGAATAGAATTCATTCAGAGAAAAAATTTTCTGTATCGGTCCATAATTGGTCATAGCTCCCATACAAGGTCCCCTCCCGAAAATCACTTAAACGCGCATAACTCATTACTAAATTAAGATATTCATATAAAGTTTAGCACAAGCATTGCTCATATACAGAGAAATATTACTGTGAATTTGTTTTCCTATCGGTCCATAATTGATCATAGCTCCCATACAAGGTCCCTTTCAGAAAAACACTTAAAGGCACATAACTCATTATCAAATAGTGATACCCATAAAAAATTTGGCATAAATACTATTTTTGTACACAGAAATGTTATTTGAACATTTTTTCATGATCGGTCCAACTTTGGTTATAGCTCCCATACAAGGTTCCCTCCCGAAAATCACTTAAAAGCACATAACTCATTACAAAATATTGATATCCATACATTAAGCAAAAATATTGCTCTTATATACATAAATTAAACTATAAAATTGTTTTACGATCGGTCCATATTTGGTCATAGCTCTCATACTAGGTCCCCTCCAGAAAATCACTTAAACGCACAATATTCATTACCAAATAATGATATAGATACAGAATTTTGAAATTTTGTCTTTATATACATAATTGATCATAGCTCCCATACAAGGTCCTTTTACGAAAATCTCTTAAACGCACTTTACTCATTACCAAATAAAGCTATTGATAAAAAATTTGGCCCAAATATTAATTTTGTATACAAAAATTCTATTTCAAAATTTTTTCACGATCGGTTCATAACATGGGTGCGGTGTGTCCCATACAAAGTTCCCTTCAGAAAATCATTTAAACACACATTACTTATTACTAAATTACGATATAGATACAAAATTTTACTGAAATATAGCTTTTATGAACAGAAATTTTGCTTAAAGAATTTTTTACGATCGGTCTATAATTGGTCATATCTCCCATACTATGTCCTGCCCCTAAAAGCGCTTTAACCGTATTTAACTAGTTGCATTATCAATTTTTGTAGAACAAAATTATATATATTTATTTTGAAAATCCTTAAATCTTTTACATACATGCATACATGCAAATTACTAAATATCGCTAAGCGCTATAAAAATATAAAGAAAATGGCGGTTGTAATGTTAAATAAATCATGGAATTGTAATAGATTTAAGCTGTTTAAATCTTTGTATTTTTTCTATTCAAGACATGAGAAAACTTATTTCTACAAATATTTGATCAATTAGAAAAGTATTTGTGCTGATGTTTGTAACCCATTAAAATATTAGTACTATACCCACCTTAAAGTATACCGATCGACTCAGAATCACTTTCTGAATCGATTTAACGATGTTCGTCCGTCCGTGTGTCCATAATTTGATGAAATTTCGAATACACGTTTGTTTTGACCCAAGGACGAAGCCTATTGAAAATGGTTAAAATCGGTCCATTATTTCACCTAGCCCCATACAACTGAACCCCCCGAAAAGGGCTTTTGAGATCATAATTATGCATAATATAAATGTATCTCGATGAAAGTTCGCACAACTGAGTTTTATACAAGCCTTGAAGACCTTGCCGAATTTCGAAATGATCGGACTTCAGTTGACCCTAGCCCCCACACAAAGCCCCCTTCAGAAAGTGACTTGAATATGCGCAATTCATTTATTAGCACTGTTGTTGCAATGAAATTTAGCACAGACAAATATTATATATATGTATATTATATAAATATAAATCTATCCAGCCCATTTTATCGGGATCGGTCCACATTTGCTCCTATCCCCCATATAAAGCCTCTTTTAGAAAATAAGTTTTCCGTCAATAAATTGCTTAAATAAATCGGAATCAAGGTAATATTCAAGATAAATGCTTTATTATGAAAAATAAATCACATTAAATTTTCATAACTGGATTCTAGTTCTGTTAGTTTCCCAGTTATACGAATTTTTATTTTAATCCATATGGGAAGTACCATAAAAATTCTTTATGCAAAATTTTAGGAATCTAGATTCAAATATTCACATGTCAGAGTTGTAAGCGCAAAATTTAAGGATTTTAGCTCTAATAGTTTCTCAGATATACAAATTTTAGAATTTAATTCATATGAAAGGTTCCAAGAACCCCAAATGAATGTCCGCACATTTTACTTCAAAATGTTCACTTTTATGTTAATTTTAAGATTCTACCTCTAATAGTTTCTAGATAAACGAATTTTTGTATTTAATTCATATGGGAAGTGTTACTTCCCATATTGCTAGTCCGCCAATTTTTCCTACAAAATGTTCACATAGATGTTAAAGTGCTTCGTGCAAAATTTAAAGATTCCAGCTCCAATGGTTTCCCAAATAAACGATTTTTTGTATTTAATTCATATGGGAGTATTACGCCCTCTATTGCTATTCTGCTAATTTGTTGTCCTAGGTATTCATGTTGATTCAAAGGTGGCTCCGGAAAATTAGAGGACTCTAGCTGCTATATTTTCTCAGATATACTAATTTAAGATATTCTTTATATGGGAGGGGCCACTCGCACTATAGCTAATCCGCCCATATTGTCCCCATATGTTCATGTGGATGTCAAAGTTGTCCATACAAAATTTGAGGACTCTAGCTGTTGCAGTTTCTGAGATATGTGCTACTTTTTATTAAAACCCATTTAACTATCTAATCTTTAGATAACTTGGCAAAATTTTTGTTTCCGTATTGAGGGTAGTAACATTTATGCATATGTCAAACTAATTTTATTTAGGTCCAGAAAAATTTATATTAATAGGCCAGTTCGAAAACATTTTAATATAATGATTTATCTATACACAGAACGTACTCATTTTGAATTTTGTCCGGATATAATCATTTAATAACGAATTAAGTGGTATTAAGTGATTTACAGAAGCATACCTTATATGAGAGCTAAGACAACTTATGGACCAACCCGGAAAAAAATTCCGTAGATCCGGAAAAAAATTAGTGGAATTATTTTAATATACACAAGTCATATTTGTATCGAATTTTATCCCGATAGCTTTAGAATTCAATAAAATATATGCGTTTAAGTAATTTTCGGAAGTGGACCTTATATGGGAGTAATGACCAATTATGGGCCTATGCGGAAAAAATTTAGTAAAGTAATTCATATTTAGACAAAATATATTTATGTCGAATTTTATCACAATAGCTTCATTTGACAATGAAATATGTGTTTTTAAGTGATTTTCGGAAGTGGACCTTATATGGGAGCTATGACCAATAATGGACCGATCAGTAAAAAAAATGTGTAAAACGATTTGTATGTATACAAAACATATTTGTGTTGAATTTTATCCCGATAGCTTTATAATTTAATGAAATATATGCGTTTAAGTGATTTTCGGTAGTGGACCTTATATGGGAGCTAGGACCAATTATGGGCCTATCCGGAAAATTTCGTAGAGTGATTCATATTTAAACTAAACAGAATTTCATAAGGACCCAGAATATATATACTTTGTTGGGTCTTAGATGAATATTTCTTTGTATTTACAAATACACATGTAAGTATATTATAAAACGGATAAAAATCCGTTTAAATCAAATTATAAATATTAGTAAATTTTAGAAATTGTATAATTTTATTTAAGTTTTCCACTGTTGGGGACGATAAGTACTGTCTTGGATTTGAATTATTGGAGAGTTCTTGAAGTGAGTTTGAAAATACAGGGCATGATGATAGAATGTGGTCCAAATTATTGGGTTGAGATATGTTACAATCTCATACAATCTGAATACTTTGGTTGATAAGCTGAATGTGTGACATTTTGGTATATCCCAGTTTGAGCCTTATCAGTTTTATCTGATCCAGTCGAGTGAATTTGTCTGGGTTGTCTTTAATGTATTCAAAAATAGTAAAATTCTGAGGATTTATCTCCTTATACCAAGCTGATGTGGGTAGTGTGGTAATACTTTCCATTTGGAAATACTTAGACAAAAATTTAATAATGTCCTTTTTGCTGAAATTTTGGGTTGTTGTCAAAGGGCTAATAAGTATATTTTCGCTGTAATGTCAGGCAATTCGTTCCCGGGAATGCCCGAGTGTCAGGGGATCCATATTAAACGAATTTTTGCGTATGAATCCATTAAAATGTTGCATAATATTCCTGGTTGTTTATATTTGTTATTGATTTTATGCAAGATAGTGAATCTGTGCATATTGCAAATTTTCCATGTTTATCCTTGATATATTTCAAAGCCTCAACTATTGCGATTAGTTTGCTAACAATATTGATGAATAGTTTGGTAAGATTGAAGATTTTAATATTCGCTGTTCATTCATAAGTTTTGAAGATGAACCCTGCAGATGCCCCAGGGACGGCGCTGTGGCGGCTCAAAGTAGGGTACGTACGACATGTAAAATTTTTAAACTCGTGCCATTTTTTTTGTTTTTCACCCAAATACAAAGATTTTTATATTTTCTGAAAGCGCTCGACGAGATCTTGAAAACATGCTTGGACATACTACTTATCTCTTATAATATCCGAGTTATAGGCATTTAAAAATTTAGTGATACAAAATTTACCATACCTTGGTCCGCCTTTTTTGAATACCGGGCGTAATTTTGGACCAAATGGACTCAATTTTTTCTTGTTAGTTAGACAACAAAATTTCCAATTTCAGATCAATATCATTTACAGATCCAAAAATATACGTTTTTTAATTTAAAAATTCAAAAAATTTTAAATTTTTGCCGTTTTTTTTGCCAAAAATTTGTCTTAACTCTTTTATTAATAAAACAAAATTTTCTTTAAGAACATATAACAATTATATAGTTTTCTAAAAGGTATCTTTACGCAGAACGCTTTGGCGTAAAAAACTTGTCCTATTTTTTGAAAACGTTGCCACTGCGTCCTTCCGAATATGACCTATTTTTTATCAAAACTTCAACTTTGGGCGACATGTTCTAAAATCCCAAAGCTGGGATCAGAAAGCAGTTTTGGAAACCTCAATATGTTTTATATTTACTCCAAAAGTATTTTCCCAGCCCTGAAAGAAATGTGGACCCTATGGGCAAAAAAGTAAAAAATCCCATTTTTGGGATTTTCATTCCTATTTTTGGGAATTGCGGGAATCCCTTTGACCTTTTCAATTTTTTTTGCATTTTCTTATTTGAAATGACAAATTTAACAAGCGTTGAAAATTTCATTGAGTTTTGTTCATAAATAAAGATTTTGTCATATATTACATATTTGTTTAATTTCTAAAACTATGATTTATATCAAAATTTTAATAGGGTCGCAGATAGCTACAACAATTTAGTCCATATTTATCCCTTAATATCTTTTTTTAGTTAGATATGGAAATTCTCGATTCTTTACAAAAATTTTCAAGTCAATATCTCAATTACATTCAAAAATATGTTCATTTGAACCTGTATCCTTTAATTTCATATTTTAGTATTAAATATGACAGAACATATTTAAATCTTACATTTACCTATTTTCTATTTGTTTGCTTATCCTTATAATTGAAAGGTCCTATTATGCTTAAATTTTCAGAAATTTATAACTATTTTTTACCTAAATTTTTTCGACAGATCATTTCGTTCTGTTTCGTTTATGATCATGTAGGTAAAAATATACAGGTAATGATAATTTCGATTCATTCACTAATAAGAAATATCAATGACTGAATTACAGGTTATAGTAATATAGTCCTAAATGTTAATAGGTAGGCAATTCGTAATTTTTTACTTTGGAATACCTGTATCGGAAATGACAAGAATTGGTATATAAGTAAACTTCTCAGATTTTAAGTACCATATTTAATAAATCTACAATGAAGATTACATTAAAGTACGAAGAGTTGTGTTCCGTTTTATGGAGTGTATCTTCAAAAGGGCCAGAAAGAATAGAAGACATTTCAAATTATATAAAAACTACATATAGTAGAAAAGTAGACAAAACAGGCATATCAAAAATTGAAAACTTTTTAAAACTTTTTGATGTAAAAGTAAGTCTGTGGATGGAAATCAAAAGAAATTTCGATTAAAATTTTGTAGTTGGATGGAAACTACTACGGAAATCTCAACTTACAACACATCAACAGGGGCGCCTTACAAGTCATACGAAGACTTATGTTCAAGGTCAAAAAAAGAGGGTCACACAAAAACTTTTTTCAATCTCAAATGAGGAAATTGCTGATACATTTAACGAAATGCTGAAAAAGGAAAACCAACCTATGGATGCCGTACATATTGCAACTATTCTTCCTAATGCATCACCAAAACGACTTAAGCGAATTGTGGAAAGTATACCAACTCCAACATCACAATCAAATTTTACTGAAGAGGAAGCAATAGCGCTTATATCGGAACTGGGTCTCAGTCGAAATAAGTACCAAATATTAAGGAAAGCTCTGCATGAAAAAGGACACAATATATTACCATCATACAAGGCGATCCAGGAAAAAAAAAAACAAACTATCCTACCATCACCTATTGCTGTTAATGATGTGGAAGCTTGTATTGATATATCATCTTTGCTCGAAAACACAGCATCAAGAATTGTGTCAGACTTTTCAGAAGACCAACTAAGGAAAATTCATAACTATGATGTTGTCTTAATGTGTAAGTGGGGATGTGACGGTTTATCAGCACTTCCAGAATACAAACAAGCTTGTGGAAGTCGGACATTAGCAGACTACAAAAGTGTATTTATGTCATCATTAGTGCCATTACGAATTCGTTCATATTCCCTTAATCCATCATCGTCAAGCATCGGAAATTCATTTGAAGATACTCCGGGTTCAAAAAATTTTTGTAGACCCATTGGATTTGAATATATAAAGGAGTCAAAGAAAACAACAAAAGATTTAGTGGAATATTTAAAAGATGAAATAAATGCACTGGAGCCCATTTGCATAAAAATAAAGGAATTCTCTATTAACGTATCATATCAGCTAAGCTTAACAATGATTGATGGAAAGGTCAGCAATGCCATAAGAGAAACTTCTTCCTTCTGGAGATGCTCAATATGTAATGAGAAAAAGTCGCAATTCTCAAATATAAACAAAAGCAGAAGTATTAATGAAGAAGTCCTGTCTTTCGGAATTTCACCACTTCATGCCAAAATACGATTTTTGGATTACTTTTTACACATAGCATACGACCTCAAATATAGAAGTGTGCCAGAGAATCTTACTAAATCAACAAAAAATAATGAAGAATTGAAAGAACTGAGAACTGCGGAAAAAAGCAGAATCCAAGAAGAATTTAAAGTTCAGATGGTATTAAACATCGACAAACCACTTCCAAGTTGCGGTAGTACAAATGACGGTAATACGGCGAGAAGGTTTTTTCGTGATTTTGAAATTACTTCAAAAATAACTGGAATCGACAGTTAACACTATTTAAATGGCACTGAATAGTAAACATAAAATTAATGGAAATCGATTTGGGGAATATACATCTGAAATTTCTAAATTACTTGTATCTCTGTATCCATGGAGGGAACTAACACCAACAGTACACAAAGTATTGTGTCATGGTCAAATAATAATTGAATCGAATATTCTTCCACTTGGAGAGTTAACAGAAGAAGCCCAGGAAGCGAGGAATCGAGATTTTAAGCATGTTCAACTATTCAGCTCAAGAAAATGCTCCAGGCAATCACAGAATGAAGATATTTTTAATAGTTTACTTCTATCTTCTGATCCTGTTCTTTCAACTATGCGAAAAAGATGGATTTGTTATGAAACTCTAACATCTCAAAACAAGGAAGATTCAAAGGACTTATATTACCTTCTGGATATGTATACCGATATGACAGATTATTTTGTAGAAAATAAGTAGTGTTAGGAATTAACTATATAAGTAGGTTGTAAGAATTAATTGTATTATGTTTAAGATAAACAGTTCAAATAAAAAAGCTATTATACTAACTGATGATATTGTATTAAATTGTGTTTTATATTTCGGTGGGCGGGAAATGTGGTTTGTGTGGGGTGATTTAGGTGTTGTTGTGCGTGGCTCATAATAAAATTATAATTTTTTTATTGTATATACAATGTTATAGTCTTTAATAAAATAATTAACTAAATAATTTTTAAAAATTGTCCAAATATTTTATTCAACACCAAATGTATGTTCTGTCATACTTAATACTAAAATATGAAAAAGATGAAATTAAAGGACACAGGTTTAAATGAACATATTTTTGAATGTAATTGAGATATTGGCTTGAAATTTTTTGTAAAGGGTCGAGAATTTCCATATCTAACTAAAAAATGATATTAAGGGATAAATATGCACTAAATTGTTCTAGCTATCTGCGACCCTATTAAAATTTTGATATAAATCATAATTTTAGAAATTTAACAAATATGTAATATAAGACAAAATCTTTATTTATGAACAAAACTCAATGAAATTTTCAACGCTTGTTAAATTTGTTATTTCAAATAAGAAAATGCAAAAAAAATTGAAAAGGTCAAAGGGCATCCCGCAATTCCCAAAAATAGGAATGAAAATCCCAAAAATGGGATTTTTTACTTTTTTGCCCATAGGGTCCACATTTCTTTCAGGGCTGGGAAAATACTTTTGGAGTAAATATAAAACATATTGAGGTTTCCAAAACTGCTTTCAGTTTTCTGATCCCAGCTTTGGGATTTTAGAACATGTCGCCCAAAGTTGAAGTTTTGATAAAAAATAGGTCATATTCGGAAGGACGCAGTGGCAACATTTTCAAAAAATAGGACAAGTTTTTTACGCCAAAGCCTTCTGCGTAAAGATACCTTTTAGAAAACTATATAATTGTTATATGTTCTTAAAGAAAATTTTGTTTTATTAATAAAAGAGTTAAGACACATTTTTGGCAAAAAAACGGCAAAAATCTAAAATTATTTGAATTTTTAAATTAAAAAACGTATATTTTTGGATCTGTAAATGATATTGATCTGAAATTTTTTGTATATTATTCGAAATTTTGTTGTCTAACTAACAAGAAAAAATTGAGTCCATTTGGTCCAAAATTACGCCCGGTATTCAAAAAAAGGCGGACCAAGGTATGGTAAATTTTGTATCACTAAATTTTTAAATGACTATAACTCGGATATTATAAGAGATAAGTAGTATGTCTCAAGATCTCGTCGAGCGCTTTCAGAAAATATAAAAATCTTTGTATTGGGATGAAAAACAAAAAAAATGGCACGAGTTTAAAAATTTTACATGTCGTACGTACCCTACTTTGAGCCGCCACAGCGCCGTCCCTGGGGCATCTGCGGGGTTCATCTTCAAAACTTAAACTCGAACACTCCTTGGCTACGCTCACGCCAAATTTTATAGCGATCGGATCAGCCGTTAAGAAATGCCAGATTTATTTCCAAAAAATTTCGATTCTGCCCCACTGTGCATACGAACCGAAATACTCAAAAAAAGGCAATGAATAAGCAGTGTTGTTGTTGTTTATTTTTAATGAAATTTTCAGAGGTTGTCTCGGATTTTTGCTTATATCTCCGTTGTTTATGAACGGATTTTGCTGATTTTAAGTAGGAAACTTCTCGAAAGCATGTCTGATAGAATTATTGAAGATTTGGATCCCGAAGATATCTGGGGTCTTCAGAAAACTGATTTCAACAGACGGACAGACGGATATGGCTTAATCGACTCCGCTATCTATAAGGATTCAGAATATATATACTTTATGGGGTCGGAAAATTATATTTTGAAAATTACAAACGGAATGTCAAACTTATATATACCCTCCTCACGAAGGTGAAGGGTATAATAACACGAAATATTTCCCTACTCTTCTTGTTCGCTTGATACTAAATTAAGCATTGTTTGATCAGTAGAAGTATTTTAAAATATTTTTTGAAAAATATACTTATTAAAACTTTGAAGTCCTTTAAAAAGGACACAGGATCACTAAATGAAAACGTATATCATCCGGTTCGTGTCTAAGTTTGAGTGTCGGACGGTGTTATACTCACGCATTAAACAAGTAAATTCATTCTGCATTTTATCATCAAAGTTATTTATTCGTCTTAATAAATAACAAATTTCTTCATATAATGGTTGGAATTTGTTTAAAAATATTGGTCCTACTAAACTTTATGCGCAAGGTACAGGTCGTAATTTGCAAGATGTTTTGATGAAATTTGGACCATGAGTGTTTTTCGGCTCAACGACGAAGCCAATTGAAAATGGTTTAAATCGGTCCATTATTTCACCTAACCCCCATACAACCCTACCCCCCGAAAAGGGCTTTTGAGTTTATAATTATGTTAAATATTGTAATATCTCTACAAAAATCGGCAAAACTTAGTTCTATATACGTCTTAATAATACTACCGATTTTCGTAATTATCGGACTTTATTTGACCCTAGCGCCCATACAAAGTCGACGAAATTTTTATATTTGTGAATGTTGAAAATTTTCAGAAATTGATCTATAGACATAAAGCAGATTTTTTAGTTTACTCTGACGGGAGAATACTTAAGTATAATATTATTAAACCACTTAAAACCCCGGGCAACGCCGGGTACAAAAATCTAGTAATATAATAAAATAATGATGATAAATATATGTATAATAAAATAAAATAACAAAAGCTTAAGACATGATTCAAACCAAATCTATTAAATATTTTAAGTCTAGAATAAAAAAGTATTCATATAAAATAAAATATATTCAGTCTTACTTATTTACTCTATTTACGGAAATTACATATTTTTTATGTTGCCTTTTATGTTCTCCTATTTTTTGTGTCTTAGTTCGATTAACATCATACGGAGTTTAGGGGTCCATTCATGTTTTTGAGCATATTCGGCGGAAATCTAATCAATTATATAAAATATAAAAATTATAGTAAACATTAATACGTTTAGCTTGACATTCTTACCTGTTAACGTTTTCCGAGCTTCACCATTCAATGTGCCGTATTTGTTGATTCTCATCCCATCCCCTTTTGTCTTTGAAGGTTGCACGGAAAGGGAACATGTTAAAACGGCATCCATTTATTGTAAGAAACAAATAACAAAGTCTTCAGGCTAATACGTTATCATACACTATTCCTTTTATTTCCTTTAATAGCACTATTTGAAAACGGAAATTCAATAAGAATACAGTAATTTATATTTACTACTAGCTATACCCAGTGTGATTTGCTACCCTAAAAGGAATATGTATAAATAAAAATACCACTTAACGATTTTGAAGGTTCTAACTACAATAGCTTTCCAGATTTATAATATGTTACATATGAGAGATGTCAATCAAATTATTGCAAGTTCGCCAGTTTCTATCTATCGCCAATTTCTATCTATCTATAAAAAATTTGAATAATATAAGAGTTTCCAAGATGCACTAAATTTTGTATTTAATTCATATGTTGTGCCAAGCCGCTCATTGTAAGTCCGCCCGTAATGCTCTAAATGTTCACATGAATTTCAAAATTCTTCATGCAAAATTTGAAGATTCTAGCTCTAAAAGTTTCTCAGATATACGAATTTTTCTATTTGATTAATGTGGGGGCTTCAAGCTCCCCACTTGAAAGTCCAAAATATTCAGATGAACTAATTTGTGCAAAATTTTATAAACCAAGTCCTATTAGTTTGTCAGATAAACAACATTTTATATTTAATTCATATGAGAGGTGCCAAGTTCCCCATTGAAAGTCCGCCCTTTAAACTCTAAATGTTCAGGTGAATGTCAAGATTCTTCAAGTAAAATTTGAAGATTCCAGCTCTAATATGTAGTGCCAAGCCACCCATTGAAAGTCCGCCCGTTATGCTCTAAATGTTCACATGAATTTCAAATTCTTCATGTAAATTTTGAAGATTCTAGCTCTAGTAGTTTCTCAGATATACGAATTTTTCTATTTGATTCATATGGGGGCTTCAAGACCCCCCAGATGAAAGTCCGCTTTTTTCCTACAAAATGTTCAGATGAATATTTAAATTCTTCGTGCAAATTTTGAAGAATTTAGTTCCATTAGTTTTCCATATAAACGAAATTTTATCTTTAATTAATATGGGAGGTGCCGCTCCCCTCATGGGTAGTCCGCCAATTTATTACCCAAAAAGTTTAGATGGATGTTAAAGTTATTCGTGCAAAATGTGGTGATTCGAACTGTAATAGTTTCCAAGATAAACGAATTTTTGTATTTAATTTATATGGGAGGTGCCACGCCCCCTAATGCTAGTCCGTATACTTTTTGTCCTAAATAATTATATTGACACTAAAGTTGCTCCGACAAAATTTGAGGACTCTAACTGTTATATTATCTAAAATATACGGATTTAATGTTTTCTTAATATGGGCGTGGCTCCTCGCCCACTTGCAATTTTAAAATAAAAAGAAGCCTATTACCTATTCCAGACATACAGTAATACGCTGTGAAAATTTGAATAAAATCGGTTCAGCCGTTTAGTAGTCTATAACGTTCAAACATACAAACAAACACACATTCATTTTTATATATATAGATGTTTAATAGGTATTTTTATATATGTACTAGCTGTACCCAGTGTACTTTGCTACCCTAAAAGCAATATAAATAAAAAATCTTCTTAATAATTTTGAAGATTCTAACTGTAATGTTTTCCAGAGATGCATTTTTTCGGAACGTTAATTAAGATTTTAATGTAATCGATGACAAATTTAAAAAAAATCTAATATTTTCCCAGATATACGAAATTTTGTATTTAATTCATATAGGGGGTGCCAAGACCCCATTGAAAGTCCGCCCGTTATTCTCTAAATGTTCACATTAATGTCAAAGATCTTCATGTAGAATTTGAAGATTCTAGCTCTAATAGTTTGTCAGATATACGAATTTTTCTATTTAATTCATATGGGAACTCACAGCCCCCAGATGAAAGTCCGCCCTTTTTTTCTCCAAAATGTTCATATGTATAATAAAGTTCTTCTTGCAATATTTGAAGAATCTTGTTCTATTAGTTTCTCAGATAAGCGAAATTTTGTATTTAATTCATATGTGAGGTGCCAAGCCCCCCCATTGAAAGTCCGCCCGTTATTCTCTGAATGTTCTCATGAATGTCAAAGTTCTTCAATTAAAATTTGAATATTCTAGCTCTAATAGTTTCTCAGATATAATATTTTCCTATTTAATTTATATGGGGGCTCCAAGCCCCCCATGACGAAAATCCGCTCTTTTTTCTCCAAAATGTTCAGATGAATAAATTGGCTGCTCCCCTCATCGGTAGTCCGCCAATTTATTTCCCAAAATGTTTACATGGATGTTAAAGTTACTCGTGCAAATTTTTAATATTCTAACTATAATAGTTTCCAAGATAAACGAATTTTTGTATATAATTTATATGGGAGGTGCCACCCCCCCCTAATGTTAATCCGCCCACTTTTGTCTTAAATAATTATATTGATACTAAAGTTGCTCCGACAAAATTTGAAGACTCTAACGATTATATTATCTCAGATATACTAATATAATATTTTCTTAATATGGGCGTGGCACGTCGCCAACATGAAATTTCAACATAAAAAGTACCCTAGAGTTCCTTCCAGACATACAGGAAGAAGAAACTGTGAAAATTCCATGAAAATCGGTCCAGCCGTTAGCAGTCTATAAAGCACAAACAAAAAATACATAGACAGACAGACAGACAGAAAAGACACACAGACAGACGACAGACAGACAACAGACAGAGACAGACAAGACAGACAGACATACAGAAGACAGACAGACAGGGACAGACATACAGACAGACGACAGACAGACAGACAGACAGACAGACAGACAAAACATACAGACAGACAGACAGACAGAAGACAGACAGACAGACAGACAGACAGACATACAGACAGACATACATACAGACAACATACAGACAGACAACAGACAGACAGACAGACAGACATACAACAGACGACAGACAGACAGACAGACGAAGACAGACAGAAGACAGACAACGACAGACAGACATACATACATACAACATACATACATACCATACTACTACATCATACATCATACATACATAACATACATACATACATACATACATACATACATACAATACAATACATACATAACATACCATACATCATACATACATACATACATACAGACATATACATACATACATACACATACATATACATACTAATACATAATACATACATACATACATACAACATACATACATACTACATACATACATACATACATACATACATACATACATAATACATACTACATACATACATACATACATACATACATACTACATACATACATACTTGAACACACTTTCATTTTTATATTTAGAGTATTATAATTACATCTTTTTCATTGTTTTTCATACATCTATCTGGAGTTCCTTTCAGGAGAATTTATAACTTCGATGTTTGTTTGCATCAATTTCCTTTATTATTAGGTTTCAATTGCAGGATTCGACACAACAGGTTTATCTTCAAATTCTCCACTTTGTTGTGCTTCGGTTACTTTTTCTGCTACTTTTTCCTTGATTCAAGACGTAAGTTTGTTTTTTACAGAAAATTTAACAGAAACACATTTTACACAATTAATTTATATTTTTAATTAAATATACTTAGCAGTTTTTGGTATTGTGTTACTATTTGCTTTAAATATTGCGTAGATTTTGTTTGTTTTTATCGTTAGCGGTGTTGCTAATATTATTTTACGTACGCGATTTTTAGCAGCGGGTAAATTGATGTATTCTAATGAATTGTCATTAATATACTGAATGAATATGAATGAAAATTAAATTGCAAATATCCAAGTTGATTTTTACCTAACTTTGTTCATAATAAAATTATGAAAATTATAATATAGAAAACAGCGATTTTAACATTTTTATTTTTCAATAGCAGGTAGTAGTGAATATATAATAAAACCCACAATAAAGCATATTTCGCAGAATTATTTTGGAAATATGCCACTTTTTAGAAAAAAAAACATATTTATACATCATATTTAGATTAGCATTATGAAGTAAAAATAAATGATTAAAATGAAATTAATATTTTGTATAGCAGCCTTTGTTTTTAAAAACAACTTCCATGCGACGTGGGACCATTTCTACCAATTTATGGAATAGTTCTGGCGTTATTATGTCCCATTCTTCATGCAAAGCAACCGTATGGTGGTTTTAGAGGATAATGAGTGATTTAAAAGTTGTTCTTGTAAATATAACCACAAATTTTCAATGGAGTTTAAGACCAGAAATTAACTTCATTGAAAATTTGATGAAAGAAGATATTTAGTGTTGTAAATGATCATCATTTTCACGTACAAAGTCGTGTATATTGGAACGTTTTTCTGTTGATAATAAATTGAATGGGTTGTAGCCCCATTTTGGTGGTACTAGCATGCAAATTCTGCTCTAAAATTGACAAGTGGATCTTCTAGTCTATGGTTACTATAATAAATTTTAGCAGTCCAACACCGTGGACGGACACAGAACCCCAAAATATGACAGAGCAACTTGGGTCCTTTACAGTTGGTTTTAAGTTAGATAATTCTAAGGCATCTCCAAGCTTTCGTCATATCATTTGACGACCATCTGAGCCAAAAATATTATATTTGTTCTAATCGTCGAAGATAACCTGCTTCCAGAATAAAATATTCTTACTTATGAGTCTATTTGCGGAGTCAAGACATCGATTAACTTCGATATGAGCGGTTTCCACCTTGGAACTTGACCATGCATATTATTGCTCCCTAGTACTTTGCGCACAATTTCGACACTAATTTTTATTCACAGGACTGTCCTGAGTTCGTTGTTAATTTGTGGAGCTGATAGATGAAGGTTTCTTCGGTATTTCCTCAGTATTTCTATGTCGTCCTGTATTGACGGCAGTTTTGGACGACTTGATAATGGTAACTACTTGGTGGAATTCTTTGTTCCATGCGTGGAATGACAAAATATATTGTCGATGGGAATCTATCAAACATTTCCTAAATGTTTTTAATAGATCGGCCTTGATTATACATATATAAATTTATTTTTTAATTTGAATTGCTCAACTCTTTTTCTTTGGACATTTTAAGCGCTTACACAGGAAAGATTTACAACATAATTATGCAATTTTCCAAAAAATATAATGTTAAATATTCCATATAACCACTACCTGCATAATGGGTTAATTAATGGGCAATAAAACACGTGTTCAAGGATTCTAAAATAGTTCTTAGAAAAAATTCGAATATTTTTGCGCAGTACCTGAAATTACCCTTTTTTGTTTTTTCCATTTTTTGGAAACCATTAATGAGTTTTGATTACTTTTTTCTTTTATTTCGTAAAAATAATAAATTTTAATAAAATTTCATTAACAAATTTTAAATACTATTATTATGTTTAAAGTAGCATCATAAAATAACACAGTAATTCATAAAAAATAATAAATTCGAATATTTATGTGAGACACTGTATGTATGCACGTACAAGTTTTACAAAACACGGGTCAACAAATTTGCCAAGCAAATTTAACTGTTGGAAATGAAAAATTTTCCACTGACAAAAAAGGAATTTTGTTGAAAATCATCATTGTGCTTTAATTCTATTAGCAACACTTATATACATCAGCTGTTTAATTGTAAATAAATATTTTATATAAGGGACAAACATGATCTATTTAACGATTACTCAAACCTTTCTGATTTGTTAAATTCACACAATATTGATATTTTTATTCGGTTAATTAAATTTATAAATGAAGCGGAAATTTCCGATATAATTTAATCTTTCACTTCTGACATTTTTCACTTCTGGGTTTTTCTTATACTGTCTACTGCTTTATGCTGAGTGGGATACCCTGGCTTTTTGGTTACGAACCTTGCCATTTGCCTGATAATCCAAAAAAAAAAAATAATAAATATTTTATATGGAAAACGAAAAACCAACCTGTTCCAAGATAAAAAAATGGTCGCGTTGGGTCATTATGTGCCACTTCAGCATTCCCATTTGAAGGCAAAAATAGATTTATTGCTATAAGTGTTCATGGTACCCGCCAATTACATAAATAAATGATAAACAACATCAAAATAACACAGGGAGCGTATGTTACAAATTTAGACATAAATATGTACGCATATCATTTGTTTATACCAGGAATAAATTAGGAACACAATTTTTATATCTACTTTATATACAAGAAAACATGTTATTAAGCATGTTAAAAATAATATTTGTTCCCTTGAAAATAGTTTTAATACTATTTATTAAAAATTACTCAGTAATAAAGATCAATTATGAGAAATATGAATGCATATGAACATCCATACATTCATTCATACATGCATACATACAAACAAACATACATACATATATACATATATACATACATACATACATACAAACATACATACATACATACATACATACATACATACATACATACATACATACATACATACATACATACATACATACATACATACATACATACATACATACATACATACATACATACATACATACATACATACATACATACATACATACATACATACATACATACATACATACATACATACATACATACATACATACATACATACATACATACATACATACATACATACATACATACATACATACATACATTCATATGAACGTATTTATATAGTAATTGAACATCTGGATATGTGGTATCTACGTACATATCAACAGCTCTAATATGGGTTCATATATGATTCCACATATATGGAACATAATATTAGTTTTGAAATCATATATTTTCATATATGATCGCATATATCGCAAAATTATTTATGGATGTTCATATATGATCCCATATATGACAAAAGTGTTCATATATGCGTCCATATATGCGTCCATATATGACTCAATTCTCCATATATGGTTCCATATATGCATCCATATATAATAAAATTTTTCATATATGATCATATATGAACCCATACATGTTCATATATGAAACCATATATATTCATACATATTCATACATGTTCATATATAATCATATATGACCGTTTTTAGCTGGGTACAGATGATTTCATTTGTGCCTTCCCTTTAGACTTTTAATTAAAAATATCATTATAATTGTAAACTCAATTTCAAAAATATTCACAACCAAACATTTTTCCGTTACGCATCAACAAACTCGTTCAATGGAACGTTTCTGGAACTAGTTCTTTAATCAATGATTTAAGCAGCGTTGTCACTTTGATCCAATTGGACCAAAATTGGTAGTTTTAAATCTCTGAAATGACTTTTGGTAGTTTTATTGGTAGGTTTAAATTTTGGTCCAAATTTGGTAGGATGAGATAATTTTGATCTCTTGCATATGAATTTATAAACATTCCATATAACAAGGTTATATGGCAAAGTAATAATAATTTTAATAAATACGTCAATCTTAAGTTTATCCTTGTTATACCCTACACCACTTTAGTGGGGAGGGTATATTGGATTTATGCTGATGTTTGTAACGCACAATAATATTGGTCCTATACTCACCTTAAAGTATACCAATCGGCATAGAATCATTTTATGAGTCGATTTAGCTATGTCCGTCCGTCTGTCCGTCCATGTAAACCTTGTAATCAAACGACAGGTCGCAATTTTGAAGATAATTCTATGAAATTTTGCACATGATCTTCTACTGTCCCAGGGATGAAGTCTTTTGAAAATGGTTAACATCGGTCCATTTTCTCACCTAGCCCCCATACAACTGAACCCCCGAATAGGGCTTGTAAACCTTTTAATCAAACCACAGGTCGCAATTTTGAAGATAATTCAATCAAATTTGGCAGATGATCTTCTATGGTACCGGAGACGAAGCCTATTGAAAATGGTTAACATTGGTCCATTATTTCACCTAGCCCCATACAACTGAACCCGACGAATAGGGATTTTAAGTTTATAATTATGTTTAATATACTCGTATCTCGCCAAAAAGCTGCAAAACCAAGTTCTATACTAGCCTTGATGACTCTCATGAATTTTATAATTATAGGGTCTCATTTGACCATAGCCCTTATACAAATCCCCCTTCAAAATTTGACTTAAATGTCCACAATTTTATTCAGCAATAAATGGCTTAAGTATAATTCAAGGCAAGGAGAAATTCAACTTAAATGCTTTATTATGAAAACTAAATCACATTTTATATTTTGTAACAGGTGTAGGGAATTATATGGCCGGACTCGCCCGACTATAATTTCTTACTTGTTAAGTTTATATTGTTTGTTCTAAGAAAATATTAAGTTTCTATGTTAGTAAGTTTGTTAGTTTGAAATGATGATGTTACATAAAATCCGTAGGAATACTTCTAGGCCTGCATCGTTCCCGTTGTGAACTTCCTAACCAATGCCTCAGGTGGGAATCGAACGCGCGACGTCAGGTCTGACTATAACTAACTTACTGGAGGCCACACTAATTCATTTTTTTTCTAAGAAGCCAGATTCATGAATGAATATATAATTTGGTGGGTCTACTACCTTACAAACGGAATCACAAAAATAATATACCCCAAACTTTTTTGATGGGTATATAAATATTAGGGGTATATTGATTTTGTGATTCCGTTTGTAAGTATATATTTTTTCTAGGTTCTGATTAGATTCTAAGACGATATAGCCATGTCCGCCCGTATGTCTGTTGAAACAGTTGTTTAAGAACCGAAATCTATGTCGATTGGTCCACAATTGATCCTATTACAGCCATATAGCCCCTTTTACGGAAAATAATTTTATTATCAATAAATATCAAATTAGTTAACCGTAGTATAATAAAAGGATTTGTCCATAAAGTCCTCAATTTATACGATAGATGCTGATGGTGGATATACATATATGATTTGTCATAGCCGAATATAATACTATTACTCGGGAATGATTTTGGTACAAATTTTGTCGAAAGCAGAAATTGTGTATTTCATAACCAAAGTATTTGGAAACTTTGACTAATTACTTAAAAGTGAAGCATTGATTCTTTGGAAAAAATCATTGTATGAAATTACACATTAGTTTTAAAAACAAGTTAGAGTACTATATATGCCGAATCTTAAATACCCTCCACCAGCAAGCTACTTTTTATTGAAACCCATTTAACTATCTAATTTTTAGATAACTTGGCAAAATTTTTGTTTCCGTATTGCGGGTACTAACATTTATGCATATGTCAAACTAATTTTAATTATGTCGAGATATATGTATGTATATTAATAGGCCAGTTTGAAAACATTTTAATATATTGATATATCTGTACACACAACATACTCATTTTGAATTTTATCCGGATGTAATCATTTAATTACGAATTAAGTGATTTTCAGAAGTATACCTTATATGGGAGCTAAGACAATCTATGGACCGATCCGGAAAAAAATTCCGTAGAATGATTTATATATACAAAATACACATTTATGTCGAATTTTATCCCGATAACTTTGATCGTCAATGTGCATTTGAGTAATTTTCGGAAAGGGTCCTTATAGGGGAGTTGTGACCAATTATCGACCGATAAGGAAAAAATATGCCAAAAAAAATCAAGTCGAATTTTACTACAATAGATTTATTAATTAATGAAATATTTGCGTTTAGGTGATTTTCGGAAGTGGACTTTATATGTATTTGTGTAAGGTTTGGTAGAATGATTTATATGCTTACAAGACATATTCAAGTCGTACTTTATCCCGATAGCTTTATTATTCAAAGAAATATATGCGTTTAACTGATTTTCGCAAGTGGACCCTCTATGGGAGCCTATCCGGAAAAAAATTCGTTGAGTGATTCATATAAAGACAAAACATATTTGTGTCGAATTTTATCAATATAACTTTATTTGACAATTAAATATGTGCGCTTAAGTGATTTTCGGAAGTGGGACTTATATGGGAGCTATGGTCTATAATGGACCGATCCGGGAAAAAAGTGGTAGAATGATTTATATGTACATAGAATATATTCAAGTCGAATTTTATCCTTATAGTTTTAGAATTTAATGAAATATCTGCGGAGCTATGGGAGCTATGACCAATTATGAGTCTATCCGGAAAAAATTTCGTAGAGTGACTTATATAAAGACAAAACATATTTGTGTCCAATTTTATCAAGATTGCATTATTTGACAATGAAATATGTGCTTTTAAGTGATTTTCGGAAGTGGGCCTTATATGGGAGCTATGACCAATAATGTACCGATCCGTAAAAAAAATTGTAAAATGATTTGAATATACACAAAACACGTTCTTGTCGAATTTTATCCCAATAGCTTTAGAATTCAATGAAATATATGCGTTTAAGTGATTTTTGGAAGTGGACCTTATATGGGAGCTATGACCAATTATGGGCCTATCCGAAAAAAATTTAGTAGAGTAATTCATATTTAGACAAAATATATTTGTGTCGAATTTTATCACGATAGCTTTATTTGACAATGATATATGTGTTTTTAAGAGATTTTCGGAAGTGGGCCTTTTATGGGAGCTCTGACCAATAATGGACCGATCGGTAAAAAAAATTGTAGAATGATTTGTATGTATACAAAACATATTTGTGTCGAATTTTTCCCGATAACTTTATAATTCAATGAAATATATCCGTTTAAGTGTTTTTAGGAAGTGGGAGCTATGACCAATTATGGGCCTATCCGGAAAAAATTTCGTAGAATGATTCATATTTAGTCTAAACATATTTGTGCCGAATTTTATCAAGATAGCTTTATTTGACAATGAAATATGAGCTTTTAAATGATTTTCAGAAGTGGGCCTTATATGGGAGCCATGACCAATTATGGACCGATTCGGAAAAAATTTCGTAGAGTGATTTATACATACACAAAATGTATTCATGTTAAATTTTATCTTGATAGCTTTATTTATCAGTGAAATATGCGCGTTTGAGTGATTTTCGAAAGAGGGCCTTATATGGGAGCTATGACGAATTGTGGACCGATACTAATCTACGTTGGTAGTTTGATTTTTGTTGATATTTTATTTACATGTGCAAAATTTTGAGTTGATACCAATATATTTGAGGAAGTTATTAACGATAAATCCATTTCCGGAAATATGTACCTTTGTATGGGGGCTACGGGAAATTTTGGATCGATTGTTTTGATTTTCAACATATCAATTATGTTTACAAAATTCATCGAATTATCTTTTGTAGTTTCTGAGAAAACGACTTAAGAATTACGAAAAACAACGCAATTTTTTTCGAGGTAGTCTGAAATTGTTACTCATAGCTTTTAACGTTGTGAACCGATTTTGCTGATTTTCAATACCAAACTGCTTAGGATAATAGCAAATAGTTTTTGGTGAATTTGGTTTATTTCTTTTGCTTAGTTTTAACGTGAGCGTGTTTTAGGCAGACGGACATAGCTAAATCGACTCAGAATTTCATAAGGATCAAGAATATATATACTTTGTTGGGTCTCAGATGAATATTTCTAGGTGTTACACACGGAATGACAAACTTATATATACCCTCTATCACCACTGATGGTGGTGGAGGCTATAATAATGGAACTCAAAACAGAAGCAATTGTCCCTAAGGAAAAATTTGGTAGTGTTTGGAACGATTTGGTAGATTTTGTCGGAATTAATTAAAATTTCTTACAATTATAATTCAAATTTCTTACAATTATAATTAAAATTTCTTACAATAAATTCGAGATATTTTTCTACTTGTTTGAAGTAGTTGTTTTTATACCCACCATCAGAAAAGGTGTGGGATATATTGATTTTGTCATTCCGTTTGTAACACATCGAAATATTGGTAGACCCACAAAAGTATATAAAAAATTATATATTAAATATATTAAATTCTAAGGCGATCTAGCCATGTCCGTCCATACGGTTTGATGATGGGTTTAATAGATTCGGCATAGCCGAATATAGCCCTCTTACTTGTTTAAATCTGGAGTATTTGTAACAATGAAAGAAATGATTTCATCGGAACTTTTTAATTACAACATTTTTCGTCATAACTGTTTCGAGAATTAATGGCGATATTATTCGGTGCAATGTCGGGGTTCCAGTATCTGGTTGTTTACTTCCGATCTAAAAAATTCAAAAAAAAAAATAATTGAATAAGCATTTCTAATTCCGTATTAAAATCATCCCATAATAACTGGATTTGGTACGTTCGAGTATTAAGGTAAAAACTTTATTTATGCAGTTAAAAAATACCAAAAAATAAAACTATTTTAGAAAAATTCTAGGGGAGCCATATAAAAAATCCTCTTTTTGGGATAAAGTAAGAATCGAAAAATTCTAAAACTATTTAGTTATTATAAACATTTTGTTCTGTATTAAAATCGACCCATAATAAGTGGTCCATTTGCGTACTAAGCTAAAAATATTATTTATGTAGTTTATTTTAAAAATTTAAATATTTTACAATAAAAAAACCTTATTTTTGTTAGCACTTTTTCTAGCATTTTTTCTTTATTTTTAGCACTTTCTAGCATTTTTCAAAACAATCTAGCAATTAGGTTTTGGCAACACTGGGGGTAGGGTTAATTATGGACCGATCCTCATAAAATTTGCTAGGGAGATTTTGGATCATATGAAACTTATTTATGTCGAATTTCATCCCTATATTCGTACTTTTGAAACAGATATGCCCATTAAAGCTGTTTTCGGGGGTCCACTTGTATGGGGGCTATCCGAAAACATGGACCGATATAGCCCATTTTCAATACCAAACAAACCTTATCTATAGAAAATATTTGTGGAAAATTTCAACCCTCTAGGTCATTCCGTTCGGACTCTATCGTGCTTTCAACAGACATCCGGACGGACATCCCTAGATCGTCTTAGAATTTAATAAGGACCCAGAATATATGTACTTTTACGGGTGTATGACCAATATTTCGATGTGTTAGAAACGGAATGACGAAATCAATATACCACCCCACATTTTTTATGGTGGGTATAAAAAGTACCAAAAATAGGTACAATTTTCAGCCCTTAAACGACCGAATATCCAAAAAGTACTAAATTAGAATTTTTATTATACCCTCCACCACCATCAGTGGTGATAGAGGGTATATATAAGTTTGTCATTCCGTGTGTAACACCAAGAAATATTCATCTGAGACCCAACAAAGTATATATATTCCGGGTCCTTATCAAATTTTGAGTCAATTTAGCTATGTCCGTCTGTCTGTCTGTCTGCCTAAAACACGCTTACGTTAAAACTAAGCAAAAGAAATGAACCATCAAAGTTCACCAAAAATATTCATTGTTATCCTAAGCAATTTGATATTGAAAATCATCAGGATCGGTTCACAATGTTAAAAGTTATGTGTAAAAATTTCAGACTACCTCGAAAAAATTACGGGTTTTTTCGTAATTCTTAAGTCGTTTTCTCAGAAACTACAAAATTTTGTCACACATTATTTTTCTTACCCAGGGATTAATTGTGTTGAAAATCAAAATAATTGATCCAAAATTTCACATAGCCCCCATACAAAGGTATATATTCCCAGAAATTAGTTTATCATTAATAACTCCCTCAAATATATCGGTATCAACACAAAATTTTGTACATACAAATATAATATGAACAGAAATCATACTATATGAATCACTCTATGAAATTTTTTTCGTATAGGACCACAATTGGTCATAGCTCTCATATAAGGTCCACTGCCGAAAATCACATAAACGCACATATTTCATTGACAAATAAAGCTATTGTGAAAAAATTCGAGATAAATATGTTTTGTGTACATACAAATCAATCTACGAAATTTTTTACGGATCGGTCCATTATTGGTCATAGCTCCCATATAAGGCCCACTTCCAAAAATCACTTAAACGTACATATTTCGTTGTCAAATAAAGTTATCTTGATAAAATTCGACACAAATATGTTTTGTCCTTATATGAATCACTCTACGAAATTTTTTCCGGATAGGCTCCCGTATAAGGTCCACTTACCAAAATCACTTAGACTCATATTTTTCTTTGAATAATAAAGCTATCGGGATAAAGTACGACTTGAATATGTTTTGTGAGCATATAAATATTCCTACCAAATTCTTTCCGGATCGGTCCATATTTTTAAAAAGCGCCTACATAAGGTCCACTTCAAAAAAATCATTCAAACGCATATATTTCATTATAAAATAAAGACATTTTGATAAAATTCGACACAAGTATGTTTCGTGTACATATATATTACCGGATAGGCCGTAATTGGTTATACCTCCTATATAAAGTCCACTTCCGAAAATCACCAAAACGCACATATTTCATTAATCTATTGGAGTAATATTCGACTTGATTTTTTTTATATAAATCATTATACGAAATTTTTTCCTTATCGGTCCTTAATTGGTCACAACTCCCATATAAGGACCATTTCCGAAAATTACTTAAATGCACATTGATAATCAAAGTTATCGTGATAAAATTCGACATAAATGTGTACTTTGTATATATAAATCATTCTACGGAAATTTTTCCAGATCGGTCCATAAGTTGTCTTAACTCCCATAAAAGGTTAACTTCTGAAAATCACTTAACATCACTTAATTCGTTATTAAATGATTATATCCGGATAAAATTCGACATGATTATGTTCTGTGTATAGATAAATCATTCTTTTAAAATGGACCTAATCAAAATTAGTTCGACATATGCATGAATGTTAGTATCCTCAATACGGAAACAAACATTTTGTCAAGTTATCTAAAAATTATATAATTAAATGGGTTTTAATAAAAAGTAACTTGCAGGTGGAGGGTATTTAAGATTCGGCATAGCCGAATATAGCACTCTAACTTGTTTTTTTGTTAAGTTATGAAGGAGTCAAAAACAGGAGTCATTTTGTGTGTTCACTGGTTTAAAAGATACATGGGGTGTAAAAAAAGTACCAAAATACAGTTTTTACCCGTTTATTCCCTAAAGGGGCCAAATTTGAAAAAAGCACTAGACACCTGTCCGCAGTTTTTGTATCATTTCTAGTTTAAGAGATATGAGGTTATCGAATTTGCCCTTTTTACCCCCTAAACATTCGAATTTCCAAAAATCCCGAGCCAGTAACGTTTGAATTTTATATATACAGAAGATATCAGTTGATACCGTCACTTCTTAACAGTGTTTTCAAATGTTTATAGTTGGAAAAACTGTATTACCTACATTTGTGTTAGAATTTTTTAATATTTAAGTATTTCTTATGTATTTTTCTATGCGTTTTTAGGTAAAACTGAAAAAATAACGAAATACTGAACAAATACAGAAGACTATATAAAATACAGAACATTTTCTCGTTTTTTAGCAAAGAATAATTTATACAGAACAGGGCTCTAAAATACAGTACTGTTCTGTATAATACAGAACGTCTGGTCAGCGTAGGTATAGCTAGTATACATATAAAATTTAGCAGGGTGTTTCATATCCATAATTGGTAATAACTGTCATATAAGATCCAATTCAGAAAATAAAGATATCGGAATAAAATTCCGCATAAATAAAAAAAATTTACATGAGTATATTTTGTGTGTATATTAAGGTGATCGATTATTCGACATTTTCCAAAAACCGGTTTTCGAATAGTTGGCATTTGAAAAAAACCGGTTGACATTTTTCAAATCCAGAAAAAAACGGTTAACTGGTTTTTCATTATAAATAACAAAATCTATTTTAATTTGAAAAAATGACGTTTATGTTTAAATTTGTTTAATAAAACATGGCATAACTGATTTTTAACAGTTTCGATCAAGTCGTCTGATTTACATTATTTCTTTAATGTAAAAAAAATGGAAAAACGTGGAACCCTTCTGTTAAACTTAAGGAACTACATATGTAATTCTAGCTTATTCTAAAATCCCTTTTTAGACAATTGGAATATAATCTTATGATTGATAAAATTTTATCAGACAGTTATTCCAATAAATGTTACAAATAACAAGTTAGAGTGCTATATTCGGCTATGCCGAATCTTAAATACCCTTCACCAGCAAGCTACTTTTTATTAAAACCCATTTAACTATCTAATCTTTAGATAACTTGGCAAAATTTTTGTTTCCGTATTGAGGGTAATAACATTTATGCATATGTCCAATTAATTTTGTTTAGGTCGAGAAAAATTTATGTTAACAGGCCAGTTCGAAAACATTTTAATATAATGATTTATCTATACACAGAACGTACTCATTTTGAATTTTATCCGGATATAATCATTTAATAACAAATTAAGTGGTATTAAGTGATTTTCAGCAGTATACCTTATATGGGAGCTAAGACCACTTATGGACCGATCCGGAAAAAAATTCCGTAGATCCGGAAAAAATTTGGTGGAATGATTTTAATATACACAAGTCATATTTGTATCGAATTTTATTCCAATAGCTTTATAATTCAATGAAATATATGCGTTTAAGTGATTATCGGAAGTGGACCTTATAGTAGAGTAATTCATATTTAGACAAAATATATTTATGTCGAATTTTATTACGATAGCTTCATTTGACAATGTGTTTTAAGTGATTTTCGGAAGTGGATCTTTTATGGGAGCTATGACCAATAATGGACCGATTTTGCAGATTGATTTGTATGTATACAAAACATATTTGCGTCGAATTTCATCCCAATAGCTTTATAATTCAATGAAATATATGCGTTTAAGTGATTTTCGGAAGTGGACCTTAAATGGGAGCTAAGACCAATTATGGGCCTATCCGGAAAAAATTTCGTAGAGTGATTCATATTTAGACTAATCATATTTATGTCGAATTTTATCAACATCGCTTTATTTGACAACGAAATATGAGCTTTTAAATGATTTTCGGAAGTGGGCCTTATATGGGAGCTATGACCAATAATGGACCGATCCGTAAAAAATTTGGTAAAATGATTTTTATGTACACAAAACATATCCAACTCGAATTTTATCACAATAGCTTTATTCATCAATAAAATATGTGCATTTAGGTGATTTACCCAGAATATGTATACTTTGTTGGGTCTTAGATGAATATTTCTTGGTGTTACACACTGAACGACAAACTTATATGTATCCTCTATCACCACTGATGGTGGTGGAGGGTATAAAAATTGTTAATTAATTAGGAAAATCAAAAAAGTAATCTTTGAATACAAAACAAATAAAAATATTCGAAACCGGTTTTTAAAAAGTAAAAAACCGGTTTATTCGATATTCGAAAAACCGGGTTATTCGATATTCGATCACCCTAGTGTATATAGAAATCTTTGTAAAATATATTTCATTTCAATAACGATTAATCGATAAATCATTCTACGAAATTTTGTTCGGATTGGTCATTAATTTGCCATATCATATTACTAATTGATTTCTAAATGATAGCACCCTCATCACGGATGCAAAATTTTAACTTCCACAATTTATTTAATACGTATCTAAAATAATTTAGAAGGCTTTTGGTAAAAAGCAACTTTATATCCATTTTCTTTATATGTATGGTTAATTTATTTTGTTTTAAATATTTCAGGAGAACAACCCGCCGCTATGCAAACTAGCAAGGGCATTGGAATAACGCCGAATGCCCACTTGGCAATTGTGACATTCTGCATATTTTCAATTGCAACGTGGCACTATTCATCCATATCACAAGTTTCTAATTTAATTTCAGTTTATAACGTCTTACAACACAAACATTTTATGCACTTAAAACAAACAAAACAAATGCAACATATTCAGCTGAACCCAAATTTTCAAAGAAATTTTAATATACGCTACCGTTGCAAAGAATGGCATACAACTAGCACAAAATATGAAAACTTTCATCGATCACATCGACTAAGGTGACTAGAATCACACCTAAGCGTTGCTTAAAAACGAGAAAAACTAAAATTACCTAAATCATCTAATATAAACTAATAAAGGTGCGTAAAACTAAAAAATATTACTTATTTATTAGATGTCCTTTAAAATGTGTTATTTTATTGCAAATTGTGTAATATTAAAAAATTTAAAATTAAAAGTATTGAGTATTTAGGAAGACGAGTTTTAAAGGCGCCTTTGATCTGAACTCTTTAGATTTTAAAATTCTATATAATTTTTAATAACAAATCATTATACCCTACACCACTTTAGTCGGGAGGGTATATTGGGTTTGTGCTGATGTTTGTAACGCACAATAATATTGGTCCTATACCCGCCTTAAAGTATACCATGTAAACATTGTGATCAAACTAAAGGTCGCAATTTTGAAGACAATTCCATGAAATTTGGCACATGATCTTCTATGGTCCAGGGGATCCCCGAATAGGGCTTGTAAACCTTGTAATCAAACTACAGGTCGCAATTTTGAAGATAATTCAATGAAATTTGGCACATGACTTTCTGTGGTACCGGAGACGAAGCCTATTGAAAATGGTCAACAACGGTCCATTATTTCACCTAGCCCCCATGTAACTGAAACCGTCGAAATGGGCTTTTAAGTTCATAATTATGTTTAATATACTCGTATCTCGACAATAAGCTGCAAAACCAAGTTCTTATAAGCTGCAAAACCAAGCCTTGATGACCCTCATGAATTTTATAATTATAGGGTCTCATTTGAATATACCCCTATTCAAAGCCCCCTTCAAATTTGACTACAATTCAAGGCAAGGTACAACTCAACTTAAATGCTTTATTAAAAAACTAAATCACATTTATTTTTGTAACAGGTGTAGGGTATTATATGTTCGGCCTCGCCCGACTATAATTTCTTACTTGTTATACCCTCCACCACCATCAGTGGTGATAGAGCGTATATATAGGTTTGTCATTCCGTGTGTAACACCAAGAAATAGTCATCTGAGACCCAACAAATTATATATATTCCGGGTGCTTATCAAATTCTGAGTCGATTTAGCTATGTCCGTCTGTCTGCCCAAAACACGCTCACGTTAAAACTAAGCAAAGGAAGTAAACCAAATTCACAAGAAATATTCATTGTTATCCTAATCAGTTTAGTATTAAAAATGAGCAAAATCGGTTCACATCGAGAAAAGTTATGAATCAAAATTTAAAACAACACCGAAAAAAATACGCTCTTTTACACATTCTGATGTAATTTTCACGAAAACTATACAATATAATTCCATGAAAATCATCATACGTTCGTTTCTACACGAGGGTTTGATCCCTGTTGAAAATTGTCGGAATCGGTCCACAACTTCATATACCTCCCATATAAATGTTCATATTCCCGGAAAATGAGTTTATTGTTAATAACAATCGTTAGAATGTCTATATCTTTACAAAATTTTGCACGTTTTAGTTTTATGTCATACAGAAGAAAAATTTTCTGGATCGGTCCATAATTGGTCGTAGCTCCCATACAAGGTGTTCTCCCGAAAAACACTTAAACGCACATTACTCATTACCAAATAAATATATGCATACAAAATTTGGCACAACTGTTACTTTTGTACTTAAAAATGTAATTCTAAAATTTATTCGCGATCGGTCCATATTTGGTCATAAGTCCCATACAAGGTCCCCTCCCGAAAATCACTTAAACGCTTAAACTAAATAAGATATCCAACAAACTAAAATAAGATATCCATACAAGATTTCGCACAAATATTTCCTTTATATACAGAAATGTTGCTGTAGATGTTTTATTCGAATCGGTCCATAATTCGAATCGGTCCAAATATTTCTTTTATATACAGAAATGTTACTGTAGATTTTTTTTCGGATCGGTCCATATTTAGTCGTAGCTCCAATAAAAGGTCCCCTTCAGAAAAACACTTAAACGCACATAACTCGTTATCAAATAATAATAACCATACAAAATTTGGCACAAACATTACTTTTGTACTCAGAAATGTAATTTTAAAATTCATTCACGATCAGTCCATATTAGGTCATAGGTCCCATACAAGGTCTCCTCCAGAAAGTCACTTAAACGCACATAACTCATTACTAAATTAAGCTATCCACAAAATATATCGCATAAATATTGCTTTTATGTACAGAAATATTACTGTACATTTTTTTCGAATCGGTCCACCATTGGTCATAGCTCCCATACAAGGTCCCCTTCATAAAAACATTTAAATGCATATAACTCATTACCAAATAATGGTATCCATACAAAATTTGACAGAAACATTACTATTGTAATTTAAAATTTGTATTTTAAAATTATATTATATTTAGATCGGTCCATATTTTGCTTTTATGTACAGAAATATAGCTGGAAAATTTGTTTACGATCGCTCTACAATTGGTCAGATCTCCCATACCACGTCACTTCTCAAAAATCACTTTAACCGTATTTAACTAGTTGCGTTATCTTTAGTAAAATTGTTTAGTATAAACACTTCTTGTACAACAATATATTTGTATTTGCCCTGCCAGCAACTCAACTAACTTTAAATGCATTAAAAGCCGACTTTTTCATCAACTACCCTGCCAGCAACTCAACTAACTTTAAATGCATTAAAAGTCGACTTTTTCATCAACTAGTTATGGTTGATTCTTGGATTATTTTTAATGGAGCCAACTGACTATTTTAACATGGCAATGTCCTACGCAGTAGTCAATTGTCCGACTCTGCATAACTTTTCAACTAGCTTAAAGTTAGTTGCTAAAAAATTAGCTTAAAGGTAACTCTTTATTAACTAACTTAAAGTTCGTTGCAGAAAAGTCAAGTAATAGTTTTCTTTTGTATTCCCTACTGTATTAATTAATTACATGTTAATTAAATATATTTAAAATTTAACTACTAGTTATCTAAATTACATTTCGCTTTAATACAAGTTATGATATTAGTTCGTTAAAATTAATAGACATCAGTTTTGAAATATTTAACCTTTTGTAATTAATTTTTCCAATTTACTGACTCTAATTTCACAACGTATACAAGAAAATGACAAAAATGTAAAACAAAATTCCAAATAATAAAGAAACATGAGAAAACATGTCGAAACAAAATGCTCTCCAGATAATTTTGGGGTACTCCCGCATTATATGATAGTTAGCTTGTAGCTAGTCTTTAAAAGTCGGTTGTTTACGTTAATAAATACCAAATTTTGGAACATTTCTGCATTACATTGTTGTTCGTTTATAGTCAGTTAGTTAAAATTAACAAATAAAATCATAATAATAGAGAAACAAGAGAAAACATGTTGAAATACAATTAATTCTCTCCAGATAATTTTGAGGCACTTTTACATTACATTATAGTTAGCTTGTAGCTAGTATTTAAAAATCGGTTCTTTACGTTGCCAAATACAAAATTTCGGGACAGCTCTGCATTACATTGTAGTTAGCTTATAGTCAGTATGTAAAAGTAAACTAGAAGTGAATTTTTCTCGTAGTCGACTACAAAATTGCTGGCAGGGTAGTTATGGTTGATTCTTGGATTATTTTTAATGGGGCCAACTGACTATTTTAACATGGCGATGTCCTACGCAGTAGTCAATTGTCCGACTCTGCATGACTTTTCAACTAGCTTAAAGTTAGTTACTTAAAGTTAGTTGCAGAAAAGTCAAGTAATAGTTTTCTTTTGTATTCCCTACTGTATTAATTAATTACATTTTTATTAAATATATTTAAAATTTAACTACTAGTTACCTAAATTACATTTCGCTTTAATAAAAGTTATGATATTAGTTCTTTAAAATTAATAGACATCAGTTTTCTGCAGGGGAACTAATAATAACACCGGTATCCATAAAATTATGACTGATTTGTTCATTATTTCCATGATTCCCATTGATCCAAATCTAAAATAAATTTTAAAATGTTATTAACATTACACATAATTTAGGGCCGAGTTTTGAAATATTTAACCTTTTATAATTAATTTTTCCAATTTACTGACTATAATTTCACAACGTATACAAGAAAATGACAAAAATGTAAAACAAAATTCCAAATAATAAAGAAACATGAGAAAACATTCGAAACAAAATGCTCTCCAAATAATTTTGGGGTACTCCCGCATTATATAGTTAGCTTGTAGCTAGTCTTTAAAAGTCGGTTGTTTACGTTAATAAATACCAAATTTTGGAACATTTCTGCATTACATTGTTGTTCGTTTATAGTCAGTCTACTAAAGTTAACAAATAAAATCATAATAATAGAGAAACAAGAGAAAACATGTTGAAATACAATTAATTCTCTCCAGATAATTTTGAGGCACTTCTGCATTACATTATAGTTAGCTTGTAGTTAGTATTTAAAAGTCGGTTCTTTACGTTGCCAAATACAAAATTTCGGGACAGCTCTGCATTACATTGTAGTTAGCTTATAGTCAGTCTGTAAAAGTAAACTAGAAGTGAATTTTTCTCGTAGTCGACTACAAAATTGCTGGCAGGGTCCTTAAACCTTTCACACACATACAAATTATTAATTATCGCTAAAACATATTTAAGGGCGCTATATAGAAATATAAAAGAAAATGGTGTTTGTAATGTTCAATAAATCTTGCAATTAAGCATTTAAACCTTGGGCTTATTAATAAAAAAGTAGCTGGTGGAGGGTATTTAAGATTCGGCTCAGCCGAATATAGCACTCTAACTTGTTTTTAATTTAATCTTAATACGATTTATTGACAATAAACTATTAATATATTTAAATTGTAAGGCGATCTAGCCATGTTCGTCTGTTTAAAGCACGATAGAGTCCGAACGGAAAGAGCTGGTTAGTTGAAATTTTGAAATATTTCCTATAGGTTAGGTTTGTTTGGTATTGAAAATTGGCAATATCGGTCCACGTTTTCGCATAGTCCCCATAAAAGTGGACCCCGAAAACAGCAACAGTCATAACTCTTTTAAAAATGGAAGTATAGCAATGAAATTCGACATAAATAAGATTTCTATGTTACAAAATCTCTCAACCATTTATGAGGATCGGTCCATAATTGAACCTATCCCCCATATAAGGTCCCCTTAAGAAAATGACTTTAATGCTCATTACTGGCTTAAAAATGCGAGTGTAGCGATCAAATTCGACACAAATAAGTTTCTTACAAGTCACAATATCTCTACCGGATATTATGAGAATCGGTCCATAACTTTACCTACCCTTCATATAAGGACCCCTTCAGAAAATTACTTTAAAGCTCATTACTGCCTTATATATTCGAATATAGCGATTAAATTTGACAAAAATAAGTTTAATACGTGTCAAAATCTGGTAGGCAGATTTGTAAGAGGATCGGTTCATAATTGACCCTATTCCCCACATAAGTTTCCCTTCAGAAAATTACTTTAATTAATTAATTAATTAATTTAGTACGGAAGGGATCGGCAATTCAACATTCAGAAAATTATTTCACGCTTATTACTGGCATGAAAATACGAGTACAACGGTGAAATTCGATATAAACACACATGACTGAACTAAAAATACGGGTACAGTGATGAAATTTGATGAAAAAAATAAGTTTTTGTAACATACAACTTGCAACACTAGCGTTGTCTCATGTAGATGTTTGTTGATATGGAACCAGTTTATAAATGATTAGCAAAAAAGTTTTAGAAACAATAGAAAAGACGATTGGGAGCCTTTGTACTGCTAGCTGACATTCTACTGGGGTGGGTTCTTGTCCTCTATAATTTCTTATTTCTCATATCCTTAAATTGTATTCTAACACATAATATTGTAGACTCCCTTGCCTCGGTACTACAAATCAAATATAAATCAAAACCAATTACAAACACCAATTTCTTTTATATTTCTATAGCGCCCTAAAATATGATTTAGCAATAATTAATAATTTGTACGCGTGTGAAAGGTTTAAGGAAATACAAATATATTGTTGTACACAAAGTGTTTATACTAAACTGATTTGTACCGATTCGAATTATGGACCAATTCGAAAAAAACATCTACAGTAACATTTCTGTATATAAAAGAAATATTTGTGCGAAATCTTGTATGAATATCTTATTTTAGAAATGAGTTATGTGCGTTTAAATGATTTTCGGGAGAACACCTTGTATGGGTGCTACGGTTAATTATGGACCGATCCAGAAAATTTTTCTTCTGTATGAATTCTTTTGACATAAAACTTAAACGTGCAAAATTTGGGAGGTATATGAAGTTGTGGACCGATTCCGACAATTTTCAACAGGGATCAAGCCCGCGTGTAGAAACGAACATATGATGATTTTCATGGAATTATATTGCATAGTTTTCGTGAAAATTACATCAGAATGTGTAAAAAAACGTATTTTTTTCGGAGTTGTTTTAAATTTTTATTCATAACTTTTCTCGATGTGAACCGATTTTGCTCATTTTCAATACCAAACTGCTTAGGACAAGAATGAATATTTGTTGTGAATTTGGCTTACTTCCTTTGCTTTGTTTTAACGTGAGCGTCTTTTAGGCAGACAGACAGACGGACATAGCTAAATCGACTCAGAATTTGTTAAGGACCCGGAATATATATACTTTGTTGGGTCTCAGATGACTATTTATTGGTGTTACACACGGAATGACAAACTTATATATACCCTCTATCACCACTGATGGTGGTGGAGGGTATAAAAAGAAATTGTAAAACTAAGGGACTTATTTACATTGAAAATCTGCATTTTATCAGGTCATCCTAGATGTTTTGGTGGCGAATATGAACTAAAACCCACACATGCATTATCCTAGCTTACTTCACATCCGTAAGAAAATATTCGAAAATTACATATTCATTTCAGAAAAGAACAATTTATTCAAGAAAACAGTGTGTAATTCATGATTAAGATTAAAAAGGTATAACTTAAATATTTACAAAAATGTATTTAGAAAAATTTTAATTTAAAACAAGTTAGAGTTCTATATTCGGCTGAGCCGAATCTTAAGTTTTCTCATGTCTTAAATAAAAAAGATTTAAACAGCTTAAATCTGTTACAATTGCAAGATTTATTGAACATTACAAACGCCATTTTCTTTTATATTTTTATAGCGCCCTAAGATATGCTTTAGAGATATTTAATAATTTGCATGTAGGCATGTGTGTGAAAGATTTAAGGAAATTTAAAATATATATAATTGTTCAACTCACAATTAGTACCTACTAAAGTGTAGTAACAGTGATTGTGAACAGATATTTGCAAAAAAAAAACAAAAAAACATACATAACAATGTCAAAAAATAAACAATATCAGAAATAAAAATTTAAATAAACGAAATTAACGAAATTAATTTCTTTGAATTTTCAATCCTTTAGTTTCTTTATTGCACATTTTAAACTAATAAATAAACTGTTTTTAATAATATTTTAGTTTTTTTGTTTTGGTAAACAGCTGTCTGTTTGTGATTTCTGTGTTACCACTTTATCGTTTTTTATGTCAAAATCGATTGAATTTTTTGTTTATATGCTGAAATAAGCAATTGTCAACACTAAACTTTCTTACAACATTCGAAAAACACATGAAAAATTGTCGTACGAGTTGTATAGAGATTTTGCATAGAAAATACCAACAACATTGTTACGGCTATTGTAGCAGCTGCTGACATACTACGCATAAAACGCCATCGATTGTGAATTGAACAAATATTGTTCTACACAAATTGATAATGCAACTAGTTAAATACGGTTAAAGTGCTTTTCGGGGCAGGACCGATCGTAAAATCGTAAAAATTGATTTTCGAAAGGAAACCTTGTATGGGACCGATCGCACCCATATTATGAACCGATCGTGAAAGAATCTTGAAATATAATATTTGTGCCAAATTTTGTATCAATAGCTTTATTAGGTACTGAGTAATGTGCGTTTAACAGGACCTTGTATGGGAGCTATGACCAATTATGGTCCAATCATAAAAAAATTCCACGGTAACATTAATGTATATAACGTCAAAATTTTAGCTAAATTCTGTATCTATATCATTATTTGGTAATGAATATTGTGCATTTAAGTTATTTTCTGGAGGGGACCTTATATGACCAAATACGGACCGATCGTGAAAAAAATTTCATAGTGTCATTTATGTATATAAGAGCAATACTTGTACCAAATTTTATATGGATATCTTAATTTAGTAATGAGTTATTTGCTTTTAAGTGATTTTCTGGAGGGGACCTTATATGGGAGATAGGACCAATTATGGACTGATCGGAAAAAAAATTCACGGTAACCTTTCTGTATATAAGAGCAATACTTGCACCAAATTTTGTACCGATATTTTAATTTAGAAATGAGTTATGTGCGTTTAAGTGATTTTCGGCAAGGGAACTTGTATGGGAGCATTAAAATAACATTTCTGTATCCAGAGGTAATATGTGCCAAATTTTGAATGAATATCATTATTTGGTAATGAGCTATGTACGTTTAAATTATTTTCTGAAGGGGAACTTATATGGGAGCTATGACCAATTATGGACCGATCCCGAAATGTTTTTCTTCGGATGAATGCTACTGACATAAAACTTTAATTTGTAAAATTTTGTGCAGATATCGACATTCAAACGGAAGTTATTAACAAAAAACTCATTTTCCGGGAATATGTACATTTTAGTGTATGGTATGAAAAGCCAATAATCGATTTTTTTCGATCAACTATTTTAGTTTCTATTTTTAAGTCGAATAATCATTCCCAATAATCGATTTTTTTTGACCGATTACGACTATTTTTGAGATTTTTTTATATAAAATTTTTTACATTTTTTAATTAAAAACAGGTAAAAATGTCATATTCGTTCGAAATCTAATTAAAATATTAGATGCACCTCAAAAAAGGTGCTTTAATTACCCTTCTTAAAATATTTATTGTTATGGGGTTTACTGTTGTCCCTTCGTAAGCTGGACAGTTTTTACATATTTAGAAGAAAATATGGAGTTATATTTTAAACCTTTTTTAGATATTTTTCAAATTTATCGAAAACATGAAATTGAGTTATTAATTAAATTAAGCAATATTATACTAGTTATAAATTACTATCCAACTTTAAATTTTTATTCTCCAATATTTAACGATATTTGCTAAATTTTGGAATATTTAAAGAAAATACCCCTTTATAACAAAATGTCAGTTTTCCCGAAAATCGCAAAAATTTCATGTTTTACGTACCCCTACATTCTTTTTGGGTCAGCTTTTTACGTTAATGATTAAACTACTTCCTTTTATCTTTTATATCCAACATTATTTTTTTAATTTTTTTTTCGCTTAAGTTGAAATCTGTATTCGAAATTACATTTTATTTTTTTTTATGAAAAAAACAACTTTAATGGCTTGTTATTAAAGAGTAATTTAATGTTGATGGAAACAAAATACATTTTCTATAGCTCCGAAGTGTGGCCTACAATACTGCATTGACAGATTTGTTAAGATGCGATATAAAAAAATAGTTTTGGCCAAAGAAAGTGGTCGTCTGATCCATAGTGCAGTGTACAAAACTTGATAATGTTGTGCATTTTTTTATTTTTATAAAAACCTTATACACATACTAGCTATACCCATTGTGCTTTGCTACCCTAAAAGCAATATAATTAAAAAAACCTTCTTAACAATTTTGAAGATTCTAACTGTAATGTTTTCCAGATATACAATTTCTCCGAACGTTAATTAAGATTTTAATGTAATCGATGACAAATTTAAAAAAAATCTAATATTTTCCCAGATATACGAAATTTTGTATTTAATTCATATAGGGGGTGCCAAGACCCCATTGAAAGTCCGCCCGTTATTCTCTAAATGTTCACATTAATGTCAAAGATCTTCATGTAGAATTTGAAGATTCTAGCTCTTATAGTTTCTCAAATATACGAATTTTTCCATTTAATTCATATGGGAGCTCACAACCCCCAGATGAAAGTCCGCCCTTTTTTTCTTCAAAATGTTCATATGTATAATAAAGTTCTTCATGCTAAATTTAAAGAATCTTGTTCTATTAGGTTCCCTGATAAGCGACATTTTGTATTTAATTCATATGTGAGGTGCCAAGCTCCCCATTGGAAGTCTGCCCATTATTCTCTGAATGTTCACATGAATGTCAAAGTTCTTCAATTATAATTTGAAGATTCTAGATCTAATAGTTTCTCAGATATACGAATTTTTCTATTTAATTTATATGGGGGCTCCAAGCCCCCCCATGACGAAAGTCCGATCTTTTTTCCAAAATGTTCAGATGAATATTTAAGTTCTTAGTGCAAAATTTGAAGAATTTAGATCAATTAGTTTCCCAGAAAAACAAATTTTTGTATTGTATTAATATGGGAGGTGCTGCCCTCCTCATGGGTAGTCCGCCAATTTATTTCCCAAAATGTGTACATGTTAAATTTATGTTAAATTTACTAGTGCAAATGTTTAATATTCTAACTGTAATAGTTTCTAAGATAAACGAATTTTTGTATTTAATTTATATGGAAGGTACCACGCCCCCTAATGCTAATCCACCCACTTTTTGTCTTAAATAATTATATTGATACTAAAGTTGTTATATTATCTCAGATATACTAATTTAATATTTCCTTAATATGGGCGTGGCACGTCGCCCACTTGAAATTTCAACATAAAAAGTAGCCTATAGTTCCTTCCGGACATACAGGAAGAAACTGTGAAAATTTCAGGAAAATCGGTCCAGCCGTTTAGCAGTCTATAAAGTACAAACAAACCCTCCACCAGCAAGTTACCTTTTATTAAAACCCATTTAATTATATAATTTTTAGATAACTTGACAAAATGTTTGTTTCCGTATTGAGGATACTAACATTTATGCATATGTCGAACTAATTTTGATTTGGTCCATCTTCAAAGAATGCTTTATCTATACAGAGAACATAATCATGTCGAATTTTATCCGCATATAATCTTTTAATAACGAATTAAGAGATGTTAAGTGATTTTCAGAAGTTAACCTTTTATGGGAGTTAAGACAATTTATGGACCGATCTGGAAAAATTTCCGTAGAATGATTTATATATACAAAGTACACATTTATGTCGAATTTTATCCCGATAACTTTGATTATCAATGTACATTTAAGTAATTTTCGGAAATGGTCCTTATATGGGAGTTGTGACAAATTAAGGACCGATAAGAAAAAATTTCGTATAATGATTTGTATGTATACAAAACATATTCAAGTTGAATTTTATCTCTATAGCTTGAGAATTCAATGAAATATATGCTTTTAAGTGATTTTCGGAAGTGGACCTTATATGACAGCTATGACCAATCGTGGGCCTATACGGAAAAAATTTCGTAGAATGATTTGTATGTACACAAAACATATTTATATCGAATTTTATCACAATAGCTTTATTTGTCAATGAAATATGTACGTTTATGTGATTTTCGGCAGTGGACCTTATATGAGAGCTATGACCAACTGTGGACAGACTGACATCTACGTTGGTAGTATGATTTCTGTTTATATTATATTTGTATGTACAAAATTTTGTGTTGATATCGATATATTTGAGGGAGTTATTAATGATAAACTAATTTCTGGGAATATATTCCTTTGTATGGGGGCTATGTGAAATTTTGGATCAATTATTTTGATTTTCAACACAATTAATCCCTGGATAAAAAAAAATAATGTGTAACAAAATTCATCGAATTATCTTTTGTAGTTTCTGAGAAAACGACTTAAGAATTACGAAAAAACCCGTAATTTTTTCGAGGTAGTCTGAAATTTTTATTCATAACTTTTAACGTTGTGAACCGATTTTTATGATTTTCAATACCAAATTGCTTAGGATAACAATGAATAATTTTGGTGAATTTGGTTGATTTCTTTTGCTTAGTTTTAACGTGAGCGTATTTTAGGCAGACAGACAGACAGACGGACCTAGCTAAATCAACTCAGAATTTGATAAGAACCCGGAATATATATACTTTTTTGGGTCTCAGATGAATATTTCTTGATGTTACACACGGAATGACAAACTTATATATACCCTCTATCACCACTGATGGTGGTGGGGGGTATAACAGACAAACATACATACAAACACACTTTCATTTTTATATATATAGATTTTGTTTGGAATATGTTTGGAATTATAAGGAGGCCGTTATTTATCATTTTTCACCATTGGATGCGGCCTTAAAATATATATGGGCAATTTCGTATCAAGTGACCCAACTTTCATTGAAACTATAATCGTGTTATTGTTACCCCACGAAATTGCCCATATACCAAAATTTAAAAAAATAATAAGAAAATACCTTTTTTAAAATTGGTATAACTTGCGACTGGTTATCGCTAGACTCAAAATACCTATATTGAAAATCGTTCTAAAACAGAGCAAAGTACATTTTAAGAGGGGTAAAAACACGATTTTAGTTTCCATGAAATTTATTAGAGATATACATATCGAGGGACTATATTCAATAGTCGCTATCTGTCATTTTCATGAAAATGGAATTTGGTTTCTTTTACTCCATTAAATTGCTTAAATATAATATTTATTGATATATATATATACTTATATATACCCTCTATACCTCTGGAGGGTATAAAAAATCTTCACGAACTAGCGAAATAAACAGTTTTTTTGCTCTCCTGAAAACTTGTATTATTTTAGATAGAGACTTTTGAATATAGTCCCTCGATATGTATGTAGGTTTACATTATGGCAGAGCTATGCCATGGTTCACATAAAACTTGTTTGTGTAGAATCGTATCGCTATACATATAGGTTGTTGTGCTTTTGTATAGAGACTGCCGACAAATGTGGACCAATTTTCATAATATTTAAGAGAGTTATAGAAAATAATTTGTGTAAAATTTGATAATTAAAAATTTGAAACATTATGCTTTTTATTTTGAAGAGCAAAATTTTCAATTAAACGATGCAGAAAATCGATTTCAGTATAAAATTCGTAGTGTAGAATCGATCACAAAATAATCGATTTTTTACAGCAATAATCGATTAATGGTCATAATCGAAGTCGATTTACCATTCCCTAGTACATTTGTATGGGAGGTATGACAAATGTGGACCGATTTTCATAATATTTAAGAGAGTTATAGAACAATAATTTGTGCAAAATTTGATAACTAAAAATTTGAAACATTATAACATTTGAAACATTGAATAGCAAAATTTTCAATTAATCGATGCAGAAAATTGATTTCAGTATAAAATTGGTAGTGTAGAATCGATCACTAAATAATCGATTTTTTACAGCAATAATCGATTAATGGTCATAATCGAAGTCGATTTACCATTCCCTAGTACATTTGTATGGGAGGTATATGAAATTGTGGACCGATTCCGCCAATTTTCAACAAGAATGAAGCACTTGTATAGAAACAAATGATTTTCATGAGGTAATATTGCACAGTTTTTGTGAAAATTACATTAGAACATGTAAAAAAAACTTAATTTTTTCGAAGTTTTTTTCAAGTTTTGATTCATAACTTTTTCCGATATAAATCGATATAAACCGATTTTTTATACAATTCACCACCATCAGTGGTGATAGAGGTATGAGGGTATATATAAGTCTGTTATTCCGTGTGTAACACCATGAAATATTCATCTGAGACCCAACAAAGTATATATATCCTGGGTCCTTATGAAATTCTGAGTCGATTTAGCTATGTCCGTCTGTCCGTCCGTCCGTCTGTCTGTCTATGTAAAACACGCTCACGTTAAAACGAAGCAATGTAATTTAACCGAATTCACCCAAAATATTCATTAATATCCGGTACAGTTTGGTATTGAAAACGAGCAAAATCGGTTCACATCGGGAAAAGTTATGAATCAAAATTTAAAACAACTCCGAAAAAAATAAGCATTTTTTACACATATTGATCGATTTACCATTCCCTAGTACATTTGTATGGGAGGTATGACAAATGTGGACCGATTTTCATAATATTTAAGAGAGTTATAGAAAAATAATTTGTGCAAAATTTGATAACTAAAAATTTGAAACATTATGCTTTTTATTTTGAATAGCAAAATTTTCAGTATAAAATTGGTAGTGTAGAATCGATCACTAAATAATCGATTTTTTACAGCAATAATCGATTAATGGTCATAATCGAAGTCGATTTACCATTCCCTAGTACATTTGTATGGGAGGTATATGAAATTGTGGACCGATTCCGCCAATTTTCAACAAGAATGAAGCACTTGTATAGAAACAAATGATTTTCATGAGGTAATATTGCACAGTTTTTGTGAAAATTACATTAGAACATGTAAAAAAAAACTTATTTTTTTCGGAGTTTTTTCAAGTTTTGATTCATAACTTTTTCCGATATAAATCGATATAAACCGATTTTTTATACAATTCACCACCATCAGTGGTGATAGAGGGTATATATAAGTCTGTTATTCCGTGTGTAACACCATGAAATATTCATCTGAGACCTGTAATGTACACAAAGAAACGACTTCCACTATTCAGTAACAGAATAAATTATTTACTCTTAGAGATTGCCAAGATTAGGACTGCGGGAGCCATGTAGTAGCTAGCAAACAATCGGGCAGGGGGGTTCTGTCCTTCCTTGAAACAATATCCTGTTCATATACAGATGGTTTTATTGTAGACTCCCTATTTTTTTCTAACGATGTTCATAGAAAGTAAACTCAATGGACCGGAATGACTACGAAAATAAAATTATTACTACAAAAGCCCGTTCATAGTCATAAGTTAAAAAGAGCAAATCTAATAACAAAACATATTTTAAACACTATACTCAAATTCAGCTCTATTAGATGTTATTTAAGAGCTGTTCTCTGTACCCTCCCAATACCTGTGTTCTAAAAAACAATATTATTTAGAACCCCTTGAAAAACACTTAACCTAATCCATTATTTACCCTAGAAAACACATAACTTTATATTCAGCTCGACATTATAGTAATTCAAATATTTATTCAATTAAATTATTCTAAACATTTTTAAAATTTAAAGTTTTATAGAATTCTTGCTTATATAGTAAACTTTCAACAATAGAAATAACAATAATACTACGTAATTGGTGACAAAATAGTGAGAGCATTCATTAACAAAATATAATTTTAATAAATTTGAAATATAAACCGAAAACGTTTACGTTTTATGACCGGTTACGAATGTAAATGTTTCAGAAAAAAAACCTGATGTAATAATGTAAATAGGTATGTTGCAAAGATTTAACTAACAGTATGTAACTTAATATGTAAGTAAAACAAGAATGGTTAATAAACAAAAGCTTTTCTAAATGAGATTAATCATATTTAGTGATAATAATAGCAGAACTTTACTTTTTCAGCAACATTGTTGCTTGCTTATGATGTAATTTGATACTCATTATTGCTTTCTTACATATTTATTTACTTTTATTTATGATCAATATTAGAGGTATGCAGTAATATGGGACTCACCAAACATGTAATTTCTCGACGATCTGGAAGGCCTCCTAGAGCTCGATGAACATGCTGCAGTTTAGGTTGATAATGCTGTAAATACTTGTTTACATAAAATTACATCAAATTTACTAACATTAATTATCTTAAAGTTTAGCTTACGATTGAATTAACCAATGCTCACACTTAACAAAATAAATTAAATCAAATTAGAGTTTTTTTTTTTTTAATTAAAGTACAAATTAATGGACATATTTTAATTCATACGCTCAAGTTTTTAAAGTGTTAAATTATTTACAAAATTCTCATGTTTTCGTGTTTGTTTTAATTGTTTGTTACAATGTTTAAATTAAAGAATGGTGTGATGATACTTAGGTTATAGAATGATCATTATCGATCAATTGTTTTAATCTATGGAATATTCAGTATTTTACTTTGTGTTTGATTTCGTATTTTGTTAAAATTTAGGGTTTAAGTAATAAAAATGAGAAGAGGAAGAGGGAATAAACAAATTAACAAATTTGTAACATTATGAGTGGGTAGTAACCTAACACTATCCGTATGGAATTTTCAGTTTATTAACGATGGAATCTTATATTTATAATATTCAGATATTAAGTAGTTTTAAGTATTTATAAGCATTTGAAATAAAATTTACACCAGTTTTTGTATGAAATTCTGTAGAAACAATGAAATCTTTGTTTTTGAGAAATTGAGTTTCTAGGTACTTTACAACAATGAATTGAAATTGAAAATGTTTGTAATACTGAATCACGATTTGGAATTACTCTTTTGAGGTTTAGCAAAAGTAAAACGTGAGCATGTTGGTTAGATGAATTGTTGGTATTTTTATTCACACACTGTTCGGCCCAAGGGCTATTTTTTTTAGGATTTGCCAAATTTCCTTGTTAAACCTTTACAGATTAGGATGATGATTTTGGGGTATCTGCGTTCTTCGGTTTTTTTGGATTATCTGATGTTGGTAACATAAATCATTCTAATTTATTGTGATTTTAAGGAGATTTTGTGTATATGGTTCTGTAAATATGCAGAACAAGAGTGTCTTAATTGGACAGTTTAAGCATTTCCCTTGTAAATCAACATATTTACCTGTTTTAATTTCACTTATAGAAATATGATATAACCAAACCACATGGGCCGATTTACAGGTTTGGGTTTGCCTTCGCCAAATTCACTTTGGGTAACAACTTTAGTATTAACTTTGGACCAAATTTATGGAATTACACTTCGATCTTAATTGGAATTCAATTTGATTATTATTTTGTGCACAAATTTTTGTATACGATTGACAATTGTTTCTAATAAATTATTAACAAAGGTTTAATGTTCCGAGAAACTTCTAGGTGTGGAACCAAATTTAAAATGGCAGAGTCTTGTATTTTTCTCTAGAACGAAACTTTATATAAATAAGAGTGTAATGACAAACACGTATAGTTATCTAGGAGGTTTGTTAATTAGATGATGAGAAAAAAAAAAAAATGCAATGATCATTGGGTTTGGCAATGACATCGATCTATCAAATGTGATAATAGTTTTCACTTGACGTCATTTAATAATTTATAAAAATTTTCCACTTATTTTCAATATCTTTCGTATAATGAATATTAAAATCTCTTATTTCTTAATTTTAATTGACCTTTTATTAAATATCTCAATTATAATTTGCCTTCATTAATAACTAACTTCATTAGTAACACTCTAGTGAAAGGTACAATGTTGATAAACATTGTATATACAAAAAGCTTTATTTTAATTCTGTTGACATTGAAATGTTGCTAACATACATTAACTCAACGATTAGCAAAAAGAACATTTAAGCACCCAACGAACATTTGGCTTCACGTTTATATACCTAACAACACAATGCAGGAATATTTCCTAACCTATTTGAAAACTTTGGGGCCTAGCACGAAGATTGTACTGCTTACGATTTATGTTATATGCTTCCCTAATATGTTTTCTCAAATGAGTAAACTATATGTGCTGCCATGGGTAACCATATCTAACCCAAACAGAGCATGGTATGGAGTAGACTGTATGGCCTGGTGATGAGAGTTCCTTAACGCGCAACTGATTTTTGACAAGTTTTCGTCCCATAGCCTGTGGTCGTTCTTCAAATAGGCACGAATCCCAGCAATTACTGACCTGTTCACTCTCTCCGATGCATTACTTTGCGGAGAGTAGACGGCTGTATAGATGTGGCTTATTCCGTAGTTAGTAAGAAAGGCATTAAAATCATTTGCCCGGAATTGTGAACCATTGTCACTGATAATGGTTTCCGGCACACCATATACATGAAAGATTTGTTTTTCTAAATTTTCAATAATTATCGTTGAGGTAAACTTTCGCATGGGAAACAGCCAGTGAAATTTCGATAGATGGTCTAGTACTATTAACAGTCCGATGTATCCGGTTTTACTCCTAGGGTAGGGTCCAAGCAAATCAATATAAAGGCGTTGAAAAGGCCTCAAAGATAGAGCTTGTTTACCCATCTATGGTTTAAGACAATAGTTTGGAGCTTTTGTACTTTTACATACATCGCATTGTCTTATATATTCTCTAATGTCTTTTACTAAACCAGGCCAATAGAAATGTCGACGAACCAATTCAATGGTTTTGGCCATACCACCGTGAGCGGATATTGGGTCATCATGAGCCCTTTTTATCACATCTTTTCTTAGTTGGTGTGGAATCCACAATTTCCAACTCTTTTGTTCTTGGTTCTCTTCTCCACTATAATGTTCTGTGCGAATATAAATATAATTATCTACAACTTTGATGTCTGGGCATTGTGATTGTTGGCTACTGATTTTTTCTTTTAAATTAACATAGTCCGGATCTGAAAAATGTGATGAAGTTAAATCTACTTCCGGTTGTGCTAAAGTGAGAGCTGAAACCTCATCAATACAACTACGAGACAGTGCATCCGGCACAATATTATCCTTGCCTTTCCTATGGCTTATGTTAAATTTGAAAGACTGCAATTTGAACACCCACCGAGCAAGTCGTCCGGTAACGTCAGATTGTCTCATGAGCCAGACGAGACTCGAATGGTCCGTAATTATTTCAAATTCCTGTAGTTCGAGATAGCACCGGAAACGTTTAATGGCTTCTATGGTTGCCAGACACTCACGCTCGGTGACACTGTAATTTCTTTGAGCAGTGTTTAATTTTTTACTCATAAAAGCTACAGGCCTCTCATTTCCTTCCTCATCCATCTGTATGAGGACTGCCCCTATACCTATGTCACTGGCATCGCAATGGAGATAGAATTTTTTGGAAAAATCGGGGTTTATTAGAACTGGGGCTGTTGTTAACAAACTTTTTATAGTTTCAAACGCTTTCTGGGCCTCAGGAGACCAGCAAAACTTCTTCTTTGTTGTTAGGACTTCAGTAATGGGGAAGACTATACCCGAAAAATTTTGGATGAACCTTCGGTACCATCCCGCAAGACCTAAGAACCCTCTAACTTGCCTAATTGTTTTGGGAATTGGCCAATTAACTATGGCGCTAACTTTCTGAGGGTCTGTAGTTATGCCACCACTGCCTATCACGTAACCAAGGTACTGGACCCGAGTTACGCAAAACTTGCTTTTCGAAACATTTAACGTTAGGTTCGCCTTTCTAAACTGTTCTGATACACGAACAAGCAAGGACAAATGGCTTTCAAAGTCAGCAGAAACGATTATCAGGTCATCTAGATAACCAAACACTGAGTGTCGAAGTTCTGGTGGAATTATCTCATCGATCAGACGGCTCATAGTTGAAGGGGCATTACAGAGCCCAAATGGCATAACGACAAATTGATAAAGGGGCCTGCCTGGTACGGTGAACGCTGTAAGTGGCTTTGCACTATCGGCTAGGCCGATTTGCCAATAAGCATCCTTGAGATCCAATTTGGATATTATATTGGCCCTTGGAAGCCTTGCAAATATACCCTCTATTGACGGCAACGGATAAGCGTCCTTTTTAGTGACGGAATTAAGCTTCCTTGCGTCGAGGCAAAGACGGACTTTATTAGGCTTGATCACAAGCCTCATGGGAGAACTCCAAGGGGATTGAGAAGGTTCAATTACCCCTAATGCCAACATCCTATCTATTTCTGCAAACATCAGTTTTTCCACTGCGGGAGAAACTGGATAGAACCGCTGTTTGACCGGCTTGGAATCTCCAATGTCGATCTCGTGCCTAATTAGGCCGGTTCTCCCTAACCCTTGCTTTTCAAAATTGGGGAATAATGCTATTATAGCATCTAATTGTTGGCGTTGGCCAGGAGTTAAAGGAAAATCGGGTTCATCTAATGTAGCATTAGATTGAACTTTTTCTACAGACTGGACTTCAGATGTATGATTAATATTAGCAGACGGAGGACAATAACATAGCAAAGACTTATCTATTATATCTACTGATTCAACTATATTCGGAATCAAATTGAAGGCATTCCAAAAGTCAATACCAAGGATTAAATTGTGAGTGATTGATGGGATAATAAAGAGATTAATTGTACGTTTCTGACTTCTAAATTCTATCTCAACCGTTAACCAACCTATAACATGTTGAGCCTGACCATCGGCAGTTTTCACTTCTGAACGGCATTTATGAAATGTTTGTAATTTGGAAAAATTTTGCTTAGCAAGCTCACCACCTATGCAAGATATATTGGCTCCTGTATCCAGGAGTCCATACTCTTGAAAGTTTAGGAATGAAACCTTAGCATAGAACCGTTGATCTGCAGAGTTGGTAATAATAGCAGAGATCAAAAACTTTCTACACAACCTACGTTCTTTGTAAAATAATCGCAATCTAATGGTATTTCGTTTGGGCTTTTGTTTTGAAATCATGGAAATTGAAGGTGAATTAAAAATTTCACGTCGTTTCGACATATAGTTTTGCCACCTTATATGGTACGGTAATTTTGGAAAAATTAATTTGTTACAGTTCAAATCTTCATAGTTGGAATAAAAATCGTCATTTTCTCTCTTCAATATTTTTATACTTTTGTCTAAATTTATGTTGTTTGTTACCAGTTTCTCAGTATTATCTATTTTGCCAATATTGTGTGCTTTTATTGAGTATTCGAAATCATTGTTTCTACTATTTTCGAGTTTTTTGAAAAAATTATCTTTCTCGAAGCACATTTAGGGCATTGCGGCTTATATGTGTTCTTGGCTCCACAGCCGTAGCAGAACACAGTGCGTTGCATGAGACAATCGTCCCAATAATGACCAGATTCGTCACAATTCCAGCAACGTACTACCTTGTCCTGTACTTGCAATGCGTTTACCTCATTTGTCGAGGAATTTGGTAGTTCGAGGACATTTTCATCCTCTAAGTAATCTAATTCTGCTATCTGTCTTCTAGAAAATTGAGGATTTTGTGGGCGGTAAGTCAAGTTTTTTCTAACGTGTTCGTCATTCAAGAATGATTCCCTCATTTGTACCAGTTTCCGCAAATGAGAAATGGAATGTACTGGCACGTAGAGCAGATCTTGTCGGATTTCAGGTCTCAAATTCCGAGTAAGGATTTCGATTAACTCCATCTCTGACATAGTTGAAGGCAATCGATCCATAATAGAGGATATAGAATCGTAGAAAACATCGAAAGTTTCGCCAACTTTCTGCTTTCTATTCCTGATTTCTTCCTTTATGTCGAATGAGGATTTAAAGTCGCGATATTGGCATTTAATGGCCTCACAAAATTCTTCCCAATTAAAAGATTCGGTCTGTTTTCGATATCGCCAATACCAATCTTTGGCCTTACCATTTAAGAGAACATTTAAGTTTTTGACGATGGGAGTAAAATCTCCATTAAAATTATCATAAGTTAATGATCGAATTCTGTAGAGAAATTCCTCTACATTCAAACCGGATGGGGAACCATCAAATTTTATATTCCAGCTGGAGATAATGGCTGTTAACTTGTCCATGTTATAATTGGCGACATTAGAATGTGAAACTGAGGATGTATTGACCCTGTTTGCCAAATTTTGCGCAGATGTTACTACATTCCTATTCTCAAAATAAATATTTTCAGTACGATTTGTGTGCGGCTGGCTATTAGCATTAGGAATTAGGTTTAAATTAGTTAGTAAACGAGTGAGATTGTTTTCAATCATTTTATTTAATTGCTCATAATCTACAGTAGCCCTTGCGTTTCTAGAAGGTCTAGAATTTGAAGGGTTATCAACGTTTGGTGAATTTTCTTGACTTGGACGATTAACATGCCCTGGAGTAAAAACTTCTTCGGAGTCATTAGCTACATTACTGAATTCATGTAAAGAACGTTGACTTTCTTGAAACAGATTTCTAACGTGGCTACGAGTGTTGTAACGTTTAGCCATTGCTCCTCTTCCTCGCTTACCTGGAATCTGTTTTACAGTGGGATTTTGTTTATTTAAAGGATTAATTTTCTTCAGATCTACTAGTTCGCATGGACGTTTGCAAATGGGGCATTCGGTGTTATTGGATAAATAATATTCAATACACGAACGGTGAAACGAATGATTACAATTTGTGATATTTAAACAATCGTCATTTTCTGTCATCAAATTATTACAAATCTGACAAATGGGCTCAGACTCTGAAACAATGATAGGCGCAGATTCCATGTTTACAGGTAATATAGAAGCTGAAGCAGCAGCTTCGTTAGGAGGTGTTCTCGAAAGTGACATTTCAAATCAAAAAAAAAAAGTATAAAAAATGTTACGAACAACTCAAAACTTATCAACAAATACGAAAAAAAATCTTAGGGAATTCTTATTTTTTTTAAGAATTTATTACTCTTCAACCTAATACAAACTTTCGAGTTTAATTCCAACAATAATTGTATAAAATTTTATGCTTAATTCAAAAGGTTAAAATTTTTTTTTTTTTTTCACAAGTCTACATGAAAGGAATTATTATCAACTGTATCTAACCTATATTAGTTATATTCAAGAATTTAAGAAATTAGCAGATGTTAAATAAATTTCGTTAAGGCTTAGTAAACTTTTTCAGAACTTCGCAAGGAGTCAATTCTTGAATTATTGGCTTGTTTAAGAAAGTAGATTTTAGAAAAAGATGAAAGACAAGAATTTTGACAATTTCAGAAATTTATCTACTTTGATACTTTGAAAAAAAATAATAAAAATGAGCAAGAAAATTCTTTAACTTATATTTACTGCTATATGTGACTTCTACATTGTTTGTATCAGTTTATCAATAAATTAAAGAAATAGAAGATAATCGTATTATCATACAAAAATTAGTTTTTATTTTCCTTAGTATATATGTATATATATATATATTTTTCTACTCCATTAAATTTTATCAACTTGTTCACTCTTACAAGAGTTTTGACATAAATTTTCAAATGTATATTGACGAAAGTGAAAACATAATACTTTATATTTTCTCACTTTATGGTATAATTTAATAAAATTTTTATAAACTGTGTTTTCTTTTTGGGTAATAATTGGAATTAGGTGTAAAATGTAAGTATAGTTGTAACTAATAAAATATGTAGGCAAAACAAAACCAGACTATGGAGATTTTTGTACTAAAATGTTTAAAACTTCAATATGACAAACCAGATTTTTCTTTTCCACTATAAACTTAAACAAAAATTGGACAAATATTCGCAACCGCAAATTTTCCGTTTTCCTAATATTTATTCAAGGGCTGATACCTCAGTATAAAGAAGTTAAAAATCAAATTGTTACAAATATCTAAAATATTTCAGAAAAATTATATGACAAATTACATAACTAATTAAAAAGACAGACAATTGACTTATCGGTCGTTTAACTCGCAGAAAACGCAAGTTAACGAAATTCCAGAGAAGTGTTGTTTGTTATTCAACCAGACATGTAAGTTTGTAACACAATTTTTCAGAAAACTTTATTTTAATGAAATTTAGTAAATTTAACAATAATCGGAAATAGGAACCAAAAGCAAACAATGGGTTGTTTAACTTCCGGGCCCCACGTTGGGCGCCATTTTATATTATCTGTAATGTACACAAAGAAACGACTTCCACTATTCAGTAACAGAATAAATTATTTACTCTTAGAGATTGCCAAGATTAGGACTGCGGGAGCCATGTAGTAGCTAGCAAACAATCGGGCAGGGGGGTTCTGTCCTTCCTTGAAACAATATCCTGTTCATATACAGATGGTTTTATTGCAGACTCCCTATTTTTTTCTAACGATGTTCATAGAAAGTAAACTCAATGGACCGGAATGACTACGAAAATAAAATTATTACTACAAAAGCCCGTTCATAGTCATAAGTTAAAAAGAGCAAATCTAATAACAAAACATATTTTAAACACTATACTCAAATTCAGCTCTATTAGATGTTATTTAAGAGCTGTTCTCTGTACCCTCCCAATACCTGTGTTCTAAAAAACAATATTATTTAGAACCCCTTGAAAAACACTTAACCTAATCCATTATTTACCCTAGAAAACACATAACTTTATATTCAGCTCGACATTATAGTAATTCAAATATTTATTCAATTAAATTATTCTAAACATTTTTAAAATTTAAAGTTTTATAGAATTCTTGCTTATATAGTAAACTTTCAACAATAGAAATAACAATAATACTACGTAATTGGTGACAAAATAGTGAGAGCATTCATTAACAAAATATAATTTTAATAAATTTGAAATATAAACCGAAAACGTTTACGTTTTATGACCGGTTACGAATGTAAATGTTTCAGAAAAAAAACCTGATGTAATAATGTAAATAGGTATGTTGCAAAGATTTAACTAACAGTATGTAACTTAATATGTAAGTAAAACAAGAATGGTTAATAAACAAAAGCTTTTCTAAATGAGATTAATCATATTTAGTGATAATAATAGCAGAACTTTACTTTTTCAGCAACATTGTTGCTTGCTTATGATGTAATTTGATACTCATTATTGCTTTCTTACATATTTATTTACTTTTATTTATGATCAATATTAGAGGTATGCAGTAATATGGGACTCACCAAACATGTAATTTCTCGACGATCTGGAAGGCCTCCTAGAGCTCGATGAACATGCTGCAGTTTAGGTTGATAATGCTGTAAATACTTGTTTACATAAAATTACATCAAATTTACTAACATTAATTATCTTAAAGTTTAGCTTACGATTGAATTAACCAATGCTCACACTTAACAAAATAAATTAAATCAAATTAGAGTTTTTTTTTTAATTAAAGTACAAATTAATGGACATATTTTAATTCATACGCTCAAGTTTTTAAAGTGTTAAATTATTTACAAAATTCTCATGTTTTCGTGTTTGTTTTAATTGTTTGTTACAATGTTTAAATTAAAGAATGGTGTGATGATACTTAGGTTATAGAATGATCATTATCGATCAATTGTTTTAATCTATGGAATATTCAGTATTTTACTTTGTGTTTGATTTCGTATTTTGTTAAAATTTAGGGTTTAAGTAATAAAAATGAGAAGAGGAAGAGGGAATAAACAAATTAACAAATTTGTAACATTATGAGTGGGTAGTAACCTAACACTATCCGTATGGAATTTTCAGTTTATTAACGATGGAATCTTATATTTATAATATTCAGATATTAAGTAGTTTTAAGTATTTATAAGCATTTGAAATAAAATTTACACCAGTTTTTGTATGAAATTCTGTAGAAACAATGAAATCTTTGTTTTTGAGAAATTGAGTTTCTAGGTACTTTACAACAATGAATTGAAATTGAAAATGTTTGTAATACTGAATCACGATTTGGAATTACTCTTTTGAGGTTTAGCAAAAGTAAAACGTGAGCATGTTGGTTAGATGAATTGTTGGTATTTTTATTCACACACTGTTCGGCCCAAGGGCTATTTTTTTTAGGATTTGCCAAATTTCCTTGTTAAACCTTTACAGATTAGGATGATGATTTTGGGGTATCTGCGTTCTTCGGTTTTTTTGGATTATCTGATGTTGGTAACATAAATCATTCTAATTTATTGTGATTTTAAGGAGATTTTGTGTATATGGTTCTGTAAATATGCAGAACAAGAGTGTCTTAATTGGACAGTTTAAGCATTTCCCTTGTAAATCAACATATTTACCTGTTTTAATTTCACTTATAGAAATATGATATAACCAAACCACATGGGCCGATTTACAGGTTTGGGTTTGCCTTCGCCAAATTCACTTTGGGTAACAACTTTAGTATTAACTTTGGACCAAATTTATGGAATTACACTTCGATCTTAATTGGAATTCAATTTGATTATTATTTTGTGCACAAATTTTTGTATACGATTGACAATTGTTTCTAATAAATTATTAACAAAGGTTTAATGTTCCGAGAAACTTCTAGGTGTGGAACCAAATTTAAAATGGCAGAGTCTTGTATTTTTCTCTAGAACGAAACTTTATATAAATAAGAGTGTAATGACAAACACGTATAGTTATCTAGGAGGTTTGTTAATTAGATGATGAGAAAAAAAAATGCAATGATCATTGGGTTTGGCAATGACATCGATCTATCAAATGTGATAATAGTGTTCACTTGACGTCATTTAATAATTTATAAAAATTTTCCACTTATTTTCAATATCTTTCGTATAATGAATATTAAAATCTCTTATTTCTTAATTTTAATTGACCTTTTATTAAATATCTCAATTATAATTTGCCTTCATTAATAACTAACTTCATTAGTAACACTCTAGTGAAAGGTACAATGTTGATAAACATTGTATATACAAAAAGCTTTATTTTAATTCTGTTGACATTGAAATGTTGCTAACATACATTAACTCAACGATTAGCAAAAAGAACATTTAAGCACCCAACGAACATTTGGCTTCACGTTTATATACCTAACAACACAATGCAGGAATATTTCCTAAAAATTTAACATTGATTTTGTCAAATGTAAACAAAGTGAATCGAAATAAATGGCGCAAATTTAATTAAACCGATCATTACAGACCCAACAAAGTATATATATCTTGGGTCCTTATGAAATTCTGAGTCGATTTAGCTACTTCCGTCTGTCTGTCTGTGTAAAACACGCTCACGTTAAAACGAAGCAATGTAATTTAACCGAATTCACCCAAAAAATTCATTATTATCCGGTACAGTTTGGTATTGAAAACGAGCAAAATCGGTTCACATCGGGAAAAGTTATGAATCAAAATTTAAAACAACTCCGAAAAAAATAAGCATTTTTTACACATATTGATGTAATTTTCTCGAAAACTATGCAAGATAATTTCATAAAAGTCATCATACATTCGTTTTTACACAAGATCTTGATTCCTGCTGAAAATTGCCAGAATCGGTCCATAATTTCATATACCTCCCATACAAAAGTACATATTCCCGGAGTTTTTTGTTAATAACTACTGTCAGTATGTTGATATCTTCACAAAATTTTACAACTTAAAATCTTATGCCAATAGAATTCATTGAGAGAAAAAATTTTGAAATTTTGTCTTTATATACATAATTGGTCATACAAGGTCCTTTTACGAAAATCTCTTAAACGCACGTTACTCATTGCCAAATAAAGCTATTGATACAAAATTTGGCACAAATATTAGTTTGGTATACAAAAATTCTATTTCAAAATTTTTTCACGATCGGTCCATAACATGGGTGCGGTCGGTCCCATGCAAGTGTCCCTTCAGAAAATCACTTGAACACACATTACTTATTACTAAATTACGATATAGATACAAAATTTGACTGAAATATAGCTTTTATGTACAGAAATTTTGCTTAAAGAATTTTTTACGATCGGTCTATAATTGGTCATATCTCCCATACTAGGTCCTGCCCCTAAAACCAATTTAACCGTATTTAACTAGTTGCATTATCAATTTGTGTAGAACAAAATTATATATATGTATTTTGAAATTATATATATGTATTTTGAAATTGTAACAGATTTAAGCTGTTTAAATCTTGGGGTTTTTCTATTTACGACATGAGAAAACTTATTTCTACAAATATTTGATCAATTAAAAAAGTATTAATATAAAAGTAGCTGGTGGAGGGTATTTAAGATTCGTACTCTAACTTGTTTAATTTTCAATACCTAACTGCCTAGGACAATAATAGATATTTTGGGTGAACTTCGTTATTTTCTGTTTGTTGGGTCTCAGATGAATATTTCTGGGACACGGAATGACAAAGTTATATACCCTCTATCGCCGCCAGTGTCCCTAAAACCTAATTGCAAAAAAGTGCTGGATTGTTTTGAAAAAAATGCTAGAAAGTGCTAAAAATAAAGAAAAAACGCTAGAAAAAGTGCTAACAAAAATAAGGGTTTTTATTGTAAAATATTTAAATTTAAATTTCTAAAATAAACTACATAAATAATATTTTTAGCTTAGTACGCAAATGGACCAACTCCACTTATTATGGGTGGATTTTAATACAGAACAAAATGTTTATAATAACTATTTTTATTTTATCCCAAAAAAAGTATTTTTTATTTGGCTCCCCTAGAATTTTTCTAAAATAGCTTTATTTTTTGGTATTTTTATACCCTCCACCACCATCAGTGATGATAGAGGGTATATATAAGTTTGTCATTCCGTGTGTAACACAAAGAAATATTCATCTGATACCCAACAAAGTTATATATTCTGGGTCCTTATGAAATTCTGAGTCGATTTAGCTATGCCCGTCTGTCCATCCGTCCGTCCGAAATTCAGCAAAAATATTCATTATTATCCGGTACAGTTTGAATGAAAATATAAAACAACTCCGAAAAAATAAGCATTTTTTATACATTCTGATGTAATTTTCTCGAAAACTATGCACGATTATTTAATGAAAGTTATCATACATTCGTTTCTACACAAGATCTTGCTTCCTGCTGAAAATTGATAGAATCGGTCCATAATTTCATATATCTCCCATACAAAAGTACATATTCCCGGAAAACGAGTTTGTTGTTAAAAATTCCGTCAGAATGTTGATATCTTCACAAAATTTTACAACTTAAAATCTTATGCCAATAGAATTCCTTGAGAGAAAAAATTTTCTGGAAGGGTCCATAATTGGACATAGCTCTCATACAAGGTCCCCTCCCAAAAATCACTTAAACACGCATAACTCATCAGTAGATTAAGATATCCATATACTGTGAAAGTTTTTTCCGATCGGTCCATAATTGGTCATAGCTCCCATACAAGGAATATCACGAAAATCACTTAAACGCACATAACTCATTACTAAATTAAGATATCCATATACAATTTGGTACAAGTGTTGCTCTCACATACAGAAATATTACTATGAAATGTTTTTCCGATCGGTCCATAATTGGTCAAAGCTCCCATACAAGGACCCTTCCCGAAAATCACTTAACTCATTACTAAATTAAGATATCCATATAAAATTTGGTACAAGTATTGCTCATATGCACAGAAATATTACTGTGAAATTTTTTTCCGATCGGTTCATAATTGGTCATAGCTCCCATATAGGGTTGCCAGATTCCGATTCGCAAAAAGCTGGACATCGGGTTTTAAAAAGCTGGACAAAACAAAAAAAGCTGGACATAAAAAATACCGAGAAAATGTTAATTTTGGTTTTGTGTAAATAATTTCACAGTGATACACCAAAAAAATGCAGGGGTTCTCATATACCAATTCCGTTTTTTTATAGTCCATATAAACATAACTCATTACTAAATTAAAATATCCATATAAAGTTTGGTACAAGTATTGCTCTCACATACAGAAATATTACTGTGAATTATACCCTACACCACTTTAGTGGGGAGGGTATATTGGATTTGTGCTGATGACCCACCTTAAAGTATACCAATCGGCTTAGAATCGTTTTCTGAGTCGATTAAGCTATGTCCGTCCGTCCGTCTGGCTGGCTGGCTGTCCATGTAAACCTTGTGCGCAAGGTACAGGTCGCAATTTTCAAGATAATTGGATGAAATTTGGCACGCACGTTTTATTTGACCTAAGGACGAAGCCTATTGAAAATGGTTAAAATCGGTCCATTATTTCACCTAGCCCCCATAGAACAGAACCCCCCGAAAAGGGCTTCTGAGCTCATAATTATGTTAAATATACAGATATATCGGTAAAATACGGCACAACTAAGTTTTATAGAAGTCTTGATGACCCTGCCAAATTTCATAAAGATCGGGCCACATTTGACCCTAGCTCCCATACAAAGTCCCCTTCAGAAAATTACTTGAATGTCCCAAATTAGCTTATAAACACAAATATCGCGATGAAATTCAGCACAATAAAATATTATGTCAATATAAATATATTCACAAAATTTTATCGGGCTTGGTCCATATAAAGCCTCTTTCAGAAAATTAGTTTTTCATCCATAAATTGCTTAAATGTATCGGAACAAGGGAATATTGAAGATAAATGCTTTATTATGAAAAATAAATCACATTTAATACTCATAACTGGTGTAGGGTATCATATGGTCGGCCACGCCCGACTATAATTTCTTACTTGTTTTTTTTTCGATCGGTCCATATTTGGTCATAGCTCTCATACTAGGTCCCCTCCAGAAAATCACTTAAATGCACAATATTCATTACTAAATAATGATATAGATACAGAATTTTGAAATTTTGTCTTTATATACATAATTGGTCAAAGCTTCCATACAAAGTCCTTTTACGAAAATCTCTTAAACGCCCATTACTCATTACCAAATAATGCTATTGATACAAAATTTGGCACAAATATTAGCTTGGTATACAAAAATTCTGTTTCAAGATTTTTTCACGATCGGTCCATAACATGGGTGCGGTCGGTCCTATGCAAGGTTACCTTCTGAAAATCACTTGAACACACATTACTTATTACTAAATTACGATAAAGATACAAAATTTGACTGAAATATAGCTTTTATGAACAGAAATTTAGCTTAAAGAATTTTTTACGATCGGTCTATAATTGGTCATATCTCCCATACTAGGTCCTGCCCCTAAAAGCACTTTAACCGTATTTAACTAGTTGCATTATCAATTTGTGTAGAACAAAATTACATAGATGTATTTTGAAAGTCCTTAAATCTTTCACACACATGCACATATGTACATTATTAAATATCGTTAGAGCATAATTTAGGGCGCTATAAAAATATAAAAGAAAATGTAATGTTCAATAAATTTTGGAATTGTAACAGATTTAAGCTGTTTTTCTATTTAAGACATGAGAAAACTTATTTCTACATTATTTAATCAATTACAAAAGTAGCTGGTGGAGGGTATTTAAGATTCGGCTCAGCCGAATATAGCACTCTAACTTGTTTTAACTGCATAAATAATGTTTTTACCTTAATACGCAAACGTACCAAATCCACTTATTATGGGATGATTTTAATACGGAATTAGAAATGCTTATTCAATCAATTTTTTTTTTTAATTTTTTTGGATCGGAAGTAAGCAACCAGATACTGGAACTGCGACATTGCAACTAATAATATCGCCATTAATTTTCAAAACAGTTCTGTAGAAAAATGTTGTGATTAAAAAGTTCCGATGAAATCATTTCTTTCAATATTTCCATTGTTGCAAATATTTACATTGGGATACTAGTCCAGATTTTAACAAGTAAGAGTGTTATATTCGGCTGTTCCGAATCTCATATACCCACCATCAAACTGTATGCCATAAAAGGAATGCTCCCCTATAAACATCAGGGTGATATTTGGAATATGGCTTAAGTCAATTATGGACCGAGCTCTTTTGAACTAACAAAATTTCAGCGCTATACTCTTATTTTAAATAAGGAAAACTCGTATTTCAATAACCAAAACTCTTTCCTGAAGGGAACCTTTTATAGGGGATAGGGTCAGTTATAAATGAGTCCTCATTAAATTCGGAATGAAGAATTATGTTCCTAAGTATAAATTATCCAATTATCTGAATTTACTTCATAAAATTTTCTAAAGAGGAACTCATATGGTGTATGGTCAATTGTTGACCTATCTTCATAACATTTTTTGTAGACCGATTTTGATTCATATAAAACTTGTTTACATTAAATATCATCGCTGTACTCGAATTTTTATGCCAGTAATTAACGTTGTAATTTTATAAAGGGGGCTTGCATGGGGGGTAGAGTGAATTACCGACACATTCCGCATGAAATTCGGAGCGAATTTCACAACCGTATTTCATAACTCATATTTTTAAGCCAGTAATGATCGTTTAAGTATTTTCTGAAGGGCGGTAGGGTAAATTATGGACCGATCCTCCCTAAATTTGGTGGAGAGATTTTGGCACGCATTAAACTTATGTGCATAAATTTTCGTCACTACAGTCATATTTTTAAGCCAGTAATGAGCATTATAGTTATTTGCAGAGGGGGTCCTTATATGCGGGAAGGGTCATTTATTGGCCGATCCAAAAAAAATTGGTACAGAGGTTTTGGCTCGTAAGAAACTTACGTGTGTAGCATTTCATCGCTTTACACATATTTTTAAGACAGTAATGAGCGTTGAGGCTATTTCCTGAAGTGGACCCAATAGCGGGAGTAGGGCCAATTATGGACCTATCCACATAAAAGTTATTAAAAAGATTTTGGCTCGCGAGGAACTTAATTGTGTAAAATGTTATTGCTATATTCGTAATTTTTAGCCAGTAATGAGCGTTAAAGTCATCTTCAGAAGGGGACCTTATATGGAGGATAGGGTCATTTATGGGACGATCTTAAAAAAATTCGTAGAGCGATTTTGGTTCGTAAGAAACTTACTTATACCGAATTTCATCGCTATACTCGCATTTTTGGACCAGTAATGAGTGTTAAAGTCATTTTCTGAAGGGGACCTTATATGGGGATAGGGTCAATTATGGACCGATCCTCAAAAAATTTGGTAGAAAAATTTTAGCTCACATGAAACTTATTTATGTAGAATTTCATTGCTATACTTGCATTTTGGGACCAGTAATGAGTGTTAGAGTCATTTTCAGAAGGGGACCGTATATGGGGGTAGGGTCATTTATGGGCCGATCCTAAAATAGAAATGTAGAGAGGTTTTAGTTCGTTAAAAACTTATTTATACCGAATTTCATCGCTATACTCGCATTTTTGGGCCAGTAATGAGTGTTAAAGTCATTTTCTGAAGGGGACCTTATATGGGGGGTAGGGTCATTTATGGGCCGATCCCAAAAAAAAATCGTGGAGAAATTTTGGTTCGTAAGAAACTTTCTTATATCGAATTTCATCGCTATACTCGCATTTTTGAAGCTGTAATGTGTGTTAAAGTCATTTTCTGAAGGGGACCTTATATGAGGAGTAGGGTCATTTATGGGCCGATCCTCAAAAAATTTGGTAGAAAGATAATGGCTCATATGAAACTTATTTATGTCAAATTTCATCGCTATGCTCGTACTACTAAAGCAGTTATGTCCGTTAAAGCTGTTTTTTGGAGGTCCACTTGTATGGGGGCTATCCGAAAAATTGGACCGATATTGCCCATTTTCAATACCAAACAAACCTTAGCAATAGAGAATATTTATGGAAAATTTCAACTGTCTAGCTCCTCTCGTGTGGTCCCTATCGTGATTTCAACAGACAGACGGACGGACGGACGGACAGACGGACAGACGGACGGACATGGCTAGATCGTCTTAGAATTTAATAAGGACCCGGAATATATATACTTTTATGGGTCTATGGGCAATATTTCGATGTGTTACAAACGGAATGACAAAATCAATATACCCCCCATCTTTTTTGATGGTGGGTATAAAAACAACTACTTCAAACCAGTAGAAAAATATCTCGAATTTATTGTAAGAAATTTTAATTATAATTGACCGTTTCAAAAATGTATCTCAATCTCAACAATTTGAATCAGAAATGGAAAAAGATCTAGTTCTAAAGAAGGTGTATATGTTCTCTAAATCTTCTTTAGAACTATATCTGAGGATACCAAACTCGAACTTAAATCATTGATTAGAGAACTAGTTCCAGAAACGTTCTATTGAACGAGTTTGTTGATGCGTAACGCAAAAATTTTTGGTTAATATTTGTGAAATTGAGTTTACAATTATAGTGATATTTTTAATTAAAAGTCTAAAAGGAAGACACAAATGAAATTCTTTGTAAAGAATATTACAATTCAAAAAATTTTTGGAAATGTATATTGAATATGAGATTTTAGTTTAGCTCTGTGCCAGGAAGTGGACGAACCGATATTTCTACAGATAACCAGTAAACATTAATTTTTATGTTGGACATAATTAATTAATAATAAATTTTTAATATTTTTACAGAAGAACAATTAAAATAAGCATACAAGAATATGTACAAAAAATCCTAAAATGTGCTAAATTGGCAACACTGATCACCACTGATGGTGGTGGAGGGTATAAAAACTAATAAAAATATTATAACATTCAACAATGGCAATTTTAAATACAAAATGTTAAGGGAAAACCTAGTTTTGTAGTTTTACATTAAAAATAGCCTAACCTGACCAATGATTTATAGGGTTGCGTCCCTTATTAATTTAAAATATCTTAAGCTGCATGGCCACACGTCAACATTTGGTCAAAACTTGTTTATGTGTTAGTAATTTATTCCAGCAATCATTGAGGTAGAAGAAGCATAAATTTCATTTTTATTTAGATTTTACGACGGCGACATCATTTTTTTACCGCATGGTGATAAAAAAATGTATGAAAAAATTTTATGCGTTATGTGTCTATACTGTTACACATACAATTTTTACCATTAATATAAATGTAATTTTTGCTGTAAAAAACAATTATACATTTCTTTAAATTATTTTTTTATTAATTTTTTTTTTTATTATTATTCTGCGACTAGTCTAATTTGACTAACGAGCAGATTTTTTCGATTAAATACAATGATTAGTAGTAAGAATAAGATATAACACTAAATATATCCAAAATACTGTTTTATTTAAACCAGATGATGTGGTTTAATGCGTTGGAGTCTATTTGGTTGGCTTCGGATGAAGTAAAGTCTGCTGGCTTCACTGTTCACTGTTCACATTTTGGTGGTGTGATATTGCAAATTTTTTCACTACGTCTCTGACAAACTCTACGCCTAAATCACGGTGAAGGTCATGATTTCGAACGTACCATGGTGCATTGACCATGTGTCTTAAAACTTTATTTTGAAAAACTTCAATGTGTTTAATTGTTGAATTTTTGGCACATCCCCAAAGCTGGCATCCATACGTCCAAACTGGTTTCAGGATTTGTTGGTAGACAAGTATTTTATTTTGTATTGACATGGAAGAAGTTTTACCTATGAGCCATTTCAGGCTTCTGTACTTAATTTCAAGTTCTTGCTTTTTCTTTAGTATATGATCGAGCCAAGTAAGTTTAGAATCTAGCGTAAGACCGAGGTATTTTGCGGTTTTTGATAATGGAATTGTGGATTCTTGCATTTTGAGAGGAACATAAGTTGTATTTTTTTTTAGTGAAAAGTTTACATGTACAGATTTTGAATTGTTGATTTTTATTCTCCATTTTGAAGCCCAAAAAGAAATATTATTAATAGCTGGTTGGATATATTTGGCTGCTTCTGTAGTAGATTTTCCAATCGCAAGTACAGTTGTGTCGTCGGCAAATGTTGCTATTGTAGTGTTTGGTGTGTTAGGAATGTCATTTGTAAATAACAAATATAGTAGAGGGCCAAGAATGCTCCCTTGAGGAACGCCCGCTTTTATATCCTTCAGCTCCGAGAACTCATTTTCGAGTTTTACATGGAAATAACGATCTTCAATGTATGATTTTATGATTTGGTAATACATTGTTGGAAATATTTTGGACAGCTTATATAACAGGCCTTCGTGCCATACTTTATCAAATGCTTGAGCTACGTCTATAAAAACAGCAGAGCATATTAACCTTTTGTCGAAAGCGTTTTCAATTTTTTCAATAATACGATGAATTTGCTCAATCGTTGAATGTTTTTCTCGAAATCCAAATTGGTGTTTAGGGATACAATTGTTTATGACTATAAACGGATAAATACGTTTTTGTATAATTTTTTCAAATATTTTTGAGATTACAGGTAATAGCGAGATTGGTCTATATGATGAAACATCATGTGGATTTTTGCCTGGTTTTAGTATCATGATTATGGTGGATACTTTCCAATAGGATGGTACATATTGTAACTGTATAGCAGATTGGATTAATGTTGTTAGATATACAATTGCCTTATAAGGTACTTGTTTTAGTATTTCAGCTGTTAAAAGATCATAACCCGGGGATTTTTTATTTTTAAGCTTGAAGATTTCTCGTTTAACTTCGCTTACAGAGATTTTAATATTCGATGAAGATACATTGTTTGCTATGTTACAAAAGTTGTTAGTATTACATAAATCGGGTACATTTGGTTGAAAGACGTTCTCTAGATGGCTTGAGAAAAGGAGAAGTTTTTCTTTGTTCGATTTGGCCCATTGTCCATTTGGTTGTTTAAGTGGATGAGAATGGTTTTTGGGTGGGTTTATGGTTTTTGTCGCCTTCCAAAGGGAATGGTAGTTTTGTTTGGTACTTCAAAGGTTTTGAAGATACTTTTCCATAGTTTGATTTTTTATTTGTTTGAGCTTACGCCTTAAATACTGTGAAGCTCTATTGTATTTATTTTTGTCATCTGGACATCGGGTTTCATGCCATTTTCTCCTAAGTTTTCTTTTATGTTCCAGCAATATTTTTATTTCTTTTGGGTAATTTATACCTGTTTGTTTTATTTTAATATTTGGCGTACTAGACCACGCTGCGTTTTGGATGTTTTCCGTAAAATTATTAGTATATTTTTCGAGTTCTTCAATAGAACTAATAATATTTGGCACAATCATTTTATTGAGGTTTTGTCTAAAGTACTTCCAGTCAGTATTCTTATTATAAAGAAATGGATTGCTTTCTGGTTGAATTATATGTTCACATACTGTTAGAAGAATTGGAGAATGGTCAGAGCTTAAGTCTATACAATCTTCAATGTTTATGAAGTTTTTTGATATTTTATGAATAATAAAGAAATCAATGAGATCGGGTATCTTAGATTGGTCAGTGGGCCAATATGTAGGTTTACCAGTGGAAATAAAATCACATCCTAGGGTATTTGCCGCTTTATACAATTCTCTGCCTTTTGTTGTTGTGAGACGGGAACCCCAAAAAGTATTTTTGGCATTAAAATCGCCTCCAATTATGAATTTATTTTTATACAATGTCAAAAATTCATTGTAATCGCTCAATTTGATTGAATGTCTCGGTGGACTGTAGACCGATGTTATAGATAGAGGTCCATTTGTTGTTTGTACGGTTACGGTTGTAGCTTGAAACATTTCTGTACAAAACTTTTTATCTTCTATGTGTTTAATACCATTTCTGATTATAACAGCACTACCTCCTCTAGCTTTATTTTATGGATGAATAGTATGATACATAATGAAATTTTTTATATTCATATAGGATTGTGTTGTAAAATGTGTCTCGGAAATTAGGCAAATATCTATTTTTTCGTTATTTAATACGAGCTCTAGTTCATTTTTGTGGTTTTGCAATCCGTTTGCGTTCCATTGTAATATTCTTAAAGTGTGGGCCATTTTTTATTGTTTAAGAATGGAGTTTTCCAAACGCTCTAGTCGGATTTCTAGGGAATTGTAAAATTTTTCTTGCTTTTTCAGCATTTCCATTATCTGGTTCATGAGGTAGCTTTCGGAAGTGGCAATTTCTTTGGGTCCAACATTATTGATAGTTTTATTTCTTACAATATCTGCAAAGCTAGCTCCTGAGGTAGTGGGCTGAGGTTCTTTATTAGTTTCTGGGACCTCTTGTATTGCTGATCCATTTCTTTTCATTTTAAGTTGTTCAGTTCTTTTCTTTTGTAACTGTTTTGCAACTTCACATCCTCTGTAGTTCGCTGGATGAGAGTTTCCACAGTTACAACATGTTGGTTGCGTTTTGGGGTCTTTCTTGCACTCTATAGTTGCATGGTCTCCTGCACATTTGACGCAACGAGGGAGTCTTGCACAAAAGTTACGTGTATGTTCATACGACTGGCAATTTTTACATTGTGGTATTAAATTCGATTGTTTAAGTGGTTGAACTTTTATTATACAATTTAATATAGATTTTATTGCATAAATTTTTTCTATATTTTCAGTGGATTCGAATGAAACCATAAACATATCGAGCGGTTCTTTTGTTTTATATTTTAGCTTAGGATTTACAGAAATTACTTTAAAACCTTGTGATTTCAAATCTAACTGAATTTCAGACGGTTGACAACTATGGTGAATATTTTTTATCATAACTTTAATTGGCCGTGATTGCTTATTTTCGTAACTATACCATGGAATACATTTTTCGGATAACATTTTTGTAAGGTTTCTGTAATCTTCACTATTTAAGGTATTTATTTTTATTGTATTGTTTGGTAACACTTTTACAAGGGGCTCTTTAGTGCTATTAGTTTTCAATAAACTTAAAAAATTATTAAAATTTTCTATGCCAACTGCCATAATGGGGGGTGGCTGGCGATTTATGGTAGTTTTATTAACTGGAGATTTTGTATCATTAATTTCATTTTCTGGTGATGTGTTTGCTTTTCTCTTTTTTCTATTTCTGGATTTTTGAACAATCCATTCCGTTTCTTGTACCAACTCCTCCTCGTCGGTTGCATATTCATTTTGTTCATATACGGTTTCATTATGTTTGTTTTTAAGTTCGAGCTGTTCTTCTTTTAAGGACATATTTTCATTTTGTAGTTTTAAACAATAATTTTCAAGTACTTTGATTCTTTCAATAAGTTCTATATTTTTCTGTTCTAATTCTTTTACCTTTGACATCCTAAACATGCTCAGGCTGTTTCTGGGTGAAATTAATGAAAAAATGTTTTATTAAAAAACTGGATATTTTTCTTTGTATATTTCAAGTAAAATTTGGTACTGTGTCTGCAAATAAATTTGAATATGATTTTTTTTCATCCATATTTCATTTACCTTGCGGCAAAAAATGTGATGTTGTCTCACCAAAAACTAAATAAAAATGAATTTATGCTTCTTCTTCTTCAAGGTATGCTACATCTGCTTCAATTTCAGTTGAAAATCAAAAGTGTTTTGATTTTCATCAAACCAGTGCGTGTGAGTTTTTTTTCACTAACACAATCAAAAAAAATCCTGTGTGTGTAAATTTGTTTGATCATTGCCATCACCCTTTAAAGCATATATTGGCATTTTTTCAATGAAATTGCACTGAAAAAAATATTTGGTTATTTTTAATTTTGAAGATTAAATTGCATTACTGTAAAATGCGAATATTTATAAACAAAATGTAATCAATGTACTTAAGAATGATAATTTCTTCACATAGAAACAACATTTCTAATTAAAATGTACAAAAAAAGTATGAAACAAGATGAACTTATTTACTTTCATTGTTATGCATTCTAGAAAATTATTTAGGGTGTACGTTGTTTTTGTAAATTATGCTCTTGCTTTTGCAAGTTGTTTTTGTTTTTTCAAGTTGTGTTTGCAATTTCTTTAACAAAGCGACATCAACCTGCTTTGTTGAATGCTGTCAAGCAACTAAATAAAATATTTGTATTTTTGATGCTCTTGTTTAGAGGTTCGTATGCGATCGTGTTGTGTACATGTAATTTGCCGAAAATCTTCGTTGTCAGAACAATACTAGCGCCGACGTCTGCTTTAAAGTCATAAAGAAATAAACACAGATGGCGACATGGCTCTCTTAAAAAAATACTCTTAAGCTCAGTGACGTCATCAGTGCCTAGAACTGATTGTATGATATGAAAATTGTATCTGATTTATAATAGAAAAGTAAATAATTATGTTTAAAACTTATTTTTGTCTAATAAAATAAAATGTATTTTACGTTTTATGTTATTAGGAATTTTTAACTTATTTAAATATTAAACTTATTTAAATATTTAACTTATTTAAATATAATAGGGACTAATCTATTTATTACAGAAATCATTTGCTTCATACTAACCCATTTCGAATTGTAAATTGTTTTCAAAGTCTTCGGTTTTGAAATGCTCCATACAGATTTTATACATTTTAACGTTAATTTGTTTATTGCGACAACAAAAACTTATCCATTGCGTTAATAAGCTAGAATCTGAAGGAAAGTTTAAAAATCTTATTGCACACTATTTTGATTTTGTATTATTATTATTATTGCAATTTTTGACTACACACCACATTTGAATTTACTTGTTTTTATTTTTTCACTATTTGTTTTCAAATTTCATGTAAAAAGTAAGTATTTTACATTTAAAACATAGCAAAACAAGCACTGTTGACGTCACGAAAAAAGAGTACATTAAAATAACGGAATTGTCGGTGTCGCAATCTTGTTTATTTCATTCATGCTTTAAAGTTATACTTAAGTCCGACATCGGCAGAGCGTAAAGTTTTCTTGCCTCACTAACACCACTTCAGTTTTTGTTTTTGCATTCTTTGCACTGAAAGAAAAGTTTGTAACATTTTTTAGTGTTATATAGTGTACTACTTTACAGTGTACCCTATAAAATGACAAAAAAATTTACATTTTTGATTTTGTATGAATATATGTTAGAAAAAACTGAAGAATGAACTATTATTATTATTGTGCATTGCAACGCATTTATTTGCAATTTAAGATATAAGGTGAACTCAGAAAAAATAAAATTCGCAAAACAGGAACTTATCTTCAGGTTTAACATCGGACATTTCTCTGTGTGTATCTCAATCAAAAAACTTTAATATTAAGAGCATGACGTACGTACGTGTGTATGAGGGAAAACCAGAGAGCTCTTAAGGTGGCTCTTCGCGTATGTCGGACTTAAGTTGATTAACAGAAGCAAAAACATATGATTAAGCTTTAACTTTAACCAATATAATAAAATAGAAAATCCAAACTGAAGTAAAGATGATTAATTTTAGAATGATATTATTGATCTCATTGAACGTAAGTTCATAAAAAAATATTGGTTATGTTGTTACATCTGTTAAGTAAAATTTAAGAGAAATATGCAAATAAAGAGGAAAGAAATAAAAACATTCACTCACCGATATGTGTTGTTATTATTGTTGTTCGAACTTATTGGTTTTGTTAATTACCATTAATGTTGTATGTTTGATGATTTAGAGGCCGAACTAGTACCTAAATTTATTGGTGCTGGGAAAATATTTGGTTGCATATTTCTGAATTTTGTAAAAGTAAACTTATTAGCTATTAATTGTACACTCTTATTTACACATACATCCCAATTACATTAAGGTTTGGGACTTAGGTTTTAGAAACAATTTTTGAAATTTCCATTAATATTGCTAACTTAGTTTGCACTTAATATTTAGAGAAATTTAGTTGATTGAAAGTAAACAATGAATATATCTCAATTATGAAAAAATACTACTGTACATACATGTCGTTGGTGGTTTCCTTGCAGTTTGTTCAGCGTGGTTTTATGACTGTTTACGAGCAATTTTTGGCATGCGGTGATGTTACGGAGCTTTTGATTTTTATACCCTACACCACTATAGTGGGAAGGGTATTATACGTTTGTGCTGATGTTTGTAACACACACCTTAAAGTATACCGAACGATTCAGAATTACTTTTTGGAGTCGATTAAGACATGTCCGTCTGTCTGGCTGGCTGTCCATGTAAACATTATGCGCAAGGTACATGCCGCAATTTTCAAGATAATTTGATGAAATTTGGACCAAGTATGTTTTTTGACACAGTGACGAAGCCTATTGAAAATGGTATCTCCCGATTTGGGCTTTTTAAGCCATTATTACGTCAAATATACTATTATCTCTCTAAAAATTGGCACAAATAAGTTTTATATAAATATAAATGACACTGCAGATTTTCGTAATGATCGGCCCATACAAACCCCCCTTTAAAAAATGTCTTAAACGTCTAAAATTGACCTGTAACCATTTGTATCGCAATGAAACTCAACATAACCAACTGTTATTTAAAAATATATCCTTTTCCCAAATTTAATGAGGATCGGCCCATATTTGACCTATACTCATATATAAAGCCTCATTTAGAAAATTTGTTTTTTTTTATCAATAAATTGCTTAACTACTTTGGAATTAAGGTAAAATTCAACATAAAAGTTTCTTTATGAAAAATAAAAATTTTTTAAATATACTCATGGTGTGGGGTGTTATATGGTCGGCAATGCCCGACTATACTTTCCTACTTGTTTAACATGCAAATTAATAGAGTGCTTGTAAATTGTGACGGCAGTGCTGACGAATGTTATAAGCCCATTTAAAAATGTAATAAATTTAACCTTATGTAAACTTAAGGACCTCTGATGAAAAATTGCATGCTGAATGTATTTTCATATAGGATTCATTGATATACATAGCTTACAGCAAGATTTACCAGAATATTTGTCGATGTTTTAATTATTTAAAGAAGAGAAATTATTTCCTTAAACGGTTAATCATATATATTATTTTTTTTTTTATTTTTCATTTATCTTTACACTTATGTTTTTTTTAATAATTACAAGTTGTGAGGACTCAAAGTCATACATTCGTTTTGGCCCACATAATACTAAAATATTTTAATATAAAATAATTTATTAAATATACAGTGACTGTCATTAATATTCGGTTTTTCTACCCTCCACCACCATCAGTGGTGATAGAGGGTATATATAAGTTTGTCATTCCTTATGAAATTCTGAGTCGATTTAGCTATGTCCGTCTGTCCGTCTGTCCGTCCGTCCGTCTGTCTGTCTGTCTGTGTGAAACACGCTCACGTTAAAACGAAGCAATATAATTTAATAAAATTCACCCAAAATATTCATTATTATCCGGTGCAGTTTGGTATTGAAAATTAGCAAAATCGGTTTACATCGGGAAAAATTACGAATCAAAATTTAAAACAACTCAGAAAAAGATAAGAATTTTTCACACATTCTAAAGTACTTTTCTCGAAAACTATGCAAGATAATGAAATGAAAGTCATCACACATTCGTTTCTATACAAGATCTTGATTCCTGCTGAAAGTTGCCAGAATCGGTCCATAATTTCATATACCTCCCATACAAAAGTACATATTCCCGAAAAATTTGTTTTTTGTAAATAACTTCCGTCAGAATGTTGATATCTTCACAAAATTTTACAAATTAAAATCTTATGTCAATTAAATTCTTTGAGAGAAAAATTTCTGGATCGGTCCATAACTGGACATAGCTCCCATACAAGGTACCCTCCCGAAAATCACTGAAACGCGCATAACTGATTACTAAATTAAGATATCCATATAAAATTTGGAATAAGTATTGCTCATATGCACAGAAATATTAAATATACTGTGAAAGTTTTTTCCGATCGGTCCATAATTGGTCATAGCTCCCATACAAGGTCCCTTCCCGAAAATCACTTAAACGCACATAACTCATTACTAAATTAAGATATCCATATAAAATTTGGTACGAGTATTGCTCTAATATACAGAAATATTACTATGAATTTTTTTCCGATCGGTCCATAATTGGTCATAGCTCCCATACAAGGACCCTTCCTGAAAATCACCTAAACGCGCATAACTCATTACTAAATAAAGATATCCATATAAAATTTGGTACAAGTATTGCCCATATGCACAGAAATATTACTATGAAATTTTTTTCCGATCGGTCCATAATTGGTCATAGCTCCCGTACAAGGTCCCCTTCCGAAAATCACTTAAACGCACATAACTCATTACTAAATTAAGATATCCATATAAAATTTGATACAAGTATTGCTCACATATACAGAAATATTATTATGGAAGTTTTTTTCCGATCGGTCCATAATTGGTCATAGCTCCCATACAAGGTCCCCTCCCGAAAATCACTTAAACGCACATAACTCATTACAAAATATTGATATCCATACATTTAGCACAAATATTGCTCTTATATACATAAATTACACTATAAAATTGTTTTGCAATCGGTCCATATTTGGTCATAGCTCTCATACTAGATCCCCTCCAGAAAATCACTTAAATGCACAAATTTGAAATTTTGTCTTTATATACATAATTGGTCGTAAAGGTCCTTTTACGAAAATCTCTTAAACGCACATTACTCATTACCAAATAAAGCTATCGATACAAAATTTGGCACAAATATTAGTTTGGTATACAAAAATTCTATTTCAAGATTTTTTCACGATCTTATAGAATATAAGAGTCTCTAGAACTTATAAAAAGTAAGACAAATCCGCGTTAAGAACACCTAAAATTGTTTCTGAAGTGAAAGAGTAATTAATACAGACTGCTTCAGAAACAACAATTCATAGAAATGTTTAAAGTCAGGAATATAATGGCTGAGTGTCTTGTAAGAATCTGATAGTAAATAATAAGGATGGAACGTACCAGAGAACAGAATAAAACCATTCACGTTTTATGACCATTCGCAAATTCATTGGTTTTGAATTGCCTTTACTCAACAATAATACAAATGTGCATTGCCTTTATTACAATCTCTTTTTATATGAATTTATACGTCAAGCAACGAAATAATATAATGCCACATGAAAAAACTAAAAACATTCACACCATTCGTCCAGTATTCGTTGCAAAGTATGAAAGCAAACGAAACATTTCGCAAAAGTTTATATAATGCACCATACTAATACTAATGTACATGAGTAAAACAAAAATAAATTAGAGTGCTATATTCGGCTATGCAGAATCTTAAATACCCTCCACCAGCAAGCTACTTTTTATTGAAACCCATTTAACTATCTAATTTTTAGATAACTTGGCAAAATTTTTGTTTCCGTATTGCGGGTACTAACATTTATGCATGTGTCAAACTAATTTTAATTATGTCGAGATATATGTATGTATATTAATAGGCCAGTTTGAAAACATTTTAATATATTGATTTATCTGTACACAGAACATACTCATTTTGAATTTTATCCGGATGTAATCATTTAATTACGAATTAAGTGATTTTCAGAAGTATACCTTATATGGGAGCTAAGACAATCTATGGACCGATCCGGAAAAAAATTCCGTAGAATGATTTATAAATACAAAATACACATTTATGTCGCATTTTATCCCGATAACTTTGATCGTCAATGTGCATTTGAGTAATTTTCGGAAAGGGTCCTTATATGGGAGTTGTGACCAATTATCGACAGATAAGGAAAAAATATGCCAAAAAAATCAAGTCGAATTTTACTACAATAGATTTATTAATTAATGAAATATTTGCGTTTAGGTGATTTTCGGAAGTGGGTTTATATATATTTGTGTAAGGTTTGGTAGAATGATTTATATGCTTACAAAACATATTCAAGTCGTAAGCTTTATTATTCAAAGAATATATGCGTTTAACTGATTTTCGCAAGTGGACCCTCTATGGGAGCCTATACGGAAAAAAATTCGTTGAGTGATTCATATAAAGACAAAATATATTTGTGTCGAATTTTATCGATATAACTTTATTTGACAATTAAATATGTGCGCTTAAGTGATTTTCGGAAGTGGGACTTATATGGGAGCTATGGTCAATAATGGACCGATCCGGAAAAAAAGTGGTAGAATGATTTATATGTACATAGAATATATTCAAGACGAATTTTATCCCGATAGCTTTATAATTCAATGAAATATATCCGTTTAAGTGTTTTTAGGAAGTGGGAGCTATGACCAATTATGGGCCTATCCGGAAAAAATTTCGTAGAATGATTCATATTTAGTCTAAACATATTTGTGCCGAATTTTATCAAGATAGCTTTATTTGACAATGAAATATGAGCTTTTAAATTAAATTCGGAAGTGGGCCTTATATGGGAGCTATGACCAATTATGGACCGATTCGGAAAAAATTTTGTAGAGTGATTTATACATACACAAAATGTATTCATGTTAAATTTTATCTTGATAGCTTTATTTATCAGTGAAATATGCGCGTTTGAGTGATTTTCGAAAGAAGGCATTATATGGGAGCTATGACCAATTGTGGACCGATACTAATCTACGTTGGTAGTATGATTTTTGTTGATATTTTATTTATATGTGCAAAATTTTGAGTTGATACCAATATATTTGAGGAAGTTATTAACGATAAATCCATTTCCGGAAATATGTACCTTTGTATGGGGGCTACGGGAAATTTTGGATCGATTGTTTTGATTTTCAACATAATTGATCCCTGGGTAAAAAAATAATGTGTGACAAAATTCATCGAATTATCTTTTGTAGTTTCTGAGAAAACGACTTAAGAATTACGAAAAAACGTAATTGTTTTCGAGGTAGTCTGAAACTTTTACTCATAACTTTTGACGTTGTGAACCGATTTTGCTGATTTTCAATACCAAACTGCTTAGGATAATAACAACTATTTTTTGGTGAATTTGTATTATTTCTTTTGCTTAGTTTAACGTGAGCGTGTTTAGGCAGACAGACAGACAGACGGACATAGCTAAATCGACTCAGAATTTGATAAGGATCAAGAATATATATACTTTGTTGGGTCTCAGATGAATATTTCTAGGTGTTACACGCGGAATGACAAACTTATATATACCCTCTATCACCACTGATGGTGGTGGAGGGTATAATAATATTAACATTAATAAGAGAAATAGACACATTTGTGTAAAAGCCCAAAAATAATATTTTTTAACTCACAAAAATGTAAGATCAAAAATTATAATTAATTTCGCTTTTTCGAAATTCATTTAACATCAGTTCGACAGAAAAATGTAATTCTTTTGGAACTTCGTTTTATTATTGCTGGGTATGTTCCAAATTGAAGGAAGTACGATTTCTGATTTGGCCCATGTATGGAAAAAATACATTAAAGAATTAATTAGATTCTCTAAATTTAAACACTAATTATTCTAACGTACATAATCGACTCAAAATTTCATAAGGACCCACAATATTCATATGTGGATGTGAGATTTATATTCCTCAGTGTTACAGTCAGAATAACAAACCTGCTCTAGTGATGATGGTGGAGGTTATAATAATCGAAAGATACAGAAGATTTCCTTTCAGAAATCTAATTTTTTGAAGAGGAATTATAAAAGTATTTATAAATTTTGCGACAATTAATTTTGTTTCTTAAAAAAACATTTTTAATATAAAGACTGAGTTGACCTAGATTCGAACCACTTATGCTCCACTTCTCATTCCACTGTTCTACCCACAACACAACTGCTTTCCTTTACCCTTCAATAACTAATGTTTGTCATATAAAAATACTATATTCTTTTCTGTGTATACAAAAAGACAGTTGCTGAATACCTTTTGTCAACACTGATCTCGCTGAATTGCATAAAAAATTAAACAGTTAAGTTTTCTTAATGTGAGCATTTTTTTGATCGCACGTTCGTAATGAAAATCGTACTTTTGGTTAAAAACCACTATTTAACAAAAACCACAATGTAATGAATGGTCCAGTGGTCAGGACGTAGAACCGGCGACTGTAGGGGTATAGGTTCAAACCCAGTCTGCTTGTATAGTTATACCCTACACTACTTCAGTGGGGAGGGTATATTGGGTTTGTGCTGATGTTTGTAACGCACAATAATATTGGTCCTATACCCACCTTAAAGTATACCAATCGCCTCAGAAGAATGTAAACGTTGTAATCAAACTACAGGTCGCAATTTTGAAGATAATTCAATGAAATTTTGTACATGATCTTCTATTGTCCCAGGGACGAAGCCTATTGAAAATGGTTAACATCGGTCCATTATTTCACCTAGCCCCCATACAACTGAACCCCGAATAGGGATTTTAAATTCATAATTATGTTTAATATACTCATATCTCGAAAAAAAACTGCAAAAACCAAGTTCTATACAAGATTTGATGACCCTCACGAATTCCATAATAATAGGTCCTCATATGACCCTAGCCCTTATGAAAAGCCCCCATCAAAATTTCACTTAAATGTCCACAATTTTATTCAACAATAAACGGCTTTAGTATGTATATCTGAGGCAAGGTACAATTCAATTTAAATGCTTTATTATGGCAAATAAATCACATTATATTTTTGTCAAAGGTGTAGGGTATTATATGGTCGGCCTCGCCCGACTATAATTTCTTACTTGTTTTTATACCCTCCACCACCATCAGTGGTGATAGAGGGTATATATAAGTTTGTCATTCCGTGTGTAACACCAAAAAATATTCATCTGAGACCCAATAAAGTATATATGTCCGTCTGTCTGGTTAAAACACGCTCACGTTAAAACTAAGCAAATGAAACCAAATTCCATGAGAATATTCATTGTTTTCCTAAGCAGTTTGGTATTGAAAATCAGCAAAATCGGTTCATAGCTTAAAAAGTTTTGAGTAAAAATTTCAGACTACCTCGAAAAAAAATTAAGTTTTTTTCCTAATTCTTGAGTAGTTTTCTCAGAAACTACCAAAGATAATTCGACAAATTTTGTCACAGATTATTTTTTTCATCTATAGATTAATTATGTTTATTAATTAATTTATCGATAATAACTTCCTCAAATATATCGGTATCAACACAAAATTTTGTACATATTGACATAATATGAACATAAATCATACTACTGACTTAGATCTGTATCGGCCCACAATTTGTCATAGCTCCCATATAAGGTCCACTTTCGAAAATCACTTAAATGAACATATTTCATTGATAAATAAAGCTATCGGGATAAAATTCTACATGAGTATGTTTTGTGTATACATAAATCACTCTACGGATTTTTTCTCCGGGTCGGTCCATAATCGGTCATAGCTCCCATATAAGGTCCACATCCGAAAATCACTTAAATGCGCTTAATTCATTGATAAGTAAAGCTATCAGGGTAAAACTCGATGTGAATTTGTTTTGTATATATGTATATATAAATCATTCTTGAAAATTTTCCACATCGGTTCATAATTGGTTACAGCTTCCATATAAGGAATTTTTTCAGTATCGGTCCATAACTAGCTCCCATATAAGGTTCACATCTGAAAACCACTTAATACAACATAATTATACCTTTCACCACCATAAGTGGTGATAGAGGGTATATATAAGTTTGTCATTCCGTGTGTAACACCAAGAAATATTAATCTGAGACCCAACAAAGTATATATATTCTGGGTCCTTATCAAATTCTGAGTCGATTTAGCTATGTCCGTATGACTCTCTGTCTGTCTGTTAAAACTAAGCAAAAGAAATAAACCAAATTCACCAAAAATATTCACTATTGTCCTAAGCAGTTTCGTATTGAAAATCAGCAAAATAGGTTCACAACTTTGAAAGCTTTGAGTGAAAATTTCAGACTATCTCGAAAAAATTACAGGTGTTTTCGTTATTCTTAAGTCGTTTTCTCAGAAACAAAAGATAATTCTATGAATTTTGTCCCACATTATTTTTTTATCCAGGGATAAATTATGTTGGAAATCAAGATAATCGATTCAAAATTTCCCATAGCCCCCATATAAAGGTATATATTCCCTAAAATTAGTTTATCATTAATAACTCCCACAAATATATCGATATCAACACAAAATTTTGTACATGCAAATATAATATGAACAGATCTCAGTAGGTCCACAATTGGTCATAGCTTCCATATAAGGTTCACTTTCGAAAATTACCTAAACGCACATATTTTATTGATAAATAGAGCTATTGAGATAAATTTCGAGTTGAATATGTTTTGTGTACATACAAATCATTCTACCAATTTTTTTACGGATAGGTCCTTATTGGTCGTAGCTCCCATATAAGGCAAATATGTTTTGCCTAAATATAAATTACTCTTCGAAAGTTTTTCCGGATAGGCCCATAATTGGTCATAGCTCCCATATAAGGCCCACTTCCGAAAATTACTTAAACGCATATATTTCATTGAATTCTAAAGCTATAGAGATAAAATTCGACTTGAATATTTTTGTGTACATATAAATCATTCAACCACTTTTTTCCGGATCGGTCCATTATTGGTCTTAGCTTTCATATAAGGCCCACTTCCGAAAATCGCTTAAATACTCATATTTCATTGTCAAATAAAGTTATCTTGATAAAATTCGCCACAAATATATTTCGTTTCTATATGAATCACTCTACGAAATTTTGTACGACTTAAATATGTTTTGTGTACATATAAATCATCCTACATCCTACAATAGCTCCCATATAAAGCCCACTTCCGAAAATGACTTAAATGCATATATTTCATTGAATTCTAAAGTTATAGAGATAAAATTCGACTTTAATATGTTTTGTGTACATATAAATCATTCTACCACTTTATTCCGGATCGGTCCATTATTGTTCTTAGCTGTCATATAAGGACCACTTCCGAAAATCACTTAAACGCTCATATTTCATCAAATAAAGTTATCTTGATAAAATTCGACACAAATATGTTTTGTCTTTATATGAAACACTCTACGATATTTTTTCCTGATAGGCTCCCATATAAGGTCCACTACGAAAATCACTTAAACGCATATATTTCTTTGAATAATAAAGCTATCGGGATAAAGTACGACTTGAATATGTTTTGTGAGCATATAAATCATCCTACAAAATTTTTTCCGGATCGGTCCATATTTGGTACTAGCTCATATATAAGGTCCACTTCAAAAAATCACTTGAACGCACATATTTCATTATCAAATGAAGTTATCTTAATAAAATTCGACACAAATATGTTTTGTGTACATATGAATCATTCTACAAAATATTTCCGGATAGGCCCGTAATTGGTCATAGCTCCTATATAAAGTCCACTTCCGAAAATCACTTAAACGCACATATTTCATTAATTGATAAATCTATTGGAGTAAAATTAAACTTGATTTTTTTGTTTGCATATATGTAAATCATTATAAATTGCTTAAATGCACATTATAATCAAAGTTATCGGGATAAAATTCGACGTAGATGTGTATTTTGTGTATATAAATCATTCTAGGAAATTTTTTTCCGGATCGGCCCATAAGTTGTATTGGCTCCCAGTAAAGCATTTAATACCACCTTATTCGTTGTTAAATGATGATATATGGATAAAATTCGACATGAGTATGTTCTGTGTATAGATAAATCATTCTATTAACATGTTTTCGAACTGGTCTATTAATATAATTTTTTCTGGACTTATAAAAATTAGTTCGACATATGCATAAATGTTAGTACTCTCAATACGGAAACAAAAATGTTGCCAAGTTCTCTAAAACTTAGCTAAATGGGTTTTAATAAAAAGTAGCTTGCTGGTGGAGGGTATTTAAGATTCGGCATAGCCGAATACAGCACTCTTACTTGTTTTTTTTTTTTTGTAAAATAAAACAACTTTTTTAGCCCACTTTTAGACTTATTTTATGGTTGGTATAAAAAATTATGCTCCGATTTTTCACATGGTTGATCCTTGTATATAAAGCCATATATCTTCCAAAATTCATAAATTTATCTGCAGTATTTTTTATAAAAAATACAAAAAACCAGATGAAAAAGCAATATTTTTATAGAGGTTGTCTGAAATTTTTACTCATATCTCTAAACCTATTGGGCCGATTTTCCTGATTTTCAATACCAAACTGTACCGGATAATAATGAATGTTTTGGGTGAATTTCCATTGCTTCATTTTAACGTGAGATTGTTTTACACAGACAGACGGACGGACGTTTAGACGGACATAGCTAAATCGACTCAGAATTTTATAAGGATCAAGAATATATATACCATACGCAGTGTGACCAGGTCTCAAAAAATGTTGCGGCTAAATCCCATCCAAAATAATGCTAGAAAAAATGCTAAATTGATTTTAAAATGCCAAAAAAAATGCTAAAATTTTTTAAGTGTTTTTATGAACAATTCATATTAATTTGTAACTGAAATTCATTACAATTTATATCATGTAAGAAAGTATATTCTGCCGTGGTTGACCATATGAGTATAAAATTAGATTTATTTTTCGTAATAAAGCATTTATGTTGAATTGAACCTTGGTTCCGATATATTTAAACTAATTTTCTGAGAAAGGCTTTATACATTTGTATATGTATGGGGGCTAGGTAAAATAAAGGACGGACTTTAACCATTTTAAAAGGTTTTGTCATTGGATCAAAAAGCATACGTGCTTATTGTTTTGAAAATTTCAACCTCTACCAGACGGTCAGACTTGCATGGCTTTATCGATTCAGAAAATTATTATTAACCGATTAGTATACTCAAACGTAGTATAGTGGAGTAGGGTAAAAAATTAAGTTCCGTGGTATTAATATAAACAGAAATGCTAAAAATTATTTCAAAATTTTTGTAAATTTAGCAATATGTAATGTCTCTAACTTTAAAATATTTCTGAATGCAAAAATTACATTAAAACTCTATTAATTACACTAGTTGCTCATGGTATAAAACCTATATGTGTTTTCGGAAGAAAAAGTATAATATTTCTAGTTTTACTTTTTTTATATAAACAATTTTATTTGTCTTCCTCAAAACACTTTAAAAATGGTTTTCATGTCACAAAAATATTGAAAATTCCGTTGAAATAATTTTAAATCTCGGTGAATAGATGTCAGGTTTATAACTCATACTTCCAAGATTTTTTCGAAAAAATATATATGAGAATGTATGAAATGAATTGAGAGATATATTCAAATCCGTAAGTTTGTAATTCTGGAATAAATTGTCAATAATATTTCTTGTCAAATATATTTATGTATTTTTTTTAATTAAAAAAAAAAACGTGACAACAAAATTACTAAAAATTTGGTAAAAATAAAAAGAACAGAAAGTAGGATGAGAAAGTCTTAATTATATATCATTGATTTTTTTCAATACTTATTTTCAATAAATTAACAAGAACACCTGAAGGATGATAAAAATGAAAACCTCTTTATTTCGTATAGGAAAAAATAAAATTTGTTAATTAACCGTCATACATAGCCTTTTCCAAAATTATTTGTTTCATTCCATGAGCAAACAAAAAGTATTAGTTTGTAAAATAGCGCACAGTGGGGCAGAATGGAAATTTTTTGGAAATAAATCTGGCATTTCTAAACGGCTGATCCGATCGGGATAAAATTTGGCGTGAGCGTAGCCAAGGAGTATTCGAGTTTAAGTTTTGAAGATGAACCCTGCAGATGCCCCAGGGACGGCGCTGTGGCGGGTACCTAGTAGGGTACCTACGATATGTAAAATTTTTAAACTCGTGCCATTTTTTTGTTTTTCACCCAAATACAAAGATTTTTATATTTTGTGAAAGCGCTCGACGAGATCTTGAAAAAACATGCTTGGACATACTACTTATCTCTTATAATATCCGAGTTATAGGCATTTAAAAATTTAGTGATACAAAATTTACGATACCTTGGTCCGCCTTTTTTGAATACCGGGCGTAATTTTGGACCAAATGGACTCAATTATACAAAAAATTTCAGATCAATATCGTTTACAGATCCAAAAATATACGTTTTTTAATTGAAAAATTCAAAAAATTTTAGATTTTTGGCGTTTTTTTTGCCAAAAATGTGTCTTAACTCTTTTATTAATAAAATAAAATTTTTATTAAGAACATATAACAATTTTATAGTTTTCTAAAAGGTATCTTTACGCAGAACGCTTTGGCGTAAAAAACTTGTCCTATTTTTTGAAAATGTTGCCACTGCGTCCTTCCGAATATGACCAATTTTTTATCAAAACTTCAACTTTGGGCGACATGTTCTAAAATCCCAAAGCTGGGATCAGAAAACTGAAAGCAGTTTTGGAAACCTCAATATGTTTTCTAAGCTCTGAAAGAAATGTGGACCCTATGGGCAAAAAAGTAAAAAATCCCATTTTTGGGATTTTCATTCCTATTTTTGGGAATTGCGGGATGCCCTTTGACCTTTTCAATTTTTTTTGCATATTCTTATTTGAAATTACAAATTTAACAAGCGTTGAAAATTTCATTGAGTTTTGTTCATAAATAAAGATTTTGTCATATATTACATATTTGTTTAATTTCTAAAACTATGATTTATATCAAAATTTTAATAGGATCGCAGATAGCTACAACAATTTAGTCCATATTTATCCCTTAATATCATTTTTTAGTTAGATATGGAAGTTCTCGACCCTTTACAAAAGCCAATATCTCAATTACATTCAAAAATATGTTCATTTAAACCTGTGTCCTTTAATTTCATCTTTTTCATATTTTAGTATTAAGTATGACAGAACATACATTTGGTGTTGAATAAAATATTTGGACAATTTTTAAAAATTATTTAGTTAATTATTTTATTATAATATTGTATATAAAATAAAACACCTAAAACAACACCTAAATCACCCCACACAAATTACCTTTCCCGCCCACCGAAATATAAAACACAATTTAATACAATATCATTAGTTAGTATAATAGCTTTTTTTATTTGAACTGTTTATCTTAAACATAATACAATTAATTCTTACAACCTACTTATATAGTTAATTCCTAACACTACTTATTTTCTATAAAATAATCTGTCATATCGGTATACATATCCAGAAGGTAATATAAGTCCTTTAAATCTTCCTCGTTTTGAGATGATAGAGTTTCATAACAAATCCATCTTTTTCGCATAGTTGAAAGAACAGGATCAGAAGATAGAAGTAAACTATTAAAAATATCTTCATTCTGTGATTGCCTGTAGCATTTTCTTGAGCTGAATAGTTGAACATGCTTAAAATCTCGATTCCTCGCTTCCTGGGCTTCTTCTGTTAACTCTCCAAGTGGAAGAATATTCGATTCAATTATTATTTGACAATACTTTGTGTACTGTTGGTGTTAGTTCCCTCCATGGATACAGAGATACAAGTAATTTAGAAATTTCAGATGTGTATTCCCCAAATCGATTTTCATTAATTTTATGTTTACTATTCAGTGCCATTAAAATAGTTTTAACTCTTCGAAGCAACTCCTTGTCGATTCCAGTTATTTTTGAAGTAATTTCAAAATCACGAAAAAACCTTCTCGACGTATTACCGTCATTTGTACTACCTCAACTTGAAAGTGGTTTGTCGATGTTTAATCCCATCTGACTTTAAATTCTTCTTGGATTCTGCTTTTTTCCGCAGCTCTCAGTTCTTTCAATTCTTCATTATTTTTTGTTGATTTAGTAGGATAGTTTGTTTTTTTTTCCTGGATCGCCTTGTATGATGGTAATATATTGTGTCCTTTTTCATGCAGAGCTTTCCTTAATATTTGGTACTTATTTCGACTGAGACCCAGTTCCAACATAAGCGCTATTGCTTCCTCTTCAGTAAAATTTGATTATGATGTTGGAGTTGGTATACTTTACACAATTCGCTTAAGTCGTTTTGGTGATGCATTAGGAAGAATAGTTGCAATATGTACGACATCCATATGTTGGTTTTCATTTTTCAGCATTTCGTTAAATGTATCAGCAATTTCCTCATTTGAGATTGAAAAAAGTTTTTGTGTGACCCTCTTTTTTTTACCTTGAACATAAGTCTTCGTATGACTTGCAAGGCGCTCCTATTGATGTGTTGTAAGTTGAGATTTCCGTAGTAGTTTCCATCCAACTACAAAATTTTAATCGAAATTTCTTTTGATTTCCATCCACAGACTTACTTTTTACATCAAAAAGTTTTCAATTTTTGATATGCCTGTTTTGTCTACTTTTCTACTATATGTAGTTTTTATATAATTTGAAATGTCTTCAATTCTTTCTGGCCCTTTTGAAGATATACCCCATAAAACGGAACACAACTCTTCGTACTTTAATGTAATCTTCATTGTAGATTTATTAAATATGGTACTTAAAATCTGAGAAGTTTACTTATATACCAATTCTTGTCATTTCCGATACAGGTATTCCAAAGTAAAAATTACGAATTGTCTACCTATTAACATTTAGGACTATATTACTATAACCTGTAATTCAGTCATTGATATTTCTTATTAGTGAATGAATCGAAATTATCATTACCTGTATATTTTTACCTACATGATCATAAACGAAACAGAACGAAATGATCTGTCGAAAAAATTTAGGTAAAAAATAGTTATAAATTTTTGAAAATTTAAGCATAATAGGACCTTTCAATTATAAGGATAAGCAAACAAATAGAAAATAGGTAAATATAAGATTTAAATATGTGCTGTCATACTTAATACTAAAATATGAAAAAGATGAAATTAAAGGACACAGGTTTAAATGAACATATTTTTGAATGTAATTGAGATATTGGCTTGAAATTTTTTGTAAAGGGTCGAGAATTACCATATCTAACTAAAAAATGATATTAAGGGATAAATATGGACTAAATTGTTGTAGCTATCTGCGATCCTATTAAAATTTTGATATAAATCATAGTTTTAGAAATTAAACAAATATGTAATATATGACAAAATCTTTATTTATGAACAAAACTCAATGAAATTTTCAACGCTTGTTAAATTAGTCATTTCAAATAAGAATATGCAAAAAAAAATTGAAAAGGTCAAAGGGCATCCCGCAATTCCCAAAAATAGGAATGAAAATCCCAAAAATGGGATTTTTTACTTTTTTGCCCATAGGGTCCACATTTCTTTCAGGGCTGGGAAAATACTTTTGGAGTAAATAGAAAACATATTGAGGTTTCCAAAACTGCTTTCAGTTTTCTGATCCCAGCTTTGGGATTTTAGAACATGTCACCCAAAGTTGAAGTTTTGATAAAAATAGGTCATATTCGGAAGGACGCAGTGGCAACATTTTCAAAAAATAGGACAAGTTTTTTACGCCAAAGCGTTCTGCGTAAAGATACCTTTTAGAAAACTATAAAATTGTTATATGTTCTTAATAAAAATTTTATTTTATTAATAAAAGAGTTAAGAGTTAAATCTAAAATTTTTTGAATTTTTCAATTAAAAAACGTATATTTTTGGATCTGTAAACGATATTGATCTGAAATTTTTTGTATATTATTGGAAATTTTGTTGTCTAACTAACAAGAAAAAATTGAGTCCATTTGGTCCAAAATTACGCCCGGTATTCAAAAAAAGGCGGACCAAGGTATGGTAAATTTTGTATCACTAAATTTTTAAATGCCTATAACTCGGATATTATAAGAGATAAGTAGTATGTCCAAGCATGTTTTTTCAAGATCTCGTCGAGCGCTTTCACAAAATGTAAATCTTTGTATTTGGGTGAAAAACAAAAAAATGGCACGAGTTTAAAAATTTTACATGTCGTAGGTACCCTACTTTGAGCCGCCACAGCGCCGTCCCTGGGGCATCTGCAGGGTTCATCTTCAAAACTTAAACTCGAATACTCCTTGGCTACGCTCACGCCAAATTTTATCCCGATCGGATCAGCCGTTTAGAAATGCCAGATTTATTTCCAAAAAATTTCCATTCTGCCCCACTGTGTAGCGTACTGAACGTATTTGTAAAAATATATGAAATCTCTTGAATTATTTCTATCACCTCGAATTTAAAAAAGCATTGGGTTCCAGAAAAATATTTTAGAATACAACATTTTAAAGTATTCACTTGTATTGGCGTAATTTTAAGTTATTTATCTTCATGAATCTTCTTGCATTATTTTGAATTACAGTGTAAATTATTACATTTCTCATATTTCTTGTTGCTTATGTTTGGGTAGACATTTAATTCTGATTTTTTCCGGTTAAACCTATTTCCAATATAAATCTTTTTTGCAAAAATTTGTCTTTTTTTGTTTATATACTAAAATTGCAAAAAAAGCTAAAAATGCTAAAAATATTTTATAAAAATGCTAAATAAAATGCCAAATGCTAAATTAAAATTTTACAGCTAAATCAAAATAAAAAATGCTAAATCTAGCTGCAAAAATGCCAAAATGGTCACACTGACCATACGTGTTTTTCGGCCCAATGACGAAGTCTATTGAAAATGGTTAAAATCGGTCCATTATTTCACCTAGCCCCCATACAACCCCACTCCCCCAAAATGGGCTTTTAAATTCATAATGATGTTAAATATTGTAGTATTTCTACAAAAATCGGCAAAACTTAGTTCTATATACGTCTTAATAATACTACCGATTTCCGTAATTATCGGACTTTATTTGACCTTAGCCCCATACAAAGTCCCCTTCAGAAAATTACTTGAATGTCCAAAATTAACTTATAATCACAAATATCACGATGAAATTCAGCAACAATAAATATTATATAAATATAAAAATATTCACTAAATTTTATCGCACTTGGTCCATATTTGCCTCTATCCCCCATATAAAGCCTATTTCAGAAAATTAGCTTAAATGTATCGGAACAAGGTTATATCGAAGATAAATGCTTTATTATGAAAAATAAATCAAATTTAATATTCATAACTGGTGTAGGGAATAAAATGGTCGGTCACGCCCGACTATACTTTCTTACTTGTTCTGATAGATCAGATACACAGTCACTTTAAGTGAGAATAATTTCAATTTTCCAGCTTTATTTTAGCTTAAATGTATCGGAACAAGGTTATATCGATAAATGCTTTATTATGAAAAATAAATCACATTTAATATTCATAACTGGTGTAGGGAATAAAATGGTCGATCACGCCCGACTATACTTTCTTACTTGTTCTGATAGATCAGATACACAGTCACTTTAAGTGAGAATAATTTCAATTTTCCAGCTTTATAAGTTAAAAGTCATGGGTCCAAAAAGTCAATGTTCACTTGTAACTTAAAATAATAATTTTTTAGACCATTAACTTTAAAAATCAACTTTGATATTTAACAAGTTAGAGTGCTATATTCGGCTATGCCGAATCTTAAATACCTGCACCAGCAAGCTACTTTTTATTGAAACCCATTTAACTATCTAATTTTTAGATAACTTGCAAACTTTTTTGTCGAACTAATTTTGATTAGGTCCAGAAAAATGTTTATTAATACGCCAGTTCGAAAACATTTTAATAGAATGATTTATCTATACACAGAACATACTCATGTCGAATTTTATCCAGATATAATAATTTAATAACGAATTAAGTGTTATTAAGTGATTTTCAGAAGTTAACCTTATATGTGGGCTAAGACAACTTATGGAGCGGTCCGGAAAAAATTCCGTATGATGATTTATATACATATATACAAAATACACATTTATGTCAAATTTTATATCTATGTATAAAATGTGCGTTTAAGTATTTTCAGAAATGGTCCTTAAATGGGAGTTGTGACCAATTATGGACTGATTAGGAAATAATTTCGTATAATGATTTATATGCAGAAAAAGATCAAGTCTAATTTTACTCCAATAGCTTTATTAATCAATGAAATATGTGCGTTTAGGTGACTTTAGGAAGTGGACTTTATATAGGAGCTATGAGCAATTAAGGGCCTATCCGGAAAAACTTCGCAGAGTGATTAATATTTGGACAAAACATATTTGTGTCAAGATAACTTTATTTGATAATGAAATATGTGCTTTTAAGTGATTTTCGTAAGTGGGCCTTATATGGGAGTTATGACCAATAATGGACCGACCCGTTTGTACGTACACAAAACATATTCAAGTCGAACTGTATTCCAAAAGCTTTAGAATTCAATGAAATATATGCGTTTAAGTGATTTTCGGAAGTGGACCTTATATGGGAGCTATGACCAATTATGGGCCTATCCGAAAAAAATTTTGTGGAGTGATTCATGTTTAGGCAAAACATATTTGTATCGAATTTTGTCAAAATAACTTTACTTGACATTGAAATATGTGCTTTTAAGTTATTTTCGGAAGTGGGCCTTATATGGGATCTATGACCAATTATAGACCGATCCGTAAAAAATTTTGTAGAATGATTAGCATGTTTACAAAACAGATTTGTGTCGAATTTTATACCGATAGCTTTATAAATTAATGAAATATACATATGCGTTTAAGTGATTTTCGGAAGTGGACCTTATATGGGAGCTATGACAAATTATGGGCTTATCCGGAAAAAAATTCGTAGAGTGATTCATGTTTAGGTAAAACATATTTGTGTCGAATTTTATCAATATAGCTTTACTTGGCATTGAAATATATACTTTTAAGTGATTTTCGGAAGTGGGCCTTATATGGGATCTATGACCAATTATAGACTGATCCGTAAAAAATTTTGTAGAATGATTTGCATGTTTACAAAACAGATTTGTGTCGAATTTTATACCGATAGCTCTATAATTCAATGAAATATATGCGTTTAAGTGATTGGTCATAGCACCTTATATGGGAGCTATGACCAATTATGGGCCTATCCGGAAAAAATTTCGTAGAGTGATTTATATTTAAACTAAACTTATTTCTGTCTAATTTCATCAAAATAGCTTTAGTTGACAATGAAATATGAACTTTTAAATGATTTTCGGAAGTGGGCCTTATATGGGAGCTATGACCAATAATGGACCGATCCGTAAAAAATTTGGTAGAATTATTTGTATGTACACAAGGCATATCCAACTCTAATTTTATCACAATAGCTTTATTCATCAATGAAATATGTGCGTTTAGGTGATTTTCGGAAGTGGACCTTATATGGGAGCTATGACCAAAACAATGGAGGGTATAAAAATTGGATGTCTACTTTTACCCACATTTTGAAAAATCATTAAAAAATACTAGAATAAGTATATTTGTTCCCTCCACCACCATCAGTGGTGATAGAGGGTATTTATACGTTTGTCATTCCGTGTGTAACACCAAGAAATATTCATCTGAGACCCAACAAAGTATATATATTCTGGGTCCTTATGAAATTCTTAGTCGATTTAGCTATGTCCGTCCGTCTGTCTGTATGTCTGTCTGTGTAAAACACGCCAAGTTAAAACGAAACAATGGAAATTAACGAAATTCAGCAAAAATATTCACTATTATCCGGTACAGTTTGGTATTGAAAATGAGCAAAATCGGTTTACAACGGGAAAAGTTATGAATCAAAATTTAAAACAACTCCGAAAAAATAAGCATTTTTTATACATTCTGATGTAATTTTCTCGAAAACTATGCAAGGTAATTTAATGAAAGTCATCAAACATTTGTTTCTACACAAGATCTTGATTCCTGCTAAAAACTGCTAGAATCGGTCCATAATTTCATATACCTGCCATACAAAAGTACATATTGCCGGAAAATGAGTTTTTTGTTAATAACTTCCGTCAGAATGCTGATATCTTCACAAAATTTTACAACTTAAAATCTTATGTCAATTGAATTCATTGGAAGAAAAATTTTCTGGATCGGTTCATAATTGGACATAGCTCTCATACAAGGTACCTTCCCGAAAATCACTTAAACGCGCTTAACTCATTAGTAAATTAAGATATCCATATAAAATTTCGTAAAAGTATTGCTCATATGCACAGAAATATTACTGTGAATTTTTTTTCCGATCGGTCCATAATTGGTCATAGCTCCCATACAAGGTCCCCTCCCGAAAATCACTTAAACGCACATAACTCATTACTAAATTGAAATATCCATATAAAGTTTGGTACATGTATTGCTCTCACATACAGAAATATTACTGATTTTATTTTTTTTTTCTTATCGGTTCATAATTGATTATAGCTCCCATCCAAGGTCTCTTTCAGAAAAACACTTAAAAGCACTTAACTCATTACCAAATAGTGATACCCATAAAAAATTTGGCATACATACTATTTTTGTACACAGAAATGTTATTTCAAAAATTTTCACCATCGGTTCATCTTTGGTCATAGCTCCCATACAAGGTTCCCTTCCGTAAATCACTTAAACGCACATAACTCATTACAAAATATTGATATTCATACATTTAGCACAAATATTGCTCTCATATACATAAATTACACTATAAAACTGTTTTACGATCGGTATATATTTGGTCATAGCTCTCATACTAGGTCCCCTCCAGAAAATCACTTAAATGCACAATATTCATCACTAAATAATGATATAGATACAGAATTTTAAAATTTTGTCTTTATATACATAATTGGTCAAAGCTCCCATACAAGGTCCTTTTACGAAAATCTCTTAAACGCCCATTACTTATAACCAAATAATGCTATTGATACAAAATTTGGCACAAATATTATTTTGGTATACAAAAATTCTGTTTCAAGATTTTTTCACGATCGGTCCATAACATGGGTGCGGTCGGTCCTATGCAAGGTTCCCTTCTGAAAATCCCTTGAACACACATTACTTATTACTAAATTACGATAAAGATACAAAATTTGACTGAAATATAGCTTTTATGAACAGAAATTTAGCTTAAAGAATTTTTGGTCATATCTCCCATACTAGGTCCTGCCCCTAAAAGCACTTTAACCGTATTTAACTAGTTGCATTATCAATTTGTGTAGAACAAAATTACATAGATGTATTTTGAAAGTCCTTAAATCTTTCACACACATGCATACATGTACATTATTAAATATCATTAGAGCATATTTAAGGGCGCTATAAAAATATAAAAGAAAATGTAATGCTCAATAAATTTTGGAATTTTAGCAGATTTAAGCTGTTTTTCTATTTAAGACATGAGAAAACTTATTTCTACAAATATTTGATCAATTAAAAAAGTATTAACATAAAAGTAGCTGGTGGAGGGTATTTAAGGTTCGGCTCAGCCGAATATAGCACTCTAAATATATTTAAAATTTATATTGAAGTACAAAAACATTTTTTTATAATTTGTAACAAATTTTTGTTAATAAACAGACATTCTATTTTTTAAAAAAGTTCTTAATTTAAAGTTTAATTTTTAAACTTTTAAATAGTAAATCCCAAAATGATTACAATAAAATTAAGAACAATTGACCTGTTTAAAGCGGGATTTTCAGCAAAAAGCGGGATTTGTTATTAAAAATCTTGAAATGATTGAAATCTAAGTCGGGATCAACCTTTAAAAAGCGGGATAATTCCGCTTTTGGCGGGATTGAAAATTGAAATTGAAAATAAACCAAAAAATAGGCTTCATAATACATGAAAATTGTTCAATACAGTTTAACAACAAATTCGATTTTGTATTAAAGATAACGAAACTCTGATATTATTACAAAGTATTGTAATTTAAAACCCCTTTAGAGTTTATAACAACTTTTGGGGAAACCTGTCTGTCGGTTAACCAAAAATTGGCTATTTCTAGAAAACCGGTTTGTCGGTTAACCGAGTATAAAAAAACCGTTAAACATATTAAATCAACTCATTCATGCGCCAATGTGAAAATAATATTTAGTTAGATTAACATCAATTAAACTGATTTAGTTCATATTTATCTGGTACATGCATCCAAGGGATCATTAGTAAAGTCGGAAGTATTATTTAGGATAATACAAAATATAGTTATATTGATTTTTGTAGAAATACTAGAATAGTTAACATATTATGAGCCCCAAAGTGATATTGTGATAGATTTCAACCATAATACTCCCAGAGAAAAAAAAGGAATTTGGATTTAAGGACTTTCAAAATACACACATATATATATATATATATATATATATATATATATATATATATATATATATATATATATATATATATATATATATATATATATATATATATATATATATATAAAATAAAAGCTATATTTCAGTTAAATTTTGTATATGCATCGTAATTTAGGGAAGACAACCTTGCATAGAAGCGACCGCACCCATGTTATGGACCGATCGTGAATAAATCTTGAAATAGAATTTTTGTATACCAAACTAATATTTGTGCAAAATTTTGTATCAATAGCTTTATTTGGTAATGAGTAATGGGCGTTTAAGAGATTTTCGTAAAAGGACCTTGTATGTGTGCTTTGACCAATTATATATATAAAGACAAAATTTCAAAATTCTGTATCTATATCATTATTTAGTAATGAATATTGTGCATTACTAAATAATAGTATGAGAGCTATGACCAAATATGGACAGATCGTAAAACAGTTTTATAGTGTAATTTATCTATATAAGAGCAATATTTGTGCTAAATGTATGGATATCAATATTTTGTAATGAGTTATGTCCATTTAAGTGATTTTCGTGCTTTCCCTTGTATGGGAGCTATGACCAATTATGAACCGAAAAAACTTTCACAGCAATATTTCTGTGCATATGAGCAATACTTATTCCAAATTTTATATATATATCTTAATTTAGTAATGAGTTATGCGCGTTTAAGTGATTTTCGGGAGGGGACCTTGTATGAGAGCTATGTCCAATTATGGACCCATCCAGAAAATTTTTTCTCTCAATGAATTCTATTGACATAGGATTTGAAATTGTAAAATTTTGTGAAGATATCAGCATTCTGACGGAAGTTATTAACAAAAAACTCATTTTCCGGGAATATGTACTTTTGTATGGAAAATTACATCAGAATTTCATAAGGACCCAGAATATATATACTTTGTTGGGTCTCAGATGTATATTTCTTGGTGTTACACACGGAATGACAAATTTATATATACCCTCTATCACCACTGAGGGTGGTGGATGGTATGAAAAAGTTTAATTATCGACATAAACTCCCAATCAAATATAATATCCGCTACTATGTTATTTCCAGAAATATAAGCCGATTTTAGTCAATGTCCTGATAATATTTTCACTTAATTAACATATAGCATATGAGTGCAGAACATCTTGGATGATATTTTTATACAATTACCAATCTATTATTTTTAAATTTTATAAAATCTTCCATTATTTATTTAGTTCTAACTGCACGGAGTAAATATAAAGGTTCATCTTATATCTTAAATTGCAAATAAATGCGTTGCCGATGGCAATGCACAATAATAATAATAGTTCATGCTTCAGTTCTTATACCCTCCACCACCACCAGTGGTGATAGAGGGTATATATAAGTTTGTCATTCCGTGTGTAACACCAAGAAATATTCATCTGAGACCCAACAAAGTATTAAGTAAGATTTAGCCATGTCCGTCCGTCTGTCTGTCTGTGTAAAACACGCTCACGTTAAAACGAAGCAATGGAAATTAACGAAATTCAGCCAAAATAGTCATTATTATCTGGTACAGTTCGGTATTAAAAATGAGTAAAATCAGTTCACATCGGGAAAAGTAATGAATCAAAATTTAAAACAACTCCGAAAAAATAAGCATTTTTTACACATTCTGATGTAATTTTCTCGAAAACTATGCAAGATAATTTCATGAAAGTCATCATACATTCGTTTCTATACAAGATCTTGATTCCTGCTGAAAATTGCCAGAATCGGTTCATAATTTCATATACCTCCCATACAAAAGTACGCATTCCCGGAAAACGAGTTTTTTGTTAATAACTTCCGTCAGAATGCTGATGTCTTCACAAAATTTAAATCTTATGTCAATTGAATTCTTTGAGAGAAAAAATTTTCTGGATCGGTCCATAATTGGACATAGCTCCCATACAAGGTCCCCTCCCGAAAATCACTTAAACGCACATAACTCATTACTAAATTAAGATATCCATACAAAATTTGGAATAAGTATTGCTCACTTGCAAAGAAATATTACTGTGAAAGTTTTTTCCGATCGGTCCATAATTGGTCATAGCTCCCATACAAGGACCCTTCCCGAAAATCACTTAAACGCGCATAACTCATTACTAAATTAAGATATACATATAAAATTTGGAATCAGTATTGCTCATATGCACAGAAATATTACTATGAAATTTTTTTCCGATCGGTCCTTAATTGGTCATAGCTCCCATACAAGGACCCTTCCCGAAAATCACTTAAACGTGCATTACTTATAACTAAATTAAGATATCCATATAAAATTTCGTACAACTATTGCTCATATGCACAGAAATATTACTATGAAATTTTTTTTCGATCGGTCCATAATTGGTCATAGCTCCCATACAAGGTCCCCTTCCGAAAATCACTTAAACGCACATAACTCATTACTAAATTAAGATATAAATATAAAATTTGGTACAAGTATTGCTCACATATACAGAAATATTACTATCAAAGTTTTTTTCGGATCAGTATGAGATATAAATATAAAATTTGGAATAAGTATTGCTCATATGCACAGAAATATTACTATGAAATTTTTTTCCGATCGGTCCATAATTGGTCATAGCTCCCATACAAGGTCCCCTTCCGAAAATCACTTAAACGCACATAACTCATTACTAAATTAAGATATAAATTGTTTTCTTATCGGTTCATAATTGATCATAACTCCAAGGTCCTTTTCAGAAAAACACTAAAATTTACATTTATCATCATCATACATTTAGCACAAATATTGCTCTTATATACATAAATTACACTATAAAATTGTTTTACGATCGGTCCATATTTGGTCATAGCTCTCATACTAGGTCCCCTCCAGCAAATCACTTAAATGCACAATATTCATTACCAAATAATGATATAGATACAGAATTTTGAAATTTTGTCTTTATATACATAATTGGTCATGGATCCCATACAAGGTCCTTTTACGAAAAACTCTTAAACGCACATTACTCATTACCAAATAAAGCTATTGATACAAAATTTGTTTGGAATACAAAAATTCTATTTCAATATTTTTTCACGCAAGGTTTCCTTCAGAAAATCACTTGAACACACATTACTTATTACTAAATTACGATATAGATACAAAATTGGACTGAAATATAGCTTTTATGTACAGAAATTTTGCTTAAAGAATTTTTTACGATCGGTCTATAATTTGTCATATCTCCCATACTAGGTCCTGCCCATAAAAGTAATTTAACCGTATTTAACTAGTTGCATTATCAATTTGTGTAGAACATATTTATATATATGTATTTTGAAAATCCTTAAATCTTTCACACACATGCACATTATTAAATATCGTTAAAGCATATCTTAGGGCGCTATACAAATATAAAAGAAAATCGGGTTTGTATTGTTCAATAAATCTTTGAATGTAACAGATTTTAATTGTTTAAATCTTGGGGTTTTTCTATTTAAGACATGAGAAAATTTATTTCTACAAATATTTGATCAATTAAAAACGTATTAATATAAAAGTAGCTGGTGGAGGGTATTTAAGATTCGGCTCAGCCGAATATAGCACTCTAACTTGTTTCTAACATATATTCATACAAAATCAAATATGTAAAGTTTTTAGGATACCCTGTAAATTTATTATTTTATAGGATACGCTGTAAAGTAGTAAGTACACTATATAACACTAAAAAATGTTACAAACTTTTCTTTCAGTGCAAAGAATGCAAAAACAAAAACTGAAGTGATGTTAGTGAGACAAGAAAACTTTACGCTTTGCCGATGTCGGACACAAGGCAACGAAACATACGAAAGGAAATACTCAAAAAAAAGCAAAAACAAAATACACAACGCAATGAAACCAACAGACACACAGTGGTATAGGAAAAAAAAAAGAGGGAAATAATTCGGTAACTTCTAAACGGTTAATCCGAGGTGGTGTTGTCGAGTTTAGGTTTTGAATTTGGACCTTATGGGCCAACCAGGGGCCCGTCGGGGGTCCTCAAATTAAGACACCTCGGCTATGTTAAATTTATTTAAGTCAGCTTTTTATGTAAAGTCAGCTTTCCAAAAAGTATAAATTCTATATACATCTTCTTAGAAACTTTTTAGATAACTTAAAAAGAAAAAGATACTTTTTTCCCAAAAAAATGGCAAAAAATCGCCTTTTTTAATTTTTTAAATTAAAATGCCTATAACTTTGGACTCAGTCATGATTTTTACATAATTCTTTCACTGCTTGATATATAAACTTATTGTTAAGCGAATAAAAAAATGGCGAAAATCGGAATATTTGGACCCGCTATTATCAAAAAACTAAAGTAAGGACGGTAAAAATTTTAAAATTTTAATTTTCAAATGCGAATATCTCCTAAACTATAAGAGATAATTTACTGCTACGACGACATTTTTTATAGTGCTCGATGAGGAGATTCTATATTAATTCTATATAATTTTTTTTAAATCGGAACTCAAATGAAGAAATAGGATCGTTTTAAAAATTTAACATAGCCGAGGTGTCCTAATTTGAGGACCCCCCGCCGGGCCCCTGGCTGGCCTATAAGGTCTGAGTTCAAAACCTAAACTTGACAACACCTCATCTTTGTGCATACCAAATTTCATTAAAATCGGATTAACCGTATAGAAGTTACCGAATTATTTCCCTCTTTTTTTTCCTATACCACTGTGAGACTTCCAAACATACGAAACTGAATGCACCAAGAAACAAAAACAATATACACAAGGCAATGAAACACACAGCCATCCAAACATATGAAACGAAATACTCAATGAATAAGCAGTGTTGTTGTTGCATATATCAAAGCCTGAAAAAAATTGTCTGTTTTATGAAATTTTCAGAGGTTGTCTCGGATTTTTGTTCATATCTCCGGTCTTTATGGACCGATTTTGCTGCGATCTTCTCGAAAGCATGTCTAACAGAATTATTGAAGATTCGGATCTCGCCGATATCTGGGGTCCTCTAAAAACTGATTCCAACAAACACACAGGCGGACAGACGGACATAGCTTAATCAACTCCACTACCTATAAGGATCCAGAATTATATTATAGAAATTACAAACGGAATGACAAACTTATACATATATACCTTTCTCACGAAGGTGAAGGGTATAAAAATTAATGTTTATGTTTAAATTTGATCAATAAAACTTGGCCTGCCATGATTTTTAACAGTTTAAAAGATTATAACCTTAGATCTAGTTGTCTGATTTACATTATTGCTGTAATGTAAAAAAATAGGAAAAAAGTGGGACCCTTCTTTTAAACGTAAGGTACTATGTAATTCTAGCTTATTCTAAAGTCCCTGTTTACGCAATTTTCATAGGCATTCCAACACTTCCATAATATTTCAGCCGCAAATTAATTATTGTTATTGGAATATAACCTTAAAATTGATAAAATTTTACTTACTTAAACGCATATATTTTATTATACCCTCCACCACCATCAGTGGTGATAGAGGGTTTATATAAGTTTGTCATTCCGTGTGCAACACCAAGAAATAGTAATCTGAGACCCAACAAAGTATATATATTCTGGGTCCTTATGAAATTCTGAGTCGATTTAGCTATGCCCGTCTGTCCGTTTGTATGTCTATGTAAAACACGCTCACGTTAAAACGAAGCAAGATAATTTAACCAAATTCACCCAAAATATTCACTATTATCCGGTACAGTTTGGTATTGAAAATGAGCAAAATCGGTTCACATCGCGAAAAGTTATGAATTAAAATTTAAAACAACTCCGAAAATATAAGCATTTTTTACACATTCTGATGTTATTTAACGCGCATAACTCATTACTAAATTAAGATATCCATATAAAATTATTATAATTATTATATATATATTATATTATTATAATTATTGCTCATATGCACAGAAATATTAGTATGAATTTTTTTCCGATCGGTCCATATTTGGTCATAGCTCCCGTACAAGGTTCCCTCCCGAAAATCAATTAAACGCACATAACTCATTACAAAATATTGATATCCATACATTTAGCACAAATATTCCTCTTATATACATAAATTACACTATAAAATTGTTTTACGATAGGTCCATATTTGGTCATAGCTCTCATACTAGGTCCCCTCCAGAAAATCACTTAAATGCACAATATTCATTGCCAAATAATGATATAGATACAGAATTTTGAAATTTTGTCTTTATATACATAATTGGTCATAGCGCCTTTACGAAAATCTCTTAAACGCACATTACTCATTACCAAATAATGCTATTGATACAAAATTTGGCACAAATATTAGTATTATATTAATATTAGGTCCATAACATGGGTGCGGTCGGTCCCATGCAAATGGCCCTTCAGAAAATCACTTGAATACACATTACATATTACTAAATTACAATATAGATACAAAATTTGACTGAAATATAGCTTTTATGTACAGAAATTTTGCTTAAAGAATTTTCCTTCCACTAAAAGCAATTTAACCGTATTTAACTAATTGCATTATCAATTTGTGTAGAACAAAATTATATATATGTATTTTGAAAATCCTTAAATCTTTCACACACATGCAAATTATTAAATATCGTTAAAGCATAATTTAGGTCGCTATAAAAATATAAAAGAAAATGGGGTTTGTAATGTTCAATAAATCTTGTAATTGTAACAGATTTAAGCTGTTTAAATCTTGGGGTTTTTCTATTTAAGACATGAGAAAACTTATTTCTACAAATATTTGATCTATTAAAAAAGTATTACTATAAAAATAGCTGGTGGAGGATATTTAAGATTCGGCTCAACCGAATATAGCACTTTATCTTGTTGAATTCTAAAGCTATCGGTATAAAATTCAGCTTGAATATGATTTGTGTACATATAAATCATTCTAACAATTTTTGCTCGGATCTGTCCATTATTGGTCATGGCTTCCGAAAATCATTTAAACTCACATATTTCATTGTCAAATAAAGCTATCTTGACAAAATTCGACACAAATATGTTTTGTCTATATATGAATCACTCTACGAATTTTTTTCCGGATAGGCCTGTAATTGGTAACAGCTCCCATATAAGGTCCACTTTCGAAAATCACTTCAACGCATATACTTCTTTGAATAATAAAGGTATCGGGATAAAGTACGACCTGAACATGTTCTGTGTGCATATAAATCATTCTATCAAATTTTTTCTGGATCGGTCTATAATTGGCAATAGGTCCCATATAAGGACAACTTCAAAAAATCACTTAAACGCACATATTTCTTTATCAAATAAAGCTATCTTGATAAAATTCGACAAAAATATGTATTGCGAACATAGATATGAATTAATCTACGAAAATTTTCCGGAGAGGCTCTTAATTGGTCATAGCTCCTATATAAAGTCCACTTCCGAAAATCACTTAAACCCAAATATTTCATTAATTAATAAATCTATTGGAGTAAAATTCGACTTGATTTTTTTATACCCTCCACCACAATCAGTGGTGATAATGGGTATATAAAAGTTTGTCATTCCAGAATAAACGCGAAGAAATATTCATCTGAGACCCAACAAATTATATATATTCCGGGTCCTTATCAAATTCTGAGTCGATTTAGCTATGTCCGTCTGTCTGTCTGCCTAAAACATGCTCACGTTAAAACTACGCAAAGGAAATAAACCAAATTCACCAAAGAATATTTGTTATGATCCTAAGCAGTTTAGTATTGAAAATCAGCAAAATCGGGTCACAACGTTAAAAGTTATGAGTGAAAATTTCAGACTACCTCGAAAAAAATTAAGTTTTTTTCATAATTCTTAAGTCGTTCAGAAACTACAAACGATAATTCAATGAATTTTGTCCCACATTATTTATTTTATCCAGACATACATAAATTATGTTGAAAACAAGTTAGAGTGCTACATTCGGCTATGCCGAATCTTAAATACCCTCCACCAGCAAGTTACTTTTTATTAAAACACATTTAATTATATAATTTTTAGATAACTTGACAAAATGTTTGTTTCCGTATTGAGGATACTATCATTTATGCATATGTCGAACTAATTTAGATTAGGTCCATTTTAAAAGAATGATTTATCTATACACAGAACATAATCATGTCGAATTTTATCCGGATATAATCATTTAATAACGTGATGTTAAGTGATTTTCAGAAGTTAACCTTTTATGGGAGTTAAGACAACTTATGGACCGATCTGGAAAAATTTCCGTAGAATAATTTATATATACAAAGTACACATTTATGTCAAATTTTATCCAGATAACTTTTATTATCAATGTACATTTAAGTAATTTTCGGAAATGGTCCTTATATGGGAGTTGTGACCAATTAAGGACCGATAAGGAAAAAATTTCGTATAATGATTTATATAAAAAAAATCAAGTCGAATTTTACTCCAATAGATTAATGAAATATGTGCGTTTAGGTGATTTTCGGAAGTGGACTTTATATAGGAGGTATAACCAATTACGGGCCTATCCGGTAATATATATGTACACGAAACATATTTGTGTCGAATTTTATCAAAATGTCTTTATTTGATAATGAAATATGTGCGTTTAAGTGATTTTTTGAAGTGGACCTTATGTAGGAGCTATTTAAAAATATGGACCGATCCGGAAAGAATTTGGTAGAAATATTTATATGCTCATAAAACATATTCAAGTCGTACTTTATCCCGATAGCTTTATTATTCAAAGAAAAATATGAGTCTAAGTGATTTTCGTAAGTGGATCTTATACGGGAACCTATCCTGAAAAAATTTCGTAGAGTGATTCATATAAGACAAAACATATTTGTGTCGAATTTTATCAAGATAACTTTATTTGACAACAATGGACCGATCCGGGAAAAAAGTGGTAGAATGATTTATATGTACACAAAACATATTCAAGTCGAATTGTATCCCTATAGCTTTAGAATTCAATGAAATATATGCGTTAAAGTGATTTTCGGAAGTGTGCCTTATATGGGAGATATGACCAATTATGGACCCATCCGGAAAAAGTTTCGTAGAGTGATTCATATTTAGACAAAACAATTGTGTCGAATTTTATCAAGATAGCTTTACTTATTATTTTCGGAAGTGAGGTTATATGGGAGCTATGACCAATAGTGGACCGATCCGTAAAAAAATTGGTAGAATGATTTGTATGTATACAAAACATATTCAAGTTGAATTTTATCTCTATAGCTTGAGAATTCAATGAAATATATTCGTATGAAGTGGACCTTATATGGGAGCTATGACCAATTATGGACCCATCCGGAAAAAGTTTCGTAGAGTGATTCATATTTAGACAAAACATTTGTGTTGAATTTTATCAAGATAGCTTTATTTGACAATGAAATATATGGGAGCTATGACCAGTAATGGACCGATCCGTAAAAAATTTCGTAGAATGATTTGTATGTACCCAAAACATATTTATCTCGAATTTTATCACAATAGCTTTATTTGTCAATGAAATATGTGCGTTTATGTGATTTTCGGCAGTGGACCTTATATGAGAGCTATGACCAATTGTGGACCGACTGAGATCTACGTTGGTAGTATGATTTCTCTTCATATTATATTTGCATGTACAAAATTTTGTGTTGATACCGATATATTTGAGGGAGTTATTAATGATAAACTAGTTTCTGGGAATATATGCCTTTGTATGGGGGCTATGTGAAATTTTGGATCAATTACTTTGATTTTCAACACAGTTAATCCCTGGGTAAAAAAAATAATGTGTGACGAAATTGATCGAATTATCTTTTGTAGTTTCTGAGAAAACGACTTAAGAATTGCGAAAACACCACTCATTTTTTCAAGGTAGTCTGAAATTTTTACTCATAACTTTTAACATTGTGAACCGATTTTGATGATTTTCAATACCAAATTGCTTAGGATACCAGTGAATATTTTTGGTGAATTTGGTTGATTTCTTTTGCTTAGTTTTAACGTGAGCGTGTTTTAGGCAGACAGACAGACAGTCGGACATAACTAAATCGACTCAGAATTTGATAAGGACCCGGAATATATATATACTTTGTTGGGTCTCAGAATATTTCTTGATGTTTCACACGGAATGACAAACTTATATATACCCTCTATCACCACTGATGGTGGTGGATATGTGCGTTTAGATGATTTTCGAAAGTGGACCTTATATGGGAGCTATGACCATGTGGACCTACTGAGATCTACGTTGATAACATGATTTCTGTTCATATTATATTTGCATGTACAAAATTTTGTGTTGATATCCATATATTTGAGGGAGTTTCTGTATATAAAGGCTATATTTCAGTCAAATTTTGTATCTATATCGTAATTTAGTAATAAGTAAGATGTGTTTAACTTATTTTCGGAAGGGAACCTTGTATGGGACCGATCGCACCCATATTATGAACCGATCGTGAAAAAATCTTAAAATAGAATTTTTGTATACAAAACTAATATTTGTTCAAAATTTTGTATCAATAGCTTTATTTGGTAATGAGTAATGTGCGTGACTACCCTGTTGGAAATTTCATTAAGACGTCTTATGGAAATACCTCATGACTTGTCCGAGTCGGTGCTGAATTCGTCATGTGTTCCCATACAAAAAACTTCATGACACCCCCTGACATTTTCATATATTTCGTCAAATTTCCAAAAGACAAGATCGTTGTATTGTCAATAGTGATGACAAATGAAATATAACAAAGACGTGTCTATATGTATGTATTTTGTAAACGTCAATAGGACTGTTACACTAGTCGTCATTAGTACTGACATGTCTTTAACAAGTCAAAATGATCTGCTTTAACAATAACTTCATGACTCTTGATGACTTTGTTACTTATTACTCTAAATAGGCTTGCCAGATTTGAAATCATCAAAAAACGTTCATCGTAGTTAAAAAAACAGTACAATTGAATAAAAAATGTACAATTGTTTCTTTTACAAAAATGAAATTAAATTGTTCTAAAAACGCTATGTTGACATTGCACAGTGGGGCTGAATGGAAATTTTTTGGAAATAAATCTGGCATTTCTAAACGGCTGATTCGATCGGGATAAAATTTGGCGTGAGCGTAGCCAAGGAGTATTCGAGTTTAAGTTTTGAAGATGAACCCTGCAGATGCCCCAGGGACGGCGCTGTGGCGGCTCAAAGTAGGGTACCTACGACATGTAAAATTTTTAAACTCGTGCCATTTTTGTTTTTCACCCAAATACAAAGATATTTATATTTTGTGAAAGCACTCGACGAGAACTTGAAAAAACATGCTTGAACATACTACTTATCTCTTATAATATCCGAGTTATATGCATTTAAAAATTTATTGATACAAAATTTACCATACCTTGGTCCGCCTTTTTTTGAATACCGGGCGTAATTTTGGACCAAATGGACTCAATTTTCTCTTGTTAGTTAGACAACAAAATTTCCAATAATAAACAAAAAAATTCAGATCAATATCATTTACAGATCCAAAAATATACGTTTTTTAATTTAAAAATTCAAAAAATTTTAGATTTTTGCCGTTTTTTTGCCAAAAATGTGTCTTAACTCTTTTATTAATAAAATAAAATTTTCTTTAAGAACATATAACAATTTTATAGTTTTCTAAAAGGTATCTTTACGCACAAGGCTTTGGCGTAAAAAACTTGTCCTATTTTTTGAAAATGTTGCCACTGCGTCCTTCCGAATATGACCTATTTTTTATCAAAACTTCAACTTTGGGCGACATGTTCTAAAATCCCAAAGCTGGGATCAGAAAACTGAAAGCAGTTTTGGAAACCTCAATATGTTTTCTATTTACTCCAAAAGTATTTTCCCAGCCCTGAAAGAAATGTGGACCCTATGGGCAAAAAAGTAAAAAATCCCATTTTTGGGATTTTCATTCCTATTTTTGGGAATTGCGGGATGCCCTTTGACCTTTTCAATACTTTTTTTGCATTTTCTTATTTGAAATGACAAATTTAACAAGCGTTGAAAATTTCATTGAGTTTTGTTCATAAATAAAGATTTTGTCATATATTACGTATTTGTTTAATTTCTAAAACTATGCTTTATATCAAAATTTTAATAGGGTCGCAGATAGCTACAACAATTTAGTCCATATTTATCCCTTAATATCATTTTTTAGTTAGATATGGAAATTCTCGACCCTTTACAAAAAATTTCAAGCCAATATCTCAATTACATTCAAAAATATGTTAATTTAAACCTGTGTCCTTTAATTTCATCTTTTTCATATTTGAGTATTAAGTATGACAGAACATACATTTGGTGTTGAATAAAATATTTGGACAATTTTTAAAAATTATTTAGTTAATTATTTTATTAAAGACTATAAAATTGTGTATACAATAAAAAAATTATAATTTTATTATGAGCCACGCACAACAACACCTAAATCACCCCACACAAACCACCTTTCCCGCCCACCGAAACATAAAACACAATTTAATACAATATCATCAGTTAGTATAATAGCTATTTTTATTTGAACTGTTTATCTTAAACATAATACAATTAATTCTTACAACCTACTTATATAGTTAATTCCTAACACTACTTATTTTCTATAAAATAATCTGTCATATCGGTATACATATCCAGAAGGTAATATAAGTCCTTTAAATCTTCCTCGTTTTGAGATGATAGAGTTTCATAACAAATCCATCTTTTTCGCATAGTTGAAAGAACAGGATCAGAAGATAGAAGTAAACTATTAAAAATATCTTCATTCTGTGATTGCCTGGAGCATTTTCTTGAACTGAAAAGTTAAATGCTTAAAATCTCGATTCCTCGCTTCCTGGGCTTCTTCTGTTAACTCTCCAAGTGGAAGAATATTCGATTCAATTATTATTTGACCATGACACAATACTTTGTGTACTGTTGGTGTTAGATCCCTCCATGGATACAGAGATACAAGTAATTTAGAAATTTCAGATGTGTATTCCCCAAATCGATTTCCATTAATTTTATGTTTACTATTCAGTGCCATTAAAATAGTGTTAACTCTTCGAAGCAACTCCTTGTCGATTCCAGTTATTTTTGAAGTAATTTCAAAATCACGAAAAAACCTTCTCGCCGTATTACCGTCATTTGTACTACCGCAACTTGGAAGTGGTTTGTCGATGTTTAATCCCATCTGAACTTTAAATTCTTCTTGGATTCTGCTTTTTTCCGCAGCTCTCAGTTCTTTCAATTCTTCATTATTTTTTGTTGATTTAGTAAGATTCTCTGGCACACTTCTATATTTGAGGTCGTATGCTATGTGTAAAAAGTAATCCAAAAATCGTATTCTGGCATGAAGTGGTGAAATTCCGAAAGACAGGACTTCTTCATTAATACTTCTGCTTTTGTTTATATTTGAGAATTGCGACTTTTTCTCATTACATATTGAGCATCTCCAGAAGGAAGAAGTTTCTGTTATGGCATTGCTGACCTTTCCATCAATCATTGTTAAGCTTAGCTGATATGATACGTTAATAGAGAATTCCTTTATTTTTATGCAAATGGGCTCCAGTGCATTTATTTCATCTTTTAAATATTCCACTAAATCTTTTGTTGTTTTCTTTGAATTCTTTTATATATTCAAATCCAATGGGTCTACAAACATTTTTTGAACCCGGAGTTGTATTGATCCATATATCTTCAAATGAATTTCCGATGCTTGACGATGATGGATTAAGGGAATATGAACGAATTCGTAATGGCACTAATGATGACATAAATACACTTTTGTAGTCTGCTAATGTCCGACTTCCACAAGCTTGTTTGTATTCTGGAAGTGCTGATAAACCGTCACATCCCCACTTACACATTAAGACAACATCATAGTTATGAATTTTCCTTAGTTGGTCTTCTGAAAAGTCTGACACAATTCTTGATGCTGTGTTTTCGAGCAAAGATGATATATCAATACAAGCTTCCACATCATTAACAGCAATAGGTGATGGTAGGATAGTTTGTTTTTTTTTTTCCGGGATCGCCTTGTATGATGGTAATATATTGTGTCCTTAGGAGCTTTCCTTAATATTTGGTACTTATTTCGACTGAGACCCAGTTCCAACATAAGCGCTATTGCTTCCTCTTCAGTAAAATTTGATTGTGATCTTGGAGTTGGTATACTTTCCACAATTCGCTTAAGTCGTTTTGGTGATGCATTAGGAAGAATAGTTGCAATATGTACGACATCCATAGGTTGGTTTTCCTTTTTCAGCATTTCGTTAAATGTATCAGCAATTTCCTCATTTGAGATTGCAAAAAGTTTTTATGTTACCCTCTTTTTTTTTACCTTGAACATAAGTCCTCGTATGACTTGCAAGGCGCTCCTGTTGATGTGTTGTAAGTTGAGATTTCCGTAGTAGTTTCCATCCAACTACAAAATTTTAATCGAAATTTCTTTTGATTTCCATCCACAGACTTACTTCTTACATTAAAAAGTTTTCAATTTTTGATATGCCTGTTTTGTCTACTTTTCTACTATATGTAGTTTTTATATAATTTGAAATGTCTTCAGTTCTTTCTGGCCCTTTTGAAGATACACTCCATAAAACGGAACACAACTCTTCGTACTTTAATGTAATCTTCATTGTAGATTTATTAAATATGGTACTTAAAATCTGAGAAGTTTACTTATATACCAATTCTTGTCATTTCCGATACAGGTATTCCAAAGTAAAAAATTACGAATTGTCTACCTATTAACATTTAGGACTATATTACTATAACCTGTAATTCAGTCATTGATATTTCTTATTAGTGAATGAATCGAAATTATCATTACCTGTATATTTTTACCTACATAAACGAAACAGAGCGAAATGATCTGTCGAAAAAATTTAGGTAAAAAATAGTTAAACAATTTTTTAAAATTTAAGCATAATAGGACCTTTCAATTATAAGGATAAGCAAACAAATAGAAAATAGGTAAATATAAGATTTAAATATATTCTGTCATACTTAATACTAAAATATGAAAAAGATGAAATTAAAAGACACAGGTTTAAATGAACATATTTTTGAATGTAATTGAGATATTGGCTTCAAATTTTTTGTAAAGGGTCGAGAATTTCCATATCTAACTAAAAAATTATATTAAGGGATAAATATGGACTAAATTGTTGTAGCTATCTGCGACCCTATTAAAATTTTGATATAAATCATAGTTTTAGAAATTAAACAAATATGTAATATATCACAAAATCTTTATTTATGAACAAAACTCAATGAAATTTTCAACGCTTGTTAAATTTGTCATTTCAAATAAGAAGTTTTAGAAATTAAACAAATATGTAATATATCACAAAATCTTTATTTATGAACAAAACTCAATGAAATTTTCAACGCTTGTTAAATTTGTCATTTCAAATAAGAAAATGCAAAAAAAAATTGAAAAGGTCAAAGGGCATCCCGAATTGTCTACCTATTAACATTTAGGACTATATTACTATAACCTGTAATTCAGTCATTGATATTTCTTATTAGTGAATGAATCGAAATTATCATTACCTGTATATTTTTACCTACATGATCATAAACGAAACAGAGCGAAATGATCTGTCGAAAAAATTTAGGTAAAAAATAGTTAAAAAATTTTTTAAAATTTAAGCATAATAGGACCTTTCAATTATAAGGATAAGCAAACAAATAGAAAATAGGTAAATATAAGATTTAAATATGTTCTGTCATACTTAATACTAAAATATGAAAAAGATGAAATTGAAAGATACAGGTTTAAATGAACATATTTTTGAATGTAATTGAGATATTGGCTTGAAATTTTTTGTAAAGGGTCGAGAATTTCCATATCTAACTAAAAAATGATATTAAGGGATAAATATGGACTAAATTGTTGTAGCTATCTGCGACCCTATTAAAATTTTGATATACATCATAGTTTTAGAAATTAAACAAATATGTAATATATCACAAAATCTTTATTTATGAACAAAACTCAATGAAATTTTCAACGCTTGTTAAATTTGTCATTTCAAATAAGAAGTTTTAGAAATTAAACAAATATGTAATATATCACAAAATCTTTATTTATGAACAAAACTCAATGAAATTTTCAACGCTTGTTAAATTTGTCATTTCAAATAAGAAAATGCAAAAAAAAATTGAAAAGGTCAAAGGGCATCCCGAATTGTCTACCTATTAACATTTAGGACTATATTACTATAACCTGTAATTCAGTCATTGATATTTCTTATTAGTGAATGAATCGAAATTATCATTACCTGTATATTTTTACCTACATGATCATAAACGAAACAGAGCGAAATGATCTGTCGAAAAAATTTAGGTAAAAAATAGTTAAAAAATTTTTTAAAATTTAAGCATAATAGGACCTTTCAATTATAAGGATAAGCAAACAAATAGAAAATAGGTAAATATAAGATTTAAATATGTTCTGTCATACTTAATACTAAAATATGAAAAAGATGAAATTAAAAGACACATGTTTAAATGAACATATTTTTGAATGTAATTGAGATATTGGCTTCAAATTTTTTGTAAAGGGTCGAGAATTTCCATATCTAACTAAAAATGATATTAAGGGATAAATATGGACTAAAGTGTTGTAGCTATCTGCGACCCTATTAAAATTTTGATATAAATCATAGTTTTAGAAATTAAACAAATATGTAATATATGACAAAATCTTTATTTATGAACAAAACTCAATGAAATTTTCAACGCTTGTTAAATTTGTCATTTCAAATAAGAAAATGCAAAAAAAAAAATGAAAAGGTCAAAGGGCATCCCTCAATTCCCAAAAATCGTCTGTTTTCCCAGATTATTAGAAGAAGGGTAGAGTAGTTCCAATAAAAAAGGAAGGTAGTTCTGATTCTTTTGATAATTTGCGTCCGGTATCTGTCTTATCAATTTTTTCAAACGTTTTTGAGCATATAATAAAAGATCAAGTGATTTCTCATCTTGATGAAAACTCCCTACTTCATTACTCACAGTCGGGTTTTAGATGTGGGTATAGCACAACAGCACTTCTCATTGGTATGACTGACTCTGTCAGAAAATATTTGGATAGTGGTAAGAATGTAGTTCTTCTTTATGTGGATCTCTCAAAAGCGTTTGACAGAGTGATACACTCTAAACTTGTTGAAAAATTGTTTATCCAATTTGGTTTCAGTGTTGCCAACATTGGTCAAGCAAAACGCGCGCAAAAAAATTAAAAAGGGGTAAAAAAGCGTAATTTTCTAACTGAAAATGGGTAAAAAAGCACTAACGTTTTTAGTCAAATATTGTTTATTTTAATAAAAATTGCACATTATTTCGCTCATTTCCTACAAGACTCCAAAATTCGTTTTTTTAGAACATTGACTACAAAACAAACATGCGTCATACTAAAGTCTTTCATCTGTGTGAGTTAGATTTTTAGTAACGTAAGAACTAAAACTAATGTTTGACGAATATTAGATAAATAAGATGAGAAATTTTCAAATTCCTTGATTTGTTTAAAAGTTATTTTAAAAATAGTAAAATGTCATTAAACATTCAAACTGACAGGCACACTACCAACTGGCGAACCGATGTAACCACACCCAAATTGTAAAATTGTGTGAAATATATTTTTTTTGCAAAATCTATATATATTATTTTTAAGTTTATATATCGATACCCATAAAATTTTGTACATAGATTTTGTTTTGTTGGTCAGTTATATCGTCATAAAATTCGGAATAAAGAATTATAATAAAAATCTTTTTATTGCGAGTACAACGATGAAGTAATCATGGAGGCTTTATATATTAGGGATAGGTTCAATTGTGTAAAAAAATTGTATAAAACTTATTTTTTGTCAATTTTCATCGCTGTACTCATATTTTTAAGGGGACCTTAATAGGGGGTAGGGTAGGTTACCGAAAAATCCGAATTAAATTCGGTAGGAAGATTACGTTTGTATAAAAGTTGTTTATTTCGAATTTCTCCGCTATACTCGTATTTTTAAGTCAGTAAAGAGCGTTAAAATCAATTTTTGAAGGTGACCATATGTGGGGGTAGGGTCAATTATGGACCGATTGCCGTAAAATTTGCTAGAGAGATTTTGGCTTATATAAAACATATTTATGTCGAATATTTTTAAGTCGGTAATGAGTATTAATGTCATTTGGTAGAGAAATTTTGATGCATATAAAAGTTACTTATGTTGAATTTCAACGCTGCACTCATAGGGAGACCTTATTTGGGGGTAAGGTCAGTTATGGACCAATTCCCATAAAATTTGGTAGAGACATTTTGCCTTATATAAAACTTATTTATGCCGAATTTCATCGCTATACTCGTATTTTTTAAGTCAGTAATGACCGTTTAAATCATTTTCTGAAGGAGACCTTATATGGGGGTAGGCTCAATTATAGACCTATTGCTATAAAATTTAGTAGAGATTTTGGCTTATATAAAACTTACTTATGTTGAATTTCATCGCTATACTCGTATGGGGGGTAGGGTCAATTTTGGACCGATTCCCATAAAATTTGGTACAGAGATTTTGACGCATATAAAACTTATTTATGCCAAATTTTATCGCTATACTCGTATGTTTAAAACAGTTGTGACTGTTAAAGCTGTTTTTCGGGGGGTCACTTGTATGGGGGATATGCGAAATTGCGGACCCATATTGCCCATTTGCCATACCAAACAAACCTTACCTATAAGAAATATTTGTGGAAAAATTTAACTCGCTTGCTCTTTCCGATCTAACCCTATCGTGCTTTCAACAGACAGACGGACGGACAGATGAACAGACGGATGGACATGGTTAGATCGGCTTAGAATTTAATAAGGACCCAAAATATATATACTTTTGTGGGTCTACGACCAATATTTCGATGTGTTACAAACGGGGTGACAAAATCAATATACCCCATTCATCTTTTTTGATGGTGGGTATAAAAAGCACTAAATGCACTGTCATAAAATTAGAAAGCACCACTGTAGTGCCTTTTTGAAAAAAGGCACCATGAGCAAAATTTTCCGCGTTTGGCACACCAAAAGGCACCACAAATAGTGCTAAAAGCACTAAGTTGGCAACACTGTTTGGTTTTTCATTACTGGCCTGCGAACTTATATGCTCATATTTAAGAGGTAGAAGTCAATTTGTTTCTATTGGCAATTCTATTTCTTCAGATCTCCCGATATCTAGTGGTGTTCCGCAAGGTTCAGTTGTTGGTCCGTTATTGTTCATGATTTACATGAATGACCTTTTTAATGTTTGTAATGGTCTATCCTGCCAGCCATACGTTTATGCTGATGATGTTCAGTTTATTTGCTACGCTGATAAAAACTTTTTAGACGTCTTGCAAGAAGGTGTAAATTTTGTAATTAGTGAAGTACTGTCTTGGGCCTCTGATAATAGATTTACTGTAAATCCAAGAAAAACAAGTATGATTGGTTTTGGTTTTGATTCACAAAACATGATAATTACCCTTGATGGTATGAGAGTAGATTTTGTTAATAGAATGAAGTGTCTTGGAGTTTTTATTGATGATCGGCTTAACTTTTCATCACATATTGATCACGTTTCATCTAAAATATCTTTTTTGCTGAGAAGGTTATATTCTTTGGATCTATACTTTCCTTTGTGGATAAAAATTCGCCTTGCTAAAACCTTACTAATGCCTCACATTCTTTACTGTATTGAGGTATTTAGTGGCACTACTAATGTAGAATTTAAAAGAGTTGTTAAAATATTTAATAGAATAGTGAGATTTGTATATGGACTAAGACTACGTCCCCATATTTCTCCTTATGTATCACAATTTCTTGGGTGTTCGTTTCAAAATTATATTAATATCAGGATTTTATTGTTCTTTTATAAAATTGTGGTAAATGGCTTTCCTGAATATATTGTAGATAATTTTAATTTCAATCATTACAGCAGAAACCCACAATTATTATATCCCCGGTTTCATTCAAATATATATAATAATTCATTTCAGATTAGAATGTCGAGGATGTGATAAGGACCCGGAATATATATATACTTTGTTGGGTCTCAGAATATTTCTTGATGTTTCACACGGAATGACAAACTTATATATACCCTCTATCACCACTGATGGTGGTGGATATGTGCGTTTAGATGATTTTCGAAAGTGGACCTTATATGGGAGCTATGACCATGTGGACCTACTGAGATCTACGTTGATAACATGATTTCTGTTCATATTATATTTGCATGTACAAAATTTTGTGTTGATATCCATATATTTGAGGGAGTTTCTGTATATAAAGGCTATATTTCAGTCAAATTTTGTATCTATATCGTAATTTAGTAATAAGTAAGATGTGTTTAACTTATTTTCGGAAGGGAACCTTGTATGGGACCGATCGCACCCATATTATGAACCGATCGTGAAAAAATCTTAAAATAGAATTTTTGTATACAAAACTAATATTTGTTCAAAATTTTGTATCAATAGCTTTATTTGGTAATGAGTAATGTGCGTGACTACCCTGTTGGAAATTTCATTAAGACGTCTTATGGAAATACCTCATGACTTGTCCGAGTCGGTGCTGAATTCGTCATGTGTTCCCATACAAAAACTTCATGACACCCCCTGACATTTTCATATATTTCGTCAAATTTCCAAAAGACAAGATCGTTGTATTGTCAATAGTGATGACAAATGAAATATAACAAAGACGTGTCTATATGTATGTATTTTGTAAACGTCAATAGGACTGTTACACTAGTCGTCATTAGTACTGACATGTCTTTAACAAGTCAAAATGATCTGCTTTAACAATAACTTCATGACTCTTGATGACTTTGTTACTTATTACTCTAAATAGGCTTGCCAGATTTGAAATCATCAAAAAACGTTCATCGTAGTTAAAAAAACAGTACAATTGAATAAAAAATGTACAATTGTTTCTTTTACAAAAATGAAATTAAATTGTTCTAAAAACGCTATGTTGACATTGCACAGTGGGGCTGAATGGAAATTTTTTGGAAATAAATCTGGCATTTCTAAACGGCTGATTCGATCGGGATAAAATTTGGCGTGAGCGTAGCCAAGGAGTATTCGAGTTTAAGTTTTGAAGATGAACCCTGCAGATGCCCCAGGGACGGCGCTGTGGCGGCTCAAAGTAGGGTACCTACGACATGTAAAATTTTTAAACTCGTGCCATTTTTGTTTTTCACCCAAATACAAAGATATTTATATTTTGTGAAAGCACTCGACGAGAACTTGAAAAAACATGCTTGAACATACTACTTATCTCTTATAATATCCGAGTTATATGCATTTAAAAATTTATTGATACAAAATTTACCATACCTTGGTCCGCCTTTTTTTGAATACCGGGCGTAATTTTGGACCAAATGGACTCAATTTTCTCTTGTTAGTTAGACAACAAAATTTCCAATAATAAACAAAAAAATTCAGATCAATATCATTTACAGATCCAAAAATATACGTTTTTTAATTTAAAAATTCAAAAAATTTTAGATTTTTGCCGTTTTTTTGCCAAAAATGTGTCTTAACTCTTTTATTAATAAAATAAAATTTTCTTTAAGAACATATAACAATTTTATAGTTTTCTAAAAGGTATCTTTACGCACAAGGCTTTGGCGTAAAAAACTTGTCCTATTTTTTGAAAATGTTGCCACTGCGTCCTTCCGAATATGACCTATTTTTTATCAAAACTTCAACTTTGGGCGACATGTTCTAAAATCCCAAAGCTGGGATCAGAAAACTGAAAGCAGTTTTGGAAACCTCAATATGTTTTCTATTTACTCCAAAAGTATTTTCCCAGCCCTGAAAGAAATGTGGACCCTATGGGCAAAAAAGTAAAAAATCCCATTTTTGGGATTTTCATTCCTATTTTTGGGAATTGCGGGATGCCCTTTGACCTTTTCAATACTTTTTTTGCATTTTCTTATTTGAAATGACAAATTTAACAAGCGTTGAAAATTTCATTGAGTTTTGTTCATAAATAAAGATTTTGTCATATATTACGTATTTGTTTAATTTCTAAAACTATGCTTTATATCAAAATTTTAATAGGGTCGCAGATAGCTACAACAATTTAGTCCATATTTATCCCTTAATATCATTTTTTAGTTAGATATGGAAATTCTCGACCCTTTACAAAAAATTTCAAGCCAATATCTCAATTACATTCAAAAATATGTTAATTTAAACCTGTGTCCTTTAATTTCATCTTTTTCATATTTGAGTATTAAGTATGACAGAACATACATTTGGTGTTGAATAAAATATTTGGACAATTTTTAAAAATTATTTAGTTAATTATTTTATTAAAGACTATAAAATTGTGTATACAATAAAAAAATTATAATTTTATTATGAGCCACGCACAACAACACCTAAATCACCCCACACAAACCACCTTTCCCGCCCACCGAAACATAAAACACAATTTAATACAATATCATCAGTTAGTATAATAGCTATTTTTATTTGAACTGTTTATCTTAAACATAATACAATTAATTCTTACAACCTACTTATATAGTTAATTCCTAACACTACTTATTTTCTATAAAATAATCTGTCATATCGGTATACATATCCAGAAGGTAATATAAGTCCTTTAAATCTTCCTCGTTTTGAGATGATAGAGTTTCATAACAAATCCATCTTTTTCGCATAGTTGAAAGAACAGGATCAGAAGATAGAAGTAAACTATTAAAAATATCTTCATTCTGTGATTGCCTGGAGCATTTTCTTGAACTGAAAAGTTAAATGCTTAAAATCTCGATTCCTCGCTTCCTGGGCTTCTTCTGTTAACTCTCCAAGTGGAAGAATATTCGATTCAATTATTATTTGACCATGACACAATACTTTGTGTACTGTTGGTGTTAGATCCCTCCATGGATACAGAGATACAAGTAATTTAGAAATTTCAGATGTGTATTCCCCAAATCGATTTCCATTAATTTTATGTTTACTATTCAGTGCCATTAAAATAGTGTTAACTCTTCGAAGCAACTCCTTGTCGATTCCAGTTATTTTTGAAGTAATTTCAAAATCACGAAAAAACCTTCTCGCCGTATTACCGTCATTTGTACTACCGCAACTTGGAAGTGGTTTGTCGATGTTTAATCCCATCTGAACTTTAAATTCTTCTTGGATTCTGCTTTTTTCCGCAGCTCTCAGTTCTTTCAATTCTTCATTATTTTTTGTTGATTTAGTAAGATTCTCTGGCACACTTCTATATTTGAGGTCGTATGCTATGTGTAAAAAGTAATCCAAAAATCGTATTCTGGCATGAAGTGGTGAAATTCCGAAAGACAGGACTTCTTCATTAATACTTCTGCTTTTGTTTATATTTGAGAATTGCGACTTTTTCTCATTACATATTGAGCATCTCCAGAAGGAAGAAGTTTCTGTTATGGCATTGCTGACCTTTCCATCAATCATTGTTAAGCTTAGCTGATATGATACGTTAATAGAGAATTCCTTTATTTTTATGCAAATGGGCTCCAGTGCATTTATTTCATCTTTTAAATATTCCACTAAATCTTTTGTTGTTTTCTTTGAATTCTTTTATATATTCAAATCCAATGGGTCTACAAACATTTTTTGAACCCGGAGTTGTATTGATCCATATATCTTCAAATGAATTTCCGATGCTTGACGATGATGGATTAAGGGAATATGAACGAATTCGTAATGGCACTAATGATGACATAAATACACTTTTGTAGTCTGCTAATGTCCGACTTCCACAAGCTTGTTTGTATTCTGGAAGTGCTGATAAACCGTCACATCCCCACTTACACATTAAGACAACATCATAGTTATGAATTTTCCTTAGTTGGTCTTCTGAAAAGTCTGACACAATTCTTGATGCTGTGTTTTCGAGCAAAGATGATATATCAATACAAGCTTCCACATCATTAACAGCAATAGGTGATGGTAGGATAGTTTGTTTTTTTTTTTTCCGGGATCGCCTTGTATGATGGTAATATATTGTGTCCTTAGGAGCTTTCCTTAATATTTGGTACTTATTTCGACTGAGACCCAGTTCCAACATAAGCGCTATTGCTTCCTCTTCAGTAAAATTTGATTGTGATCTTGGAGTTGGTATACTTTCCACAATTCGCTTAAGTCGTTTTGGTGATGCATTAGGAAGAATAGTTGCAATATGTACGACATCCATAGGTTGGTTTTCCTTTTTCAGCATTTCGTTAAATGTATCAGCAATTTCCTCATTTGAGATTGCAAAAAGTTTTTATGTTACCCTCTTTTTTTTTACCTTGAACATAAGTCCTCGTATGACTTGCAAGGCGCTCCTGTTGATGTGTTGTAAGTTGAGATTTCCGTAGTAGTTTCCATCCAACTACAAAATTTTAATCGAAATTTCTTTTGATTTCCATCCACAGACTTACTTCTTACATTAAAAAGTTTTCAATTTTTGATATGCCTGTTTTGTCTACTTTTCTACTATATGTAGTTTTATATAATTTGAAATGTCTTCAGTTCTTTCTGGCCCTTTTGAAGATACACTCCATAAAACGGAACACAACTCTTCGTACTTTAATGTAATCTTCATTGTAGATTTATTAAATATGGTACTTAAAATCTGAGAAGTTTACTTATATACCAATTCTTGTCATTTCCGATACAGGTATTCCAAAGTAAAAAATTACGAATTGTCTACCTATTAACATTTAGGACTATATTACTATAACCTGTAATTCAGTCATTGATATTTCTTATTAGTGAATGAATCGAAATTATCATTACCTGTATATTTTTACCTACATAAACGAAACAGAGCGAAATGATCTGTCGAAAAAATTTAGGTAAAAAATAGTTAAACAATTTTTTAAAATTTAAGCATAATAGGACCTTTCAATTATAAGGATAAGCAAACAAATAGAAAATAGGTAAATATAAGATTTAAATATATTCTGTCATACTTAATACTAAAATATGAAAAAGATGAAATTGAAAAGACACAGGTTTTTAAATGAACATATTTTTGAATGTAATTGAGATATTGGCTTCAAATTTTTTGTAAAGGGTCGAGAATTTCCATATCTAACTAAAAAATTATATTAAGGGATAAATATGGACTAAATTGTTGTAGCTATCTGCGACCCTATTAAAATTTTGATATAAATCATAGTTTTAGAAATTAAACAAATATGTAATATATCACAAAATCTTTATTTATGAACAAAACTCAATGAAATTTTCAACGCTTGTTAAATTTGTCATTTCAAATAAGAAGTTTTAGAAATTAAACAAATATGTAATATATCACAAAATCTTTATTTATGAACAAAACTCAATGAAATTTTCAACGCTTGTTAAATTTGTCATTTCAAATAAGAAAATGCAAAAAAAAATTGAAAAGGTCAAAGGGCATCCCGAATTGTCTACCTATTAACATTTAGGACTATATTACTATAACCTGTAATTCAGTCATTGATATTTCTTATTAGTGAATGAATCGAAATTATCATTACCTGTATATTTTTACCTACATGATCATAAACGAAACAGAGCGAAATGATCTGTCGAAAAAATTTAGGTAAAAAATAGTTAAAAAATTTTTTAAAATTTAAGCATAATAGGACCTTTCAATTATAAGGATAAGCAAACAAATAGAAAATAGGTAAATATAAGATTTAAATATGTTCTGTCATACTTAATACTAAAATATGAAAAAGATGAAATTAAAAGACACATGTTTAAATGAACATATTTTTGAATGTAATTGAGATATTGGCTTCAAATTTTTTGTAAAGGGTCGAGAATTTCCATATCTAACTAAAAATGATATTAAGGGATAAATATGGACTAAAGTGTTGTAGCTATCTGCGACCCTATTAAAATTTTGATATAAATCATAGTTTTAGAAATTAAACAAATATGTAATATATGACAAAATCTTTATTTATGAACAAAACTCAATGAAATTTTCAACGCTTGTTAAATTTGTCATTTCAAATAAGAAAATGCAAAAAAAAAAATGAAAAGGTCAAAGGGCATCCCTCAATTCCCAAAAATCGTCTGTTTTCCCAGATTATTAGAAGAAGGGTAGAGTAGTTCCAATAAAAAAGGAAGGTAGTTCTGATTCTTTTGATAATTTGCGTCCGGTATCTGTCTTATCAATTTTTTCAAACGTTTTTGAGCATATAATAAAAGATCAAGTGATTTCTCATCTTGATGAAAACTCCCTACTTCATTACTCACAGTCGGGTTTTAGATGTGGGTATAGCACAACAGCACTTCTCATTGGTATGACTGACTCTGTCAGAAAATATTTGGATAGTGGTAAGAATGTAGTTCTTCTTTATGTGGATCTCTCAAAAGCGTTTGACAGAGTGATACACTCTAAACTTGTTGAAAAATTGTTTATCCAATTTGGTTTCAGTGTTGCCAACATTGGTCAAGCAAAACGCGCGCAAAAAAAATTAAAAAGGGGTAAAAAAGCGTAATTTTCTAACTGAAAATGGGTAAAAAAGCACTAACGTTTTTAGTCAAATATTGTTTATTTTAATAAAAATTGCACATTATTTCGCTCATTTCCTACAAGACTCCAAAATTCGTTTTTTTAGAACATTGACTACAAAACAAAACATGCGTCATACTAAAGTCTTTCATCTGTGTGAGTTAGATTTTTAGTAACGTAAGAACTAAAACTAATGTTTGACGAATATTAGATAAATAAGATGAGAAATTTTCAAATTCCTTGATTTGTTTAAAAGTTATTTTAAAAATAGTAAAATGTCATTAAACATTCAAACTGACAGGCACACTACCAACTGGCGAACCGATGTAACCACACCCAAATTGTAAAATTGTGTGAAATATATTTTTTTTGCAAAATCTATATATATTATTTTTAAGTTTATATATCGATACCCATAAAATTTTGTACATAGATTTTGTTTTGTTGGTCAGTTATATCGTCATAAAATTCGGAATAAAGAATTATAATAAAAATCTTTTTATTGCGAGTACAACGATGAAGTAATCATGGAGGCTTTATATATTAGGGATAGGTTCAATTGTGTAAAAAAATTGTATAAAACTTATTTTTTGTCAATTTTCATCGCTGTACTCATATTTTTAAGGGGACCTTAATAGGGGGTAGGGTAGGTTACCGAAAAATCCGAATTAAATTCGGTAGGAAGATTACGTTTGTATAAAAGTTGTTTATTTCGAATTTCTCCGCTATACTCGTATTTTTAAGTCAGTAAAGAGCGTTAAAATCAATTTTTGAAGGTGACCATATGTGGGGGTAGGGTCAATTATGGACCGATTGCCGTAAAATTTGCTAGAGAGATTTTGGCTTATATAAAACATATTTATGTCGAATATTTTTAAGTCGGTAATGAGTATTAATGTCATTTGGTAGAGAAATTTTGATGCATATAAAAGTTACTTATGTTGAATTTCAACGCTGCACTCATAGGGAGACCTTATTTGGGGGTAAGGTCAGTTATGGACCAATTCCCATAAAATTTGGTAGAGACATTTTGCCTTATATAAAACTTATTTATGCCGAATTTCATCGCTATACTCGTATTTTTTAAGTCAGTAATGACCGTTTAAATCATTTTCTGAAGGAGACCTTATATGGGGGTAGGCTCAATTATAGACCTATTGCTATAAAATTTAGTAGAGATTTTGGCTTATATAAAACTTACTTATGTTGAATTTCATCGCTATACTCGTATGGGGGGTAGGGTCAATTTTGGACCGATTCCCATAAAATTTGGTACAGAGATTTTGACGCATATAAAACTTATTTATGCCAAATTTTATCGCTATACTCGTATGTTTAAAACAGTTGTGACTGTTAAAGCTGTTTTTCGGGGGGTCACTTGTATGGGGGATATGCGAAATTGCGGACCCATATTGCCCATTTGCCATACCAAACAAACCTTACCTATAAGAAATATTTGTGGAAAATTTAACTCGCTTGCTCTTTCCGATCTAACCCTATCGTGCTTTCAACAGACAGACGGACGGACAGATGAACAGACGGATGGACATGGTTAGATCGGCTTAGAATTTAATAAGGACCCAAAATATATATACTTTTGTGGGTCTACGACCAATATTTCGATGTGTTACAAACGGGGTGACAAAATCAATATACCCCATTCATCTTTTTTGATGGTGGGTATAAAAAGCACTAAATGCACTGTCATAAAATTAGAAAGCACCACTGTAGTGCCTTTTTGAAAAAAGGCACCATGAGCAAAATTTTCCGCGTTTGGCACACCAAAAGGCACCACAAATAGTGCTAAAAGCACTAAGTTGGCAACACTGTTTGGTTTTTCATTACTGGCCTGCGAACTTATATGCTCATATTTAAGAGGTAGAAGTCAATTTGTTTCTATTGGCAATTCTATTTCTTCAGATCTCCCGATATCTAGTGGTGTTCCGCAAGGTTCAGTTGTTGGTCCGTTATTGTTCATGATTTACATGAATGACCTTTTTAATGTTTGTAATGGTCTATCCTGCCAGCCATACGTTTATGCTGATGATGTTCAGTTTATTTGCTACGCTGATAAAAACTTTTTAGACGTCTTGCAAGAAGGTGTAAATTTTGTAATTAGTGAAGTACTGTCTTGGGCCTCTGATAATAGATTTACTGTAAATCCAAGAAAAACAAGTATGATTGGTTTTGGTTTTGATTCACAAAACATGATAATTACCCTTGATGGTATGAGAGTAGATTTTGTTAATAGAATGAAGTGTCTTGGAGTTTTTATTGATGATCGGCTTAACTTTTCATCACATATTGATCACGTTTCATCTAAAATATCTTTTTTGCTGAGAAGGTTATATTCTTTGGATCTATACTTTCCTTTGTGGATAAAAATTCGCCTTGCTAAAACCTTACTAATGCCTCACATTCTTTACTGTATTGAGGTATTTAGTGGCACTACTAATGTAGAATTTAAAAGAGTTGTTAAAATATTTAATAGAATAGTGAGATTTGTATATGGACTAAGACTACGTCCCCATATTTCTCCTTATGTATCACAATTTCTTGGGTGTTCGTTTCAAAATTATATTAATATCAGGATTTTATTGTTCTTTTATAAAATTGTGGTAAATGGCTTTCCTGAATATATTGTAGATAATTTTAATTTCAATCATTACAGCAGAAACCCACAATTATTATATCCCCGGTTTCATTCAAATATATATAATAATTCATTTCAGATTAGAATGTCGAGGATGTGATAAGGACCCGGAATATATATATACTTTGTTGGGTCTCAGAATATTTCTTGATGTTTCACACGGAATGACAAACTTATATATACCCTCTATCACCACTGATGGTGGTGGATATGTGCGTTTAGATGATTTTCGAAAGTGGACCTTATATGGGAGCTATGACCATGTGGACCTACTGAGATCTACGTTGATAACATGATTTCTGTTCATATTATATTTGCATGTACAAAATTTTGTGTTGATATCCATATATTTGAGGGAGTTTCTGTATATAAAGGCTATATTTCAGTCAAATTTTGTATCTATATCGTAATTTAGTAATAAGTAAGATGTGTTTAACTTATTTTCGGAAGGGAACCTTGTATGGGACCGATCGCACCCATATTATGAACCGATCGTGAAAAAATCTTAAAATAGAATTTTTGTATACAAAACTAATATTTGTTCAAAATTTTGTATCAATAGCTTTATTTGGTAATGAGTAATGTGCGTGACTACCCTGTTGGAAATTTCATTAAGACGTCTTATGGAAATACCTCATGACTTGTCCGAGTCGGTGCTGAATTCGTCATGTGTTCCCATACAAAAAACTTCATGACACCCCCTGACATTTTCATATATTTCGTCAAATTTCCAAAAGACAAGATCGTTGTATTGTCAATAGTGATGACAAATGAAATATAACAAAGACGTGTCTATATGTATGTATTTTGTAAACGTCAATAGGACTGTTACACTAGTCGTCATTAGTACTGACATGTCTTTAACAAGTCAAAATGATCTGCTTTAACAATAACTTCATGACTCTTGATGACTTTGTTACTTATTACTCTAAATAGGCTTGCCAGATTTGAAATCATCAAAAAACGTTCATCGTAGTTAAAAAAACAGTACAATTGAATAAAAAATGTACAATTGTTTCTTTTACAAAAATGAAATTAAATTGTTCTAAAAACGCTATGTTGACATTGCACAGTGGGGCTGAATGGAAATTTTTTGGAAATAAATCTGGCATTTCTAAACGGCTGATTCGATCGGGATAAAATTTGGCGTGAGCGTAGCCAAGGAGTATTCGAGTTTAAGTTTTGAAGATGAACCCTGCAGATGCCCCAGGGACGGCGCTGTGGCGGCTCAAAGTAGGGTACCTACGACATGTAAAATTTTTAAACTCGTGCCATTTTTGTTTTTCACCCAAATACAAAGATATTTATATTTTGTGAAAGCACTCGACGAGAACTTGAAAAAACATGCTTGAACATACTACTTATCTCTTATAATATCCGAGTTATATGCATTTAAAAATTTATTGATACAAAATTTACCATACCTTGGTCCGCCTTTTTTTGAATACCGGGCGTAATTTTGGACCAAATGGACTCAATTTTCTCTTGTTAGTTAGACAACAAAATTTCCAATAATAAACAAAAAAATTCAGATCAATATCATTTACAGATCCAAAAATATACGTTTTTTAATTTAAAAATTCAAAAAATTTTAGATTTTTGCCGTTTTTTTGCCAAAAATGTGTCTTAACTCTTTTATTAATAAAATAAAATTTTCTTTAAGAACATATAACAATTTTATAGTTTTCTAAAAGGTATCTTTACGCACAAGGCTTTGGCGTAAAAAACTTGTCCTATTTTTTGAAAATGTTGCCACTGCGTCCTTCCGAATATGACCTATTTTTTATCAAAACTTCAACTTTGGGCGACATGTTCTAAAATCCCAAAGCTGGGATCAGAAAACTGAAAGCAGTTTTGGAAACCTCAATATGTTTTCTATTTACTCCAAAAGTATTTTCCCAGCCCTGAAAGAAATGTGGACCCTATGGGCAAAAAAGTAAAAAATCCCATTTTTGGGATTTTCATTCCTATTTTTGGGAATTGCGGGATGCCCTTTGACCTTTTCAATACTTTTTTTGCATTTTCTTATTTGAAATGACAAATTTAACAAGCGTTGAAAATTTCATTGAGTTTTGTTCATAAATAAAGATTTTGTCATATATTACGTATTTGTTTAATTTCTAAAACTATGCTTTATATCAAAATTTTAATAGGGTCGCAGATAGCTACAACAATTTAGTCCATATTTATCCCTTAATATCATTTTTTAGTTAGATATGGAAATTCTCGACCCTTTACAAAAAATTTCAAGCCAATATCTCAATTACATTCAAAAATATGTTAATTTAAACCTGTGTCCTTTAATTTCATCTTTTTCATATTTGAGTATTAAGTATGACAGAACATACATTTGGTGTTGAATAAAATATTTGGACAATTTTTAAAAATTATTTAGTTAATTATTTTATTAAAGACTATAAAATTGTGTATACAATAAAAAAATTATAATTTTATTATGAGCCACGCACAACAACACCTAAATCACCCCACACAAACCACCTTTCCCGCCCACCGAAACATAAAACACAATTTAATACAATATCATCAGTTAGTATAATAGCTATTTTTATTTGAACTGTTTATCTTAAACATAATACAATTAATTCTTACAACCTACTTATATAGTTAATTCCTAACACTACTTATTTTCTATAAAATAATCTGTCATATCGGTATACATATCCAGAAGGTAATATAAGTCCTTTAAATCTTCCTCGTTTTGAGATGATAGAGTTTCATAACAAATCCATCTTTTTCGCATAGTTGAAAGAACAGGATCAGAAGATAGAAGTAAACTATTAAAAATATCTTCATTCTGTGATTGCCTGGAGCATTTTCTTGAACTGAAAAGTTAAATGCTTAAAATCTCGATTCCTCGCTTCCTGGGCTTCTTCTGTTAACTCTCCAAGTGGAAGAATATTCGATTCAATTATTATTTGACCATGACACAATACTTTGTGTACTGTTGGTGTTAGATCCCTCCATGGATACAGAGATACAAGTAATTTAGAAATTTCAGATGTGTATTCCCCAAATCGATTTCCATTAATTTTATGTTTACTATTCAGTGCCATTAAAATAGTGTTAACTCTTCGAAGCAACTCCTTGTCGATTCCAGTTATTTTTGAAGTAATTTCAAAATCACGAAAAAACCTTCTCGCCGTATTACCGTCATTTGTACTACCGCAACTTGGAAGTGGTTTGTCGATGTTTAATCCCATCTGAACTTTAAATTCTTCTTGGATTCTGCTTTTTTCCGCAGCTCTCAGTTCTTTCAATTCTTCATTATTTTTTGTTGATTTAGTAAGATTCTCTGGCACACTTCTATATTTGAGGTCGTATGCTATGTGTAAAAAGTAATCCAAAAATCGTATTCTGGCATGAAGTGGTGAAATTCCGAAAGACAGGACTTCTTCATTAATACTTCTGCTTTTGTTTATATTTGAGAATTGCGACTTTTTCTCATTACATATTGAGCATCTCCAGAAGGAAGAAGTTTCTGTTATGGCATTGCTGACCTTTCCATCAATCATTGTTAAGCTTAGCTGATATGATACGTTAATAGAGAATTCCTTTATTTTTATGCAAATGGGCTCCAGTGCATTTATTTCATCTTTTAAATATTCCACTAAATCTTTTGTTGTTTTCTTTGAATTCTTTTATATATTCAAATCCAATGGGTCTACAAACATTTTTTGAACCCGGAGTTGTATTGATCCATATATCTTCAAATGAATTTCCGATGCTTGACGATGATGGATTAAGGGAATATGAACGAATTCGTAATGGCACTAATGATGACATAAATACACTTTTGTAGTCTGCTAATGTCCGACTTCCACAAGCTTGTTTGTATTCTGGAAGTGCTGATAAACCGTCACATCCCCACTTACACATTAAGACAACATCATAGTTATGAATTTTCCTTAGTTGGTCTTCTGAAAAGTCTGACACAATTCTTGATGCTGTGTTTTCGAGCAAAGATGATATATCAATACAAGCTTCCACATCATTAACAGCAATAGGTGATGGTAGGATAGTTTGTTTTTTTTTTTTCCGGGATCGCCTTGTATGATGGTAATATATTGTGTCCTTAGGAGCTTTCCTTAATATTTGGTACTTATTTCGACTGAGACCCAGTTCCAACATAAGCGCTATTGCTTCCTCTTCAGTAAAATTTGATTGTGATCTTGGAGTTGGTATACTTTCCACAATTCGCTTAAGTCGTTTTGGTGATGCATTAGGAAGAATAGTTGCAATATGTACGACATCCATAGGTTGGTTTTCCTTTTTCAGCATTTCGTTAAATGTATCAGCAATTTCCTCATTTGAGATTGCAAAAAGTTTTTATGTTACCCTCTTTTTTTTTACCTTGAACATAAGTCCTCGTATGACTTGCAAGGCGCTCCTGTTGATGTGTTGTAAGTTGAGATTTCCGTAGTAGTTTCCATCCAACTACAAAATTTTAATCGAAATTTCTTTTGATTTCCATCCACAGACTTACTTCTTACATTAAAAAGTTTTCAATTTTTGATATGCCTGTTTTGTCTACTTTTCTACTATATGTAGTTTTTATATAATTTGAAATGTCTTCAGTTCTTTCTGGCCCTTTTGAAGATACACTCCATAAAACGGAACACAACTCTTCGTACTTTAATGTAATCTTCATTGTAGATTTATTAAATATGGTACTTAAAATCTGAGAAGTTTACTTATATACCAATTCTTGTCATTTCCGATACAGGTATTCCAAAGTAAAAAATTACGAATTGTCTACCTATTAACATTTAGGACTATATTACTATAACCTGTAATTCAGTCATTGATATTTCTTATTAGTGAATGAATCGAAATTATCATTACCTGTATATTTTTACCTACATAAACGAAACAGAGCGAAATGATCTGTCGAAAAAATTTAGGTAAAAAATAGTTAAACAATTTTTTAAAATTTAAGCATAATAGGACCTTTCAATTATAAGGATAAGCAAACAAATAGAAAATAGGTAAATATAAGATTTAAATATATTCTGTCATACTTAATACTAAAATATGAAAAAGATGAAATTAAAAGACACAGGTTTAAATGAACATATTTTTGAATGTAATTGAGATATTGGCTTCAAATTTTTTGTAAAGGGTCGAGAATTTCCATATCTAACTAAAAAATTATATTAAGGGATAAATATGGACTAAATTGTTGTAGCTATCTGCGACCCTATTAAAATTTTGATATAAATCATAGTTTTAGAAATTAAACAAATATGTAATATATCACAAAATCTTTATTTATGAACAAAACTCAATGAAATTTTCAACGCTTGTTAAATTTGTCATTTCAAATAAGAAGTTTTAGAAATTAAACAAATATGTAATATATCACAAAATCTTTATTTATGAACAAAACTCAATGAAATTTTCAACGCTTGTTAAATTTGTCATTTCAAATAAGAAAATGCAAAAAAAAATTGAAAAGGTCAAAGGGCATCCCGAATTGTCTACCTATTAACATTTAGGACTATATTACTATAACCTGTAATTCAGTCATTGATATTTCTTATTAGTGAATGAATCGAAATTATCATTACCTGTATATTTTTACCTACATGATCATAAACGAAACAGAGCGAAATGATCTGTCGAAAAAATTTAGGTAAAAAATAGTTAAAAAATTTTTTAAAATTTAAGCATAATAGGACCTTTCAATTATAAGGATAAGCAAACAAATAGAAAATAGGTAAATATAAGATTTAAATATGTTCTGTCATACTTAATACTAAAATATGAAAAAGATGAAATTAAAAGACACATGTTTAAATGAACATATTTTTGAATGTAATTGAGATATTGGCTTCAAATTTTTTGTAAAGGGTCGAGAATTTCCATATCTAACTAAAAATGATATTAAGGGATAAATATGGACTAAAGTGTTGTAGCTATCTGCGACCCTATTAAAATTTTGATATAAATCATAGTTTTAGAAATTAAACAAATATGTAATATATGACAAAATCTTTATTTATGAACAAAACTCAATGAAATTTTCAACGCTTGTTAAATTTGTCATTTCAAATAAGAAAATGCAAAAAAAAAATGAAAAGGTCAAAGGGCATCCCTCAATTCCCAAAAATCGTCTGTTTTCCCAGATTATTAGAAGAAGGGTAGAGTAGTTCCAATAAAAAAGGAAGGTAGTTCTGATTCTTTTGATAATTTGCGTCCGGTATCTGTCTTATCAATTTTTTCAAACGTTTTTGAGCATATAATAAAAGATCAAGTGATTTCTCATCTTGATGAAAACTCCCTACTTCATTACTCACAGTCGGGTTTTAGATGTGGGTATAGCACAACAGCACTTCTCATTGGTATGACTGACTCTGTCAGAAAATATTTGGATAGTGGTAAGAATGTAGTTCTTCTTTATGTGGATCTCTCAAAAGCGTTTGACAGAGTGATACACTCTAAACTTGTTGAAAAATTGTTTATCCAATTTGGTTTCAGTGTTGCCAACATTGGTCAAGCAAAACGCGCGCAAAAAAATTAAAAAGGGGTAAAAAGCGTAATTTTCTAACTGAAAATGGGTAAAAAAGCACTAACGTTTTTAGTCAAATATTGTTTATTTTAATAAAAATTGCACATTATTTCGCTCATTTCCTACAAGACTCCAAAATTCGTTTTTTAGAACATTGACTACAAAACAAAACATGCGTCATACTAAAGTCTTTCATCTGTGTGAGTTAGATTTTTAGTAACGTAAGAACTAAAACTAATGTTTGACGAATATTAGATAAATAAGATGAGAAATTTTCAAATTCCTTGATTTGTTTAAAAGTTATTTTAAAAATAGTAAAATGTCATTAAACATTCAAACTGACAGGCACACTACCAACTGGCGAACCGATGTAACCACACCCAAATTGTAAAATTGTGTGAAATATATTTTTTTTTGCAAAATCTATATATATTATTTTTAAGTTTATATATCGATACCCATAAAATTTTGTACATAGATTTTGTTTTGTTGGTCAGTTATATCGTCATAAAATTCGGAATAAAGAATTATAATAAAAATCTTTTTATTGCGAGTACAACGATGAAGTAATCATGGAGGCTTTATATATTAGGGATAGGTTCAATTGTGTAAAAAAATTGTATAAAACTTATTTTTTGTCAATTTTCATCGCTGTACTCATATTTTTAAGGGGACCTTAATAGGGGGTAGGGTAGGTTACCGAAAAATCCGAATTAAATTCGGTAGGAAGATTACGTTTGTATAAAAGTTGTTTATTTCGAATTTCTCCGCTATACTCGTATTTTTAAGTCAGTAAAGAGCGTTAAAATCAATTTTTGAAGGTGACCATATGTGGGGGTAGGGTCAATTATGGACCGATTGCCGTAAAATTTGCTAGAGAGATTTTGGCTTATATAAAACATATTTATGTCGAATATTTTTAAGTCGGTAATGAGTATTAATGTCATTTGGTAGAGAAATTTTGATGCATATAAAAGTTACTTATGTTGAATTTCAACGCTGCACTCATAGGGAGACCTTATTTGGGGGTAAGGTCAGTTATGGACCAATTCCCATAAAATTTGGTAGAGACATTTTGCCTTATATAAAACTTATTTATGCCGAATTTCATCGCTATACTCGTATTTTTTAAGTCAGTAATGACCGTTTAAATCATTTTCTGAAGGAGACCTTATATGGGGGTAGGCTCAATTATAGACCTATTGCTATAAAATTTAGTAGAGATTTTGGCTTATATAAAACTTACTTATGTTGAATTTCATCGCTATACTCGTATGGGGGGTAGGGTCAATTTTGGACCGATTCCCATAAAATTTGGTACAGAGATTTTGACGCATATAAAACTTATTTATGCCAAATTTTATCGCTATACTCGTATGTTTAAAACAGTTGTGACTGTTAAAGCTGTTTTTCGGGGGGTCACTTGTATGGGGGATATGCGAAATTGCGGACCCATATTGCCCATTTGCCATACCAAACAAACCTTACCTATAAGAAATATTTGTGGAAAAATTTAACTCGCTTGCTCTTTCCGATCTAACCCTATCGTGCTTTCAACAGACAGACGGACGGACAGATGAACAGACGGATGGACATGGTTAGATCGGCTTAGAATTTAATAAGGACCCAAAATATATATACTTTTGTGGGTCTACGATCAATATTTCGATGTGTTACAAACGGGGGTGACAAAATCAATATACCCCATTCATCTTTTTTGATGGTGGGTATAAAAAGCACTAAATGCACTGTCATAAAATTAGAAAGCACCACTGTAGTGCCTTTTTGAAAAAAGGCACCATGAGCAAAATTTTCCGCGTTTGGCACACCAAAAGGCACCACAAATAGTGCTAAAAGCACTAAGTTGGCAACACTGTTTGGTTTTTCATTACTGGCCTGCGAACTTATATGCTCATATTTAAGAGGTAGAAGTCAATTTGTTTCTATTGGCAATTCTATTTCTTCAGATCTCCCGATATCTAGTGGTGTTCCGCAAGGTTCAGTTGTTGGTCCGTTATTGTTCATGATTTACATGAATGACCTTTTTAATGTTTGTAATGGTCTATCCTGCCAGCCATACGTTTATGCTGATGATGTTCAGTTTATTTGCTACGCTGATAAAAACTTTTTAGACGTCTTGCAAGAAGGTGTAAATTTTGTAATTAGTGAAGTACTGTCTTGGGCCTCTGATAATAGATTTACTGTAAATCCAAGAAAAACAAGTATGATTGGTTTTGGTTTTGATTCACAAAACATGATAATTACCCTTGATGGTATGAGAGTAGATTTTGTTAATAGAATGAAGTGTCTTGGAGTTTTTATTGATGATCGGCTTAACTTTTCATCACATATTGATCACGTTTCATCTAAAATATCTTTTTTGCTGAGAAGGTTATATTCTTTGGATCTATACTTTCCTTTGTGGATAAAAATTCGCCTTGCTAAAACCTTACTAATGCCTCACATTCTTTACTGTATTGAGGTATTTAGTGGCACTACTAATGTAGAATTTAAAAGAGTTGTTAAAATATTTAATAGAATAGTGAGATTTGTATATGGACTAAGACTACGTCCCCATATTTCTCCTTATGTATCACAATTTCTTGGGTGTTCGTTTCAAAATTATATTAATATCAGGATTTTATTGTTCTTTTATAAAATTGTGGTAAATGGCTTTCCTGAATATATTGTAGATAATTTTAATTTCAATCATTACAGCAGAAACCCACAATTATTATATCCCCGGTTTCATTCAAATATATATAATAATTCATTTCAGATTAGAATGTCGAGGATGTGGAATGATCTGCCTAGGGATTTGAAGCTTTTCTCGGCTTCGCCGCTCGGTTTTAGGCGAAAGCTTGAAAAATATGTTATTGACCATGATCTTCGATTGGTGCATTTGTAATTACCGCTCGAATTTTCACTTTCAACTTGTATTCATTGCTAATACACAGTGGGGCAGAATGGAAATTTTTTGGAAATAAATCTGGCATTTCTAAACGGCTGATCCGATCGGGATAAAATTTGACGTGAGCGTAGCCAAGGAGTATTCGAGTTTAAGTTTTGAAGATGAACTCTGCAGATGCCCCAGGGACGGCGCTGTGGCGGCTCAAAGTAGGGTACCTACGACATGTAAAATTTTTAAACTCGTGCCATTTTTTTGTTTGGACATACTACTTATCACTTATAATATCCGAGTTATAGGCATTTAAAAATTTAGTGATACAAAATTTACCATACCTTGGTCCGCCTTTTTTTGAATACCGGGCGTAATTTTGGACCAAATGGACTCAATTTTTTCTTGTTAGTTAGACAACAAAATTTCCAATAATATGCAAAAAATTTCAGATCAATATGATTTACAGATCCAAAAATATACGTTTTTTAATTTAAAAATTCAAAAAATTTTAGATTTTTGCCGTTTTTTTGCCAAAAATGTGTCTTAACTCTTTTATTAATAAAATAAAACTTTCTTTAAGAACATATAACAATATAGTTTTCTAAAAGATATCTTTAAGCAGAATGCTTTGGCGTAAAAAACTTGTCCTAGTTTTTGAAAATGTTGCCACTGCGTCCTTCCGAATATGACCTATTTTTTATCAAAACTTCAACTTTGGGCGACATGTTCTAAAATCCCAAAGCTGGATCAGAAAACTGAAAGCAGTTTTGGAAACCTCAATATGTTTTCTATTTACTCCAAAAGTATTTTCCCAGCCCTGAAAGAAATGTGGACCCTATGGGCAAAAAAGTAAAAAATCCCATTTTTGGGATTTTCATTCCTATTTTTGGGAATTGCGAGATGCCCTTTGACCTTTTCAATTTTTTTTTTTTGCATTTTCTTATTTGAAATGACAAATTTAACAAGCGTTGAAAATTTCATTGAGTTCATAAATAAAGATTTTGTCATATATTACATATTTGTTTAATTTCTAAAACTATGATTTATATCAAAATTTTAATAGGGTCGCAGATAGCTACAACAATTTAGTCCATATTTATCCCTTAATATCTTTTTTTAGTTAGATATGGAAATTCTCGATTCAAGCCAATATCTCAATTACATTCAAAAATATGTTCATTTGAACCTGTATCCTTTAATTTCATATTTTTCATATTTTAGTATTAAATATGACAGAACATATTTAAATCTTATATTTACCTATTTTCTATTTGTTTGCTTATCCTTATAATTGAAAGGTCCTATTATGCTTAAATTTTCAGAAATTTATAACTATTTTTTACCTAAATTTTTTCGACAGATCATTTCGCTCTGTTTCGTTTATGATCATGTAGGTAAAAATATACAGGTAATGATAATTTCGATTCATTCACTAATAAGAATTATCAATGACTGAATTACAGGTTATAGTAATATAGTCCTAAATGTTAATAGGTAGACAATTCGTAATTTTTTACTTTGGAATACCTGTATCGGAAATGACAAGAATTGGTATATAAGTAAACTTCTTAGATTTTAAGTACCATGTTTAATAAATCTACAATGAAGATTACATTAAAGTACGAAGAGTTGTGTTCCGTTTTATGGAGTGTATCTTCAAAAGGGCCAGAAAGAATTGAAGACATTTCAAATTATATAAATACTACATATAGTAGAAAAGTAGACAAAACAGGCATATCAAAAATTGAAAACTTTTTGATGTAAAAAGTAAGTCTGTGGATGGAAATCAAAAGAAATTTCGATTAAAATTTTGTAGTTGGATGGAAACTACTACGGAAATCTCAACTTACAACACATCAACAGGAGCGCCTTGCTAGTCATACGAAGACTTATGTTCAAGGTCAAAAAAAGAGGGTCACACAAAAACTTTTTTCAATCTCAAATGAGGAAATTGCTGATACATTTAACGAAATGCTGAAAAAGGAAAACCAACAACCTATGGATGCCGTACATATTGCAACTATTCTTCCTAATGCATCACCAAAACGACTTAAGCGAATTGTGGAAAGTATACCAACTCCAACATCACAATCATATTTTACTGAAGAGGAAGCAATAGCCCTTATGTTGGAACTGGGTCTCAGTCGAAATAAGTACCAAATATTAAGGAAAGCTCCTAAGGACACAATATATTACCATCATACAAGGCGATCCAGGAAAAAAAAACAAACTATCCTACCATCATCTATTGCTGTTAATGATGTGGAAGCTTGTATTGATATATCATCTTTGCTAGAAAACACAGCATCAAGAATTGTGTCAGACTTTTCAGAAGACCAAGTAAGGAAAATTCATAACTGTGATGTTGTCTTAATGTGTAAGTGGGGATGTGACGGTTTATCAGCACTTCCAGAATACAAACAAGCTTGTGGAAGTCGGACATTAGCAGACTACAAAAGTGTATTTATGTCATCATTAGTGCCATTACGAATTCGTTCATATTCCCTTAATCCATCATCGTCAAGCATCGGAAATTCAGTTGAAGATATGGATCAATACAACTCCGGGTTCAAAAAATTTTTGTAGACCCATTGGATTTGAATATATAAAGGAGTCAAATAAAACAACAAAAGATTTAGTGGAATATTTAAAAGATAAAATAAATGCACTGGAGCCCATTTGCATAAAAATAAAAATTAACGTATCCTATCAGCTAAGCTTAACAATGATTGGAAAGGTCAGCAATGCCATAACAGAAACTTCTTCCTTCTGGAGATGCTCAATATGTAATGAGAAAAAGTCGCAATTCTCAAATATAAACAAAAGCAGAAGTATTAATGAAGAAGTCCTGTCTTTCGGAATTTCACCACTTCATGCCAGAATACGATTTTTGGATTACTTTTTACACATAGCATACGACCTCAAATATAGAAGTGTGCCAGACAATCTTACTAAATCAACAAAAAATAATGAAGAATTGAAAGAACTGAGAGCTGCGGAAAAAAGCAGAATCCAAGAAGAATTTAAAGTTCAGATGGGATTAAACATCGACAAACCACTTCCAAGTTGCGGTAGTACAAATGACGGTAATACAGCGAGAAGGTTTTTTCGTGATTTTGAAATTACTTCAAAAATAACTGGAATCGACAAGGAGTTGCTTCGAAGAGTTAACACTATTTTAATGGCACTGAATAGTAAACATAAAATTAATGGAAATCGATTTGGGGAATATACATCTGAAATTTCTAAATTACTTGTATCTCTGTATCCATGGAGGGAACTAACACCAACAGTACACAAAGTATTGTGTCATGGTCAAATAATAATTGAATCGAATATTCTTCCACTTGGAGAGTTAACAGAAGAAGCCCAGGAAGCGAGGAATCGAGATTTTAAGCATGTTTAACTTTTCAGTTCAAGAAAATGCTCCAGGCAATCACAGAATGAAGATATTTTTAATAGTTTACTTCTATCTTCTGATCCTGTTCTTTCAACTATGCGAAAAAGATGGATTTGTTATGAAACTCTATCATCTCAAAACGAGGAAGATTTAAAGGACTTATATTACCTTCTGGATATGTATACCGATATGACAGATTATTTTATAGAAAATAAGTAGTGTTAGGAATTAACTATATAAGTAGGTTGTAAGAATTAATTGTATTATGTTTAAGATAAACAGTTCAAATAAAAATAGCTATTATACTAACTGATGATATTGTATTAAATTGTGGTTTATGTTTCGGTGGGCGGGAAAGGTGGTTTGTGTGGGGTGATTTAGGTGTTGTTGTGCGTGGCTCATAATAAAATTATAATTTTTTTATTGTATACACAATTTTATAGTCTTTAATAAAATAATTAACTAAATAATTTTTAAAAATTGTCCAAATATTTTATTCAACACCAAATGTATGTTCTGTCATACTTAATACTCAAATATGAAAAAGATGAAATTAAAGGACACAGGTTTAAATTAACATATTTTTGAATGTAATTGAGATATTGGCTTGAAATTTTTTGTAAAGGGTCGAGAATTTCCATATCTAACTAAAAAATGATATTAAGGGATAAATATGGACTAAATTGTTGTAGCTATCTGCGACCCTATTAAAATTTTGATATAAATCATAGTTTTAGAAATTAAACAAATATGTAATATATGACAAAATCTTTATTTATGAACAAAACTCAATGAAATTTTCAACGCTTGTTAAATTAGTCATTTCAAATAAGAATATGCAAAAAAAAATTGAAAAGGTCAAAGGGCATCCCGCAATTCCCAAAAATAGGAATGAAAATCCCAAAAATGGGATTTTTTACTTTTTTGCCCATAGGGTCCACATTTCTTTCAGGGCTGGGAAAATACTTTTGGAGTAAATAGAAAACATATTGAGGTTTCCAAAACTGCTTTCAGTTTTCTGATCCCAGCTTTGGGATTTTAGAACATGTCGCCCAAAGTTGAAGTTTTGATAAAAAATAGGTCATATTCGGAAGGACGCAGTGGCAACATTTTCAAAAAATAGGACAAGTTTTTTACGCCAAAGCGTTCTGCGTAAAGATACCTTTTAGAAAACTATAAAATTGTTATATGTTCTTAAAGAAAGTTTTATTTTATTAATAAAAGAGTTAAGACACATTTTTGGCAAAAAAACGGCAAAAATCTAAAATTTTTTGAATTTTTAAATTAAAAAACGTATATTTTTGGATCTGTAAATCATATTGATCTTTTTTGTATATTATTGGAAATTTTGTTGTCTAACTAACAAGAAAAAATTGAGTCCATTTGGTCCAAAATTACGCCCGGTATTCAAAAAAAGGCGGACCAAGGTATGGTAAATTTTGTATCACTAAATTTTTAAATGCCTATAATTCGGATATTATAAGTGATAAGTAGTATGTCCAAGCATGTTTTTTCAAAATCTCGTCGATCGCTTTCAGAAAATATAAAAATCTTCGTATTTGGGTGAAAAACAAAAAAATGGCACGAGTTTAAAAATTTTACATGTCGTAGGTACCCTACTTTGAGCCGCCACAGCGCCGTCCCTGGGGCATCTGCAGGGTTCATCTTCAAAACTTAAACTCGAATACTCCTTGGCTATGCTCACGCCAAATTTTATATCGATCGGATCAGCCGTTTAGAAATGCCAGATTTATTTCCAAAAAATTTCCATTCTGCCCCACTGTGCATTGGTTGCTATGATTTTTCACTAAAAACTTATATAAAACTTATTTATGACAATAAAATTAATCCAATTACAAATCATTTTTTTAATATTAGTGTGCTATTAATTTATATATTTTCTTTAAAAAGTGTAAAATTCCCAAAATTTTTGTTTCGTTTGGTTTCTTTACATTTTCAAATATCAACCATTTGTTGTGAACATATGTTTGATATCTTTTTATGGAGAAAAAATGTCCAGTAAAATATAAAAATTCTTTATCTCTAACTGTTACAAAAACGTTACAACTTTTACTCTGTCATTCAAATTTGTCATTCTTCAAACATCCTCAGTCACTTAATTTTCGAAAAATTAGCCACCCTGCCACGAAAAATAAGAATGGCAGTATAGTTTTTTAAAAATCGTTCCACAGCGGGACTGGATAAAGCTATCGAATAGGTACCTACACGACGGAGCATTATGGACCATTTTAACATTCAAACATGTCCTTCACATTTGCATCTCTGAAGTCCTTAAATAGCGATTCTATAGAATATTTGTATATGGTCATGATTACATCTATAAAATTATGGTAAAATTCAAAAAGAAATACAAAAAGAAGTACAAACACTAAAAAGAAGTACATTTGCGTACTTCTTTAGGGTTATGCAGTTAAAAGTACAATTACTAAAAAGAAGTACGCGTACTGCTGAAAACAGTACGTCTGGCAAGCCTAACTCCAAATGTCAGCAGATATTTTCAGTAGGTGGTCAATAGTGGGGACAATTAAAAGACCTGTCAACTCATTGTCAAGATGTTGATTTTATAAAAGATTGCCCTTGTAATAAAAACAAACGATATTTCTTCTTGAATTTTGTTTGTGGATCTTGTTTTTTACTTTTCTTATTGCGACTCTCAAATCACTTTTAAATTCTTCGGGAGATTTGTCTACGGCATCTATGAAAGGATAGCACATGATGTCAATAGATACATATATTTTATTAAAAAAAAACTTTCTTACCAAAAAATGCTGACATAAAGTTCTTATAATTTGTTAAAGAAATTTTACCATTTCTTCCATTATAGTGTGAGATAATATAATATTTTTGTCCCATATATTTTCAAGATTATTTGAAACATTCCCCTTTATTAAAAACTTTATTGATTGTATCTGAAATAGATAAATAATACAAGTAAATATGTTTTTTATGTAAGATTTTTTACAAGATTCTTTAGATTATTAAAGAAGTAGTACTTACAATATCAGCAACATTATTTGTGTTAATTGATGCATCCATTTGTTTAAATGCTTCTTGATTTCGCATAGGAAATTTATTAATGTACTCAATATGTATGTATGTATGTATGTATGTATGTATGTATGTATGTATGTATGTATGTATGTATGTATGTATGTATGTATGTATGTATGTATGTATGTATGTATGTATGTATGTATGTATGTATGTATGTATGTATGTATGTATGTATGTATGTATGTATGTATGTATGTATGTATGTATTGTATGTATGTATGTATGTAGTATGTATGTATGTATGATGTATGTATGTATGTATGAGTATGTATGTATGTATGTATGTATGTATGATGTATGTATGTATGTATGTATGTATGTATGTATGTATGTATGTATGTATGTATGTATGTATGTATGTATGTATGTATGTATGTATGTATGTATGTATGTATGTATTATGTATGTATGTATGTATGTATGTATGTATGTATGTATGTATGTATGTATGATGTAATGTATGTATTGTATGTATGTATGTATGTATGTATGTATGTATGTACGTATGTATGTATGTATGTATGTACTGTATGTATGTATGTATGTATGTATGTATGTATGTATGTATGTATGTATGTATGTATGTATGTATGTATGTATGTATGTATGTATGTATGTATGTATGTATGTATGTATTAACGTATTGATGGTGGAAAAACAAATGGTTAGCGAAATTATTGGACAGATGTGTACGTAAAAACCATTTGACCATTAATTAAATTAATGACAAATTATGTAGTTTCATTATAATCATTATTAGCTTCATATGTATATAATTTAACTAGTTTATCCAGATGGTCAAATTTCTAGATAACTATAAAGTTACTGCACTTTATATTGTCGACCTTTATAAGATTTGAGAGTAGAGAGAAAAATAATATTGGTCATACCCTAAAAATTTACTGCAAAATGGAACATACATTCAAATATATTCTGGTGTTGCTGAAAAAATGTTTAGCCTAGTGATCAAAGTATAATTTTCTAAAGGATTAAGCTGCGCTGAATCCGAATCTGGATTTCTCCATCACATCAAGTTTTTAAGATATTTGCCTAATATAAATTACAAAAACTACCGTTTTTGGCCATATACTTATGTAAGTATGTATGGAAAATAATACCGCGAAGTTAAAATCTGTTATGTCATTTGAAAATCCAATCTGTATAAATATAGGTATCTTTAAAATGTTATGACTTAAAAATTACTAAAAATCATTGTTTTTTCAATATTAACGACTCGATATCAGGAAAACCTGATGTGATAAAAAAATTCTATGGTTAGATTTGGATTCCACACAGATCAATCATTAAGAAAGGAATATCTTGGGCACCTCTTTAAATTGTCGTTGGTCTTTGTATAGTACATATATAAATATGCATTTGCGTGATTTTTTCAGGAATAATTTAACCGTGTTATGGTTTCGTAAAATTGTTCCTTGTAATTTTAACTATTTTTTGTTGTTCCGCGAGAAAATAACACGAATTTTATTAATAAACAGTATAACTTTGATAATAACAAAAATCAAAACAAAATATTGTATTTAGTGATATAATTATAATCATAAAGAATTCGTTATTCGAATTCTTTTTTTAAATCCTCAAAAAAATATAGCAAAAAGGCAAAATTTGTTGATAATTTAGCAAAATCCAAGTCAAGAAATATTTTAGAAGATGTAAAAAACTTAGTTTTTAATTAAAAATGTTATAAAAATCAAAAAAATATTGAGCAAAAATAATCTGTTTTGAATTGTCGAATAATTTTTTTTATATTTTATTTATCACTAATAGTAAAATGACAAATAAAAAATCACAGCATTACCAGAATAAAATAAAATCTGTTTAATAGTTATTGAACAGATAGAAAATGTTTATGAATAGAAATTGTTTATAAAAGGTTTATAGCTTAAAACAGTTTGATAACTATTTTGTTCAACAAACCTACAATAAGAATTTTTTTAAATAAGACTGTTAATATGTATAAATTAATATTTTAATTTTTTGATTGAAATTTCATTGATATATACATATTTCAATATTTCTAATTATTCTTGAGAAATTTAAATATTTTAAATTGTTTGCGTACTTGTAAAAAATATAGTTTTGATTTTATTATAAATATTATAAAATGGATAAACGCAAGATTAAACGGTTAATAAAACAAAAACAAATAAATTATAAAAAATTAGTTGATAACTGCAATATTCAAACCCAGCAGACTAGAAATCAAACTAGAATATTTGCAACAGATGTTCCTTTGAATCCTATGTCAATAACTTCATCCGAAATACCTTGCCACTTAATATCAACAGCTTCATCATCAACAACCCATGAAGGAAATATGAAATGGAAAGATCAAAATTTGTATTTTTAAAGCACAATGTGGGAGTTGAGTTGGGTAATTATATTCTAAAGGTTCTAAATGATGAAGGATTATGTCTTCCTCTATCTACGAAAACGTTAATTAAAAAACCAAAAAGAACAACAATTATAAGAACCGTAGATAATGGAAAATATACCCACTTTGGTATAGAAAATCAGATTTTACAACACGCTGAGTTTTTGTATAATGTAACCGAAATAATAATAAATATAAATATAGATGGACTTCCGCTTTTCAAAAGTTCGAAAACATGTTTGTGGCCAATATTGGGTTGTTTTTTAAACATTGATGCTAACAATATATTTATTTTGGAGCTTATTTAGGCAATCAAAAACCACTTTCTATTGACACATATCTACACGATTTAAATAATGAAATAAGATAATTAAAAAATGGATCTTTTGCTCATTATTGGGAAAGTTGCGGGAGATGTCAGAACAGAATTATCAAATGATGTAATGCAACTTCAGAAATATGTGCCTAAAGAATTCAATAGAAAGCCTAGATCATTAGATGAACTTCCTAGATGGAAAGCCGTAGAATTGAGGTTTTTTCTCTTGTATGCCGGTATAGTCGTTTTAAAGACTCACGTCAACAATGCTATTTATAACCATTTCTTGCTTCTCCATGTTGGTTATAGACTACTTAATAGTAATAAGAATTTCGAGCATAACCTTTCATTGGCGGAATTATATTTTAAATCTTTTGTTCAAAATTTTGAAAATGTATATGATAAAAAATACTTGTCATATAATATTCATAATTCACTGCATCTATGTGAATGTCTTAAAGAGTTAAATGTAAATAATTTAAGTGATATAAGTGCATATAAATTTGAAAATCATATGCAGATTATAAAAAGGTCGATAAAAAAACCAAATAAAATATTACAACAGTTGCACAAAACTAATTTCAAGACTCCGAAAGAAAAAATATATAAAGGATACATTAAACTTACGAATCATTCCTACTGCTTTTTAACAAATAAGAGTCCAAACAATTTTTGTTTAATTAATGAAAGAATTTATGCAAAAATTATAGATATTGGTAAAAATAATGTCCTATGCTACAAAATAAATGAATACGAACCACACTATGAAACCCCATTAAAATCTGATGAAATTGGAATAATTTGTTTTGAAAACACCGGCAATATTTTGGAATCATATAATGTTTCAGAAATCAGTTCAAAATTAATATGTTTACCATATGGAAACAAGCAAGTTTTGATACCAATTTTACACAATTGTATTTAATGAAATAAAAATACATAATAAAATCCTGGTTTTTATTACCGTTATACTAATGTATTTACTTAATTTACTTGGAAATATAATTTAAATAAATAATAAAATCCTCAATTTATTCTAATCATTAACGTTATGTTTTTTTATTTAATTTACTTAGAAATCTAATTAAATTAACAAATAAATTTAAATTATTCACATTAGAAACAATTTTTTATTTAATTTACTTAGAAATAATGCATATGATGACATCTGTTGTCATGTCATTTATATATCACTAGCTATACCCAGTGTGCTTTGCTACCATAAAAGCAATATAAATAAAAAATCTTCTGAATAATTTTGAAGATTCTAACTGTAATGTTTTCCAGAGATGCATTTTTTCGGAACGTTAATTAAGATTTTAATGTAATCGATGACAAATTAAAAAAAAAAATCTAATATTTTCCCAGATATACGAAATTTTGTATTTAATTCATATAGGGGGTGCCAAGACCCCATTGAAAGTCCGCCCGTTATTCTCTAAATGTTCACGTTAATGCCAAAGATCTTCATATAGAATTTGAAGAATCTTGTTCTATTAGTTTCTCAGATAAGCGAAATTTTGTATTTAATTCATATGTGAGGTGCCAAGCCCCCCATTGAAAGTCCGCCCGTTATTCTCTGAATGTTCTCATGAATGTCAAAGTTCTTCAATTAAAATTTGAATATTCCAGCTCTAATAGTTTCTCAGATATAATATTTTCCTATTTAATTTATATGGGGGCTCCAAGCCCCCATGACGAAAGTCCGCTCTTTTTTCTCCAAAATGTTCAGATGAATAAATTGGCTGCTCCCCTCATCGGTAGTCCGCCAATTTATACCCAGTGTGCTTTGCTACCCTAAAAGCAATATAAATAAAAAATCTTCTTAATAATTTTGAAGATTCTAACTGTAATGTTTTCCAGAGATGCATTTTTTCGGAACGTTAATTAAGATTTTAATGTAATCGATGACAAATTAAAAAAAAAAATCGAATATTTTCCCAGATATACGAAATTTTGTATTTAATTCATATAGGGGGTGCCAAGACCCCATTGAAAGTCCGCCCGTTATTCTCTAAATGTTCACGTTAATGCCAAAGATCTTCACGTAGAATTTGAAGAATCTTGTTCTATTAGTTTCTCAGATAAGCGAAATTTTGTATTTAATTCATATGTGAGGTGCCAAGCCCCCCATTGAAAGTCCGCCCGTTATTCTCTGAATGTTCTCATGAATGTCAAAGTTCTTCAATTAAAATTTGAATATTCTAGCTCTAATAGTTTCTCAGATATAATATTTTCCTATTTAATTTATATGGGGGCTCCAAGCCCCCCATGACGAAAGTCCGCTCTTTTTTCTCCAAAATGTTCAGATGAATAAATTGGCTGCTCCCCTCATCGGTAGTCCGCCCATTTATTTCCCAAAATGTTTACATGGATGTTAAAGTTACTCGTGGAAATTTTTAATATTCTAACTATAATAGTTTCCAAGATAAACGAATTTTTGTATTTAATTTATATGGGAGGTGCCACCCCCCCCCCTAATGCTAATCCGCCCACTTTTTGTCTTAAATAATTATATTGATACTAAAGTTGCTCCGACAAAATTTGAAGACTCTAACGATTATATTATCTCAGATATACTAATTTAATATTTTCTTAATATGGGCGTGGCACGTCGCCCACATGAAATTTCAACATAAAAAGTAGCCTATTGTTCCTTCCAGACATACAGGAAGAAACTGTGAAAATTTCATGAAAATCGGTCCAGCCGTTTAGCAGTCTATAAAGCACAAACATACATACATACATACATACATACATACATACATACATACATACATACATACATACATACATACATACATACATACATACATACATACATACATACATACATACATACATACATACATACATACATACATACATACATACATACATACATACATACATACATACATACATACATACATACATACATACATACATACATACATACATACATACATACATACATACATACATACATACATACATACATACATACATACATACATACATACATACATACATACATACATACATACATACATACATACATACATACATACATACATACATACATACATACATACATACATACATACATACATACATACATACATACATACATACATACATACATACATAATTATATTAAACTAACCTTTTTACATCTATTCATAAAAAAATAAATTGAAAAATATAAATTTTTCGCTAAAATAGATAGTTTTAAAAGCACGATTTTTAAATACTATTTATTTTTTTGGGTAAAAATATTAGCAATTTAATGTATTTTTCTGTAAAAATCGTATAAATTTTAATTCTAATTGCACCAAATTTGCAGAATGGTTGGAAAACATTTCAAATTTATTAATTTTTTAATTATATTGCAAAAAAGATTATTATTGAATGAATTATTTAAGTATGAAAGTGTGACAAGAAGAAGGGCGTATATCCATAACTATAGTTATATTTTAAAAAATTATTATATCTTGCTCTTATTGAAAAAAAGAAGCGAATTTCAAAACTTTATACTCCAGAAGATGTTATTAATATGATAAAAACAGCAAAAACTGAAAATCCCTTTAAAATTTGTGAAATGAATCTGGAAGATTTTAAAAATTTTATGGAAATCACTGAGCTTATAAAAAGAAATTCTGAATGTAAAATTACAAAAGCAAGGTGGATTCAATTAACATTAGATGACCCGAATACCCTAAGATTAAGAAGTAGCCATGAACTATCTGAATCCTGGTCAAATTATTCAATAGCTAATGGTAAAGTAGATTCCGGCAGAAATAATATACCAAATCTGGATAACTTGCTACCCTTAAGGGAAAAAACATTGATATTTGCGAAAACAAGAAAAAAGACCTTCTAACAATGGTGAAATATTTGCCGAACTATGCAAAACAATTTTATGAAGACATATGCAAATAAATGTATAAGTTTTGTTCGTTTCTTATTACTTTACATTAGTTTTTAGTTATTTATTTTAATTATTAGTTAATTAAAAACGCTTAAATTTAAATACATTTCCTTAGAATTTTTGGTATAGTAGGCGTTTTTAATATAAATCTAGTAGATAAATATCTAATTTGGTGTTCCTGTTTAATAAATTAAAAATACATATAAGTATGTATGTATAAAAATACTAAAAAATATATTTTTTTTGGTTTTTGTTTTAATTACTTATAAGGATAATGAAGGATGTCCTTGAAACTTTAGCAAATAATGCTCTAGACTGTTATGTTGAGGCTGTCCAAGTTTTATATAATAAAATAATTAAGAAGTATATAAAAATAACATTTATTTATATATACTTTCAACTAAAATGCCCTTATTCCATTTTAGCAAAATTTCAAGTATTAATTTTGGCAAGTTGTGACTCGAATTTTTTACTGAGTTTTAGCACAGGGATAGATGTGAGTTATATTTATGCATATATGTGAAAAAAGTAGGAAAAAATGCCGATTTTAAAGTTTTATGATGTTTTTATCGTCTCCTGTAAAATTTCCCAAATGGTTTATACGCCCTTATTCGGCTCCATGCTTCATATGTATATAGATTATTATACTTACATCTTTTTCATAGTTTTTCATACATCTATTTATAACTTCGATGTTTGTTGCATCAACTTCCTTTATTATTATAGTTTCAATTGCAGGATTCGACACAACAGGTTGATCTTCAAATTCTCCACTTTGTTGTGCTTCGGTTACTTTTTCTGCTGTTATCCTCGCCAATTTGTTTTGAAAGTTTTTTGGTTCAAGACGTAAGTTTTCTTCGGTATTGTTCTAAATAATTATTACCAATTTTTATTTTATTTATGAATATTTATGAAATTACATTATATATGTACATACTTTTTGCTTCATATCAATAGGTTGTGTCGAATCTTCTTTCTTACGAATTTTATTTGTTTGTTTTTTTTTTGCAAAAAATGATTGCTTCCTTTGTTTTTTTACAGAAAATTTAACAGAAACACATTTTACACAATTAATTTATATATTTAATTAAATATACTTAGCAGTTTTTGGTATTGTGTTACTATTTGTTTTAAATATTGCGTAGAATGTGTTTGTTTTTATCGTTAGCGGTGTTGCTAATATTATTTTACGTACGCGATTTTTAGCAGCGGGTAAATTGATGTATTCTAATGAATTGTCATTAATATACTGAATGAATATGAATGAAAATTAAATGGCAAATATCCAAGTTGATTTTTACCTAACTTTGTTCATAATAAAATTATGAAAATTATAATATAGAAAACAGCGATTTTAACATTTTTATTTTTCAATAGCAGGTAGTAGTTAAAATATAATAAAACCCACAATAAAGCATATTTCGCAGAATTATTTTGGAAATATGCCACTTTTTAGAAAAAAAAAAAAAAAAAAAACATTGTCAATTAAAAAAGCAAAAAAAATACTTTTACCTACTTTTTGTAATATTTATGTGCACACGTAATAAAATTCTAGAAAATGTATGGTAAAAAGATTTTAGTACCCTTAACTTGAATGATTTTTTTGTGATAAATAAACATTTATGAGGATTTTTACCTGTTTCTCGCGGTTTTTATACATGTATGCACGTACAAGTTTTACAAAACACAGGTCAACAAATTTGCCCAGCAAATTTAACTGGCGGAAATGGAAAATTTTCCGCTGACAAAAAAGGATTTTTGTTGAAAATCATCATTGTGCTTTAATTCTATTAGCAACACTTATATACATCAGCTGTTTAATTGTAAATAAATATTTTATATAAGGGACAAACATGATCTATTTAACGATTACTTAAATTTTTCTGATTTGTTAAATTCACACAATATTGATATTTTTATTCGCTTAATTAAATTTATAAATGAAGCGGAAATTTCCGATATAATTTAATCTTTCACTTCTGACATTTTTAGCATTCGATAGAAGTAGGCATTTTTCAATGCCCAACGAATGTATATACTATACATTATTTTATTTGAATTTATATACGAAATCATTATACGAAATTTTTTCCTTATCGGTCCTTAATTGATCGCAACTCCCATATAAGGACCATTTCCGAAAATTACTTAAATGCACATTGATAATCAAAGTTATCGGGATAAAATTCGACATAAATGTGTACTTTGTATATATAAATCATTCTACGGAAATTTTTCCAGATCGTTCCATAAGTTGTCTTAACTCCCATAAAAGGTTAACTTCTGAAAATCACTTAACATCACTTAATTCGTTATTAAATGATTATATCCGGATAAAATTCGACATGATTATGTTCTGTGTATAGATAAATCATTCTTTTAAAATGGACAAAATTAAGTTTTTTTCTGTTCTAAAAAATATGAAGAATGCTTGAATCTTGACAGAGAAAACAAAACAACTTTTAATTTGACAAACAATTTTGAGTAGTTCATTAAAGAGTAAAACCACCGTTTTTGTCTTATCATTGTTTCTCAAAAATACATCCATTTATACAAAAATATGTTTAAACATATTATTTTATTCATTAGCTTTTATGCATCCAAATATCGTTAGATACACAAAGCAGTCTAATTAAAAAAAATTCGGAATTTGTAAATGGAAATGTGTGCTGGAGTTATTCAATATTATTATTTAATTTGAAAAGCTTAGAATAAAACGGCGCTACATACAGAAAAAGTTGTGCAGAATTTTTGGAGGATAATTTTCTAAAAGTGTAAAAATATATTGAAAGATCAATTTATCCAAATTTTGTACGAACAATGCTTTCTATGCATCGTTTGAGAGGTCTACCTATATAAGATTTGCAAAAGTGTTGTCTTTCGGGACACTCTAATGAGTACTCAAATAAATATCTTCATGGTTTTTTAGATTTGAGCTGCATTTGAAAAATGACAACCGAATTTATGTCAAGATAATTTTATGATAGCATATTTACCTGATCATAGATTTTTATTGTTATTTCGATTAACAATATATTTCAATTTTTTATTATACCCTTCACCTTCCTGAGAAGGGTATATATAAGTTTGTCATTCCGTTTGTAATTTCTATAATATAATTTTCCGGCGCCATAAAGTATATATTAGAGTGGGTCGGTCTCTATGGACAAAAAAAAAAAGTTGTGTCAGTCACCCCCTAGGATTAAAGATATGTTAATAACATTTCCAAAAATATAAAAAATATTTTTTTGCCACGCCTAGAAATACCGCCCTTTTTGTTTTTTATATATTACGCCGCCATTTTAAGTCCGATCGTAACATGTCATATATCAATATTTATGGCTTGACTGTAGCTATATTTCACTCTTAGAAAATTTTTTTATTCGACGACATTCTCTATGCGTGACCTCTGATATCTCGGATCCTTCCCCAAAATCTTAAATTGTGGCTATACTGGAATAAAGTACATTGAATTATATGAACTATTACCTTTTAAAATGCTCACTTTTATGCAAAAACACCTATTTTATAGATATTTAAAAATGTTCAAGTATTTATCAACCGTTCTCACAACAAACAATTAATTTGCCAGGAAAAACAGTCGAAAAAATTTTTTTTTATGAACTATATAAAACAGAAATCCTTTTAATTTTTTCAGTTATAAACCATTTCATTTCTAACTTCCTTTCAAAATAAAAGAAAGTTAACTACATATATCCTACAGCAATATAGTGGTTTAGCTATGTCCGTCCTACTGTCAGTCCATGTAAACCTTGTTGTCAAACTACAAATCGCAATTTTCCAGATAATTTGATGAAAATAGGCTCAAATATTTCATTTTACCAAAGGACGAAGTTGTTTGAAGATGGATTAAATCGGAGCCTTTAATTGTGGCTTGCCGTTATTTCCCTCTTAAACACTACCATTATGATAAAATTCTGCATATCTAACTCCTATATGAACATAAATCCCTCCACTAAATTTTGTTGGGATCGGTCTATAATTGATCCTAGCTCCCATAAATAGGCACTTTCAGAAAATCAGTTTTTCATCAATAAATTGCTTAAAAAGTAGTGGACAAATTTCTATATAAATGCTTTATTAAAAAATAAATCACATTTTAGATATACTCATAACTGGTATCATTCCCGACTAATATTTATACCCTACACCACTATAGTGGTGTACAAAAATATTGGTCCTACACTCACCTTAAAGTATACCGATCGATTCAGAATCATTTTTTGAGTCGATTAAGACATGTCTGTCCGTCCGTCTGGCTTGCTGTCCATCTAAACCTTGTGCGCAAGGTACAGGCCGCAATTTTCAAGATAATTTGATGAAACTTGGCCCAAGCATGTTTTTGGGCACAGGGACGAAGCCCAAATTCGGTCCATTATTTCACCAAGCCTCCATACAACCGTACCTCCCGATTTGGGCTTTTTATGCCATAATTACGTCAAATATACTGTTATCTCTCTAAAAATTAAAAAAAATCGAATATTTTCCCAGATATACGAAATTTTGTATTTAATTCATATAGGGGGTGCCAAGACCCCATTGAAAGTCCGCCCGTTATTCTCTAAATGTTCACGTTAATGCCAAAGATCTTCACGTAGAATTTGAAGAATCTTGTTCTATTAGTTTCTCAGATAAGCGAAATTTTGTATTTAATTCATATGTGAGGTGCCAAGCCCCCCATTGAAAGTCCGCCCGTTATTCTCTGAATGTTCTCATGAATGTCAAAGTTCTTCAATTAAAATTTGAATATTCTAGCTCTAATAGTTTCTCAGATATAATATTTTCCTATTTAATTTATATGGGGGCTCCAAGCCCCCCATGACGAAAGTCCGCTCTTTTTTCTCCAAAATGTTCAGATGAATAAATTGGCTGCTCCCCTCATCGGTAGTCCGCCAATTTATTTCCCAAAATGTTTACATGGATGTTAAAGTTACTCGTGGAAATTTTTAATATTCTAACCATAATAGTTTCCAAGATAAACGAATTTTTGTATTTAATTTATATGGGAGGTGCCACCCCCCCCCCCCCTAATGCTAATCCGCCCACTTTTTGTCTTAAATAATTATATTGATACTAAAGTTGCTCCGACAAAATTTGAAGACTCTAACGATTATATTATCTCAGATATACTAATTTAATATTTTCTTAATATGGGCGTGGCACGTCGCCCACATGAAATTTCAACATAAAAAGTAGCCTATTGTTCCTTCCAGACATACAGGAAGAAACTGTGAAAATTTCATGAAAATCGGTCCAGCCGTTTAGCAGTCTATAAAGCACAAACATACATACATACATACATACATACATACATACATACATACATACATACATACATACATACATACATACATACATACATACATACATACATACATACATAAATACATACATACATACATACATACATACATACATACATACATACATACATACATACATACATACATACATACATACATACATACATACATACATACATACATACATACATACATACATACATACATACATACATACATACATACATACATACATACATACATACATACATACATACATACATACATACATACATACATACATACATAATTATATTAAACTAACCTTTTTACATCTATTCATAAAAAAATAAATTGAAAAATATAAATTTTTCGCTAAAATAGATAGTTTTAAAAGCACGATTTTTAAATACTTTTTATTTTTTTGGGTAAAAAATATTAGCAATTTAATGTATTTTTCTGTAAAAAATCGTATAAATTTTAATTCTAATTGCACCAAATTTGCAGAATGGTTGGAAAACATTTCAAATTTATTAATTTTTTAATTATATTGCAAAAAAGATTATTATTGAATGAATTATTTAAGTATAAAAGTGTGACAAGAAGAAGGGCGTATATCCATAACTATAGTTATATTTTAAAAAATTATTATATCTTGCTCTTATTGAAAAAAAGAAGCGAATTTCAAAACTTTATACTCCAGAAGATGTTATTAATATGATAAAAACAGCAAAAACTGAAAATCCCTTTAAAATTTGTGAAATGAAGCTGGAAGATTTTAAAAATTTTATGGAAATCACTGAGCTTATAAAAAGAAATTCTGAATGTAAAATTACAAAAGCAAGGTGGATTCAATTAACATTAGATGACCCGAATACCCTAAGATTAAGAAGTAGCCATGAACTATCTGAATCCTGGTCAAATTATTCAATAGCTAATGGTAAAGTAGATTCCGGCAGAAATAATATACCAAATCTGGATAACTTGCTACCCTTAAGGGAAAAAACATTGATATTTGCGAAAACAAGAAAAAAGACCTTCTAACAATGGTGAAATATTTGCCGAACTATGCAAAACAATTTTATGAAGACATATGCAAATAAATGTATAAGTTTTGTTCGTTTCTTATTACTTTACATTAGTTTTTAGTTAGTTATTTTAATTATTAGTTAATTAAAAACGCTTAAATTTAAATACATTTCCTTAGAATTTTTGGTATAGTAGGCGTTTTTAATATAAATCTAGTAGAGAAATATCTAATTTGGTGTTCCTGTTTAATAAATTAAAAATACATATAAGTATGTATGTATAAAAATACTAAAAAATATATTTTTTTTGGTTTTTGTTTTAATTACTTATAAGGATAATGAAGGATGTCCTTGAAACTTTAGCAAATAATGCTCTAGACTGTTATGTTGAGGCTGTCCAAGTTTTATATAATAAAATAATTAAGAAGTATATAAAAATAACATTTATTTATATATACTTTCAACTAAAATGCCCTTATTCCATTTTAGCAAAATTTCAAGTATTAATTTTGGCAAGTTGTGACTCGAATTTTTTACTGAGTTTTAGCACAGGGATAGATGTGAGTTATATTTATGCATATATGTGAAAAAAGTAGGAAAAAATGCCGATTTTAAAGTTTTATGATGTTTTTATCGTCTCCTGTAAAATTTCCCAAATGGTTTATACGCCCTTATTCGGCTCCATGCTTCATATCGTATATAGATTATTATACTTACATCTTTTTCATAGTTTTTCATACATCTATTTATAACTTCGATGTTTGTTGCATCAACTTCCTTTATTATTATAGTTTCAATTGCAGGATTCGACACAACAGGTTGATCTTCAAATTCTCCACTTTGTTGTGCTTCGGTTACTTTTTCTGCTGTTATCCTCGCCAATTTGTTTTGAAAGTTTTTTGGTTCAAGACGTAAGTTTTCTTCGGTATTGTTCTAAATAATTATTACCAATTTTTATTTTATTTATGAATATTTATGAAATTACATTATATATGTACATACTTTTTGCTTCATATCAATAGGTTGTGTCGAATCTTCTTTCTTACGAATTTTATTTGTTTGTTTTTTTTTGCAAAAAATGATTGCTTCCTTTGTTTTTTTTACAGAAAATTTAACAGAAACACATTTTACACAATTAATTTATATATTTAATTAAATATACTTAGCAGTTTTTGGTATTGTGTTACTATTTGTTTTAAATATTGCGTAGAATGTGTTTGTTTTTATCGTTAGCGGTGTTGCTAATATTATTTTACGTACGCGATTTTTAGCAGCGGGTAAATTGATGTATTCTAATGAATTGTCATTAATATACTGAATGAATATGAATGAAAATTAAATTGCAAATATCCAAGTTGATTTTTACCTAACTTTGTTCATAATAAAATTATGAAAATTATAATATAGAAAACAGCGATTTTAACATTTTTATTTTTCAATAGCAGGTAGTAGTTAAAATATAATAAAACCCACAATAAAGCATATTTCGCAGAATTATTTTGGAAATATGCCACTTTTTAGAAAAAAAAACATTGTCAATTAAAAAAGCAAAAAAAAATACTTTTACCTACTTTTTGTAATATTTATGTGCACACGTAATAAAATTCTAGAAAATGTATGGTAAAAAGATTTTAGTACCCTTAACTTGAATGATTTTTTTGTGATAAATAAACATTTATGAGGATTTTTACCTGTTTCTCGCGGTTTTTATATATGTATGCACGTACAAGTTTTACAAAACACAGGTCAACAAATTTGCCCAGCAAATTTAACTGTCGGAAATGGAAAATTTTCCGCTGACAAAAAAGGATTTTTGTTGAAAATCATCATTGTGCTTTAATTCTATTAGCAACACTTATATACATCAGCTGTTTAATTGTAAATAAATATTTTATATAAGGGACAAACATGATCTATTTAACGATTACTTAAATTTTTCTGATTTGTTAAATTCACACAATATTGATATTTTTATTCGCTTAATTAAATTTATAAATGAAGCGGAAATTTCCGATATAATTTAATCTTTCACTTCTGACATTTTAGCATTCGATAGAAGTAGGCATTTTTCAATGCCCAACGAATGTATATACTATACATTATTTTATTTGAATTTATATACGAAATCATTATACGAAATTTTTTCCTTATCGGTCCTTAATTGATCGCAACTCCCATATAAGGACCATTTCCGAAAATTACTTAAATGCACATTGATAATCAAAGTTATCGGGATAAAATTCGACATAAATGTGTACTTTGTATATATAAATCATTCTACGGAAATTTTTCCAGATCGGTCCATAAGTTGTCTTAACTCCCATAAAAGGTTAACTTCTGAAAATCACTTAACATCACTTAATTCGTTATTAAATGATTATATCCGGATAAAATTCGACATGATTATGTTCTGTGTATAGATAAATCATTCTTTTAAAATGGACAAAATTAAGTTTTTTTCTGTTCTAAAAAATATGAAGAATCCTTGAATCTTGACAGAGAAAACAAAACAACTTTTAATTTGACAAACAATTTTGAGTAGTTCATTAAAGAGTAAAACCACCGTTTTTGTCTTATCATTGTTTCTCAAAAATACATCCATTTATACAAAAATATGTTTAAACATATTATTTTATTCATTAGCTTTTATGCATCCAAATATCGTTAGATACACAAAGCAGTCTAATTAAAAAAAATTCGGAATTTGTAAATGGAAATGTGTGCTGGAGTTATTCAATATTATTATTTAATTTGAAAAGCTTAGAATAAAACGGCGCTACATACAGAAAAAGTTGTGCAGAATTTTTGGAGGATAATTTTCTAAAAGTGTAAAAATATATTGAAAGATCAATTTATCCAAATTTTGTACGAACAATGCTTTCTATGCATCGTTTGAGAGGTCTACCTATATAAGATTTGCAAAAGTGTTGTCTTTCGGGACACTCTAATGAGTACTCAAATAAATATCTTCATGGTTTTTTAGATTTGAGCTGCATTTGAAAAATGACAACCGAATTTATGTCAAGATAATTTTATGATAGCATATTTACCTGATCATAGATTTTTATTGTTATTTCGATTAACAATATATTTCAATTTTTTATTATACCCTTCACCTTCCTGAGAAGGGTATATATAAGTTTGTCATTCCGTTTGTAATTTCTATAATATAATTTTCCGACGCCATAAAGTATATATTAGAGTGGGTCGGTCTCTATGGACAAAAAAAAAGTTGTGTCAGTCACCCCCTAGGATTAAAGATATGTTAATAACATTTCCAAAAATATAAAAAATATTTTTTTGCCACGCCTAGAAATACCGCCCTTTTTGTTTTTTATATATTACGCCGCCATTTTAAGTCCGATCGTAACATGTCATATATCAATATTTATGGCTTGACTGTAGCTATATTTCACTCTTAGAAAATTTTTTTATTCGACGACATTCTCTATGCGTGACCTCTGATATCTCGGATCCTTCCCCAAAATCTTAAATTGTGGCTATACTGGAATAAAGTACATTGAATTATATGAACTATTACCTTTTAAAATGCTCACTTTTATGCAAAAACACCTATTTTATAGATATTTAAAAATGTTCAAGTATTTATCAACCGTTCTCACAACAAACAATTAATTTGCCAGGAAAAACAGTCGAAAAAATTTTTTTTTATGAACTATATAAAACAGAAATCCTTTTAATTTTTTCAGTTATAAACCATTTCATTTCTAACTTCCTTTCAAAATAAAAGAAAGTTAACTACATATATCCTACAGCAATATAGTGGTTTAGCTATGTCCGTCCTACTGTCAGTCCATGTAAACCTTGTTGTCAAACTACAAATCGCAATTTTCCAGATAATTTGATGAAAATAGGCTCAAATATTTCATTTTACCAAAGGACGAAGTTGTTTGAAGATGGATTAAATCGGAGCCTTTAATTGTGGCTTGCCGTTATTTCCCTCTTAAACACTACCATTATGATAAAATTCTGCATATCTAACTCCTATATGAACATAAATCCCTCCACTAAATTTTGTTGGGATCGGTCTATAATTGATCCTAGCTCCCATAAATAGGCACTTTCAGAAAATCAGTTTTTCATCAATAAATTGCTTAAAAAGTAGTGGACAAATTTCTATATAAATGCTTTATTAAAAAATAAATCACATTTTAGATATACTCATAACTGGTATCATTCCCGACTAATATTTATACCCTACACCACTATAGTGGTGTACAAAAATATTGGTCCTACACTCACCTTAAAGTATACCGATCGATTCAGAATCATTTTTTGAGTCGATTAAGACATGTCTGTCCGTCCGTCTGGCTGGCTGTCCATCTAAACCTTGTGCGCAAGGTACAGGCCGCAATTTTCAAGATAATTTGATGAAACTTGGCCCAAGCATGTTTTTGGGCACAGGGACGAAGCCCAAATTCGGTCCATTATTTCACCAAGCCTCCATACAACCGTACCTCCCGATTTGGGCTTTTTATGCCATAATTACGTCAAATATACTGTTATCTCTCTAAAAATTAACACAAATAAGTTTTATATAAGTATAAATGACACTGCAGATTTTCGTAATGATCGGCCCTTATTTGACCCTAGCCCCCATACAAACCCCTCTTCAAAAAATGTCTTAGACGTCTAAAATTGACTTGTAACCATTTGTATCGCAATGAAACAAAACTAACTGTTATTTAAAAATATATCCTGTTCCCAAATTTAATAAGGATTGGCCCATATTTGACCTATACTCCTATATAAAGCCTCATTTAGAAAATTTTGATTTTTATCAATAACTTGCTTAAATACTTTGGAATTAAGGTAAAATTCAAAGTTATTTTTAAAATTTTAAAAATATACTCATGGTGTAGGATATTATATGGTCGACCATGCCCGTCTATACTTTCCTACTTGTTTTTTATTAGTTTTTATTTCAATAACTTCTTTAAAAATATATAACTATTTAAGAAAAGTTAATATATCTTTAAATAAATTTATTACATTTTATAAAAATTAGTATAAACATTTTTGAAAATTGTTAAAAAAAACGAGCAAGTAATTGTATGGTAAAAACATGAAATATTTTTATAAACTCCTTAATTTTTCAGCGATTTTTATAAAATAAAATGTTTAGTTTTTATGTACCTACGTGATTTTGTTATTAATGAATAAAATTAAATGCTGAATAAAATTATCTTTCTTGTGTTAAGATAGGGGGCAGAATGAAATTTTTGTATTGTAAATTAATTTAAAAAAATAGTTTTCGACCATATCCCCAGCAAATTAATTGTTTGTAGTTAGAACTATACAGGTAGTTTTAAATACCTGTAAAATAGCTGTTTATGCATAAAAGTGAGCATTTTAGAAGCAAATAGCTCATATAATTAAATGTATTTTATTACAGTACAGCCACAATTTTAGATTTTGGGGAAGGATCCGAGATATCAGAAGTCGAGCATAGAATATGACGTCGAATTAAAAAATTGTCAGAGGGTGAAATATAGCTACAGTCAAGCCATAAATATTGATATATTATATGTTACAATCGGACTTAAAATGGCGACGTTATATATAAAAAACAAAAAGGGCGGTATTTCTAGGCGTGGCAAAAAAATATTTTTTATATTTTTTGAAATGTTATTAACATATCTTTAATCGTAGGGGGTGACTGACTCAACTTTTTTTTTCGACCCACCCTAGTATATATGTATATATTCTGGATCCTTATAGGTAGCGGAGTTGATTAAGCTATGTCCGTCTGCCTGTCTGTCTGTCCGTCTGTGTGTTTGTTGAAATCAGTTTTTAAAGAACCCCAGATATCGGCGAGATCCGATCTGACATGCTTTCGAGAAGATCGCTATTTAAAATCAGCAAAATCGGTCCATAAATACCGAAGATATGAGCAAAACTCCGAGACAACCTCTGAAAACAGACAATTTTTTCATGCTTTGATATACATATGTATAAGCATCAACAACACTTCTTATTCATTGAGTATTTCGTTTCATATGTTTGGATGGCTGTGTGTTTCATTGCCTTGTGTATATTGTTTTTGTTTCTTGGTGCATTCAGTGCTTATCATCCAATCAATATCATATATAGTTTTTTTTTATACCCCCCACAACCATCTGTGGTGATAGATGGTATATATAACTTTGTCATTCCGTGTGTAACACCAAGAAATATGCATCTGCGACCCAACAAAGTATATATATTATTGATCCTTATTCTGAGTCGATTTAACTATGTCCGTCCGTCCGTCCGTCTATCTGTCTGTGTAAAACACGTTCACGTTAAAACGAAACAATAAAAATTCACGAAATTCACCCAAAACATTCCTTATTATCAGGTACAGTTTGGTATTGAAAATCAGTAAAACCGGTTTACGACGTAAAAAGTTATGATTAAAAATTTCAGACTACCTCGAAAAAAATAACGTTTTTTCCCAATTCATAAATAGTTTTCTCAGAAACTACCAATGATATTTCGATGAATTTTGTCATACATTATTTTTTTGTGCCAGGGATCAAGTATGTTCAAACTCATGACAATTGATCCAATATTTTCCATAGCCCCCATACAAAGGTGTATATTCCCGGATATAAGTTTATCGTTAATAACTCTCTTAAATATATCGGTATCAACACAAAATTTTGTACATACAAATATAATGTGAATTGAAATCATACTACTAACGTAGATCTCAGTTGGTTTACAATTGGTCATAGCTCCCATGTAAGGTCCACTTCCAAAAATCACCTAAACGCAAATATTTCATTGACAAATAAAGCTTTTGTGATACAATTCGACCTGAATATGTTTTGTGTACATACAAATCATTCTACCAAATTTCTTTTCGGATCGGTCCATTATTAGTCATAGCTCCCATATAAGGCCCACTTCCGGAAATCACTTAAACGCACATATTTAATTGTCAAATAAAGGTATCTTGATAAAATTCGACACATATATGTTTCGTCTATATATGAATCACTCTAATTTTTTCGGATAAGACCATAATTGGTCATAGCTCCCATATAGGGTCCACTTCCGAAAATCATTTAAACGAATATGTTTCATTGATAAATAAAACTATCGGTATAAAATTCAACTTGAATATGTTTTGTATACGTATAAATAATTCTAACAATTTTTCCCCGGATCGGTCCGTTATTGGTCATAGCTTCCATATGAGGCTCTCTTCCGAAAATCATTTAAACTCACATATTTCATTGTTAAGTAAAGCTATCTTGATAAAATTCCATACAAATATGTTTTGTGTACATACATATGAATCACTCTACGAAATTTTTCTGGAGAGGCCCGTAATTGGTCGTAGCTCCTATATGAAGTCAAGTTATCTAAAAATTAGATAGTTAAATGGGTTTTAATAAAAAGTATCTTGCTGGTGGAGGGTATTTAAGATTCGGCGTAGCCGAATATAGCACTCTAACTTGTTAACTTCTGAGGTTAGACCTATTAAATGCCAAATTTTATGTAAATAAGTTTATTAGTTGTGTAGTGAAAGAGTAAAAACAGAGTTTCATATATATTTATTATTATATATTATAGGTTTTGAACATATAATGTGTCGTACTGTTCATTCCACAACATTCATTATAACAGATTTCATGAAAATCGGATCAGTAGTTTTTGGTATGCCTGGACGTAAATTTGGTTTAATAATTGTTTTACAAAAAGTTGGCGTAAAAAGGGGCGTGGCGTCCGATTCTGATCCTGAGATCAGACTTATCGGTTCAGTAGTTTTCTGTAAGTCTCGAATGAAAATTTTGTGTAACAATTATATAGAAAAAAGTAAGCATAAGAAGAATCGTGACGTCAAATCATTATTTTATATAGCCTATTGTTCTAATTTAGAATAGAACTATTAGTGTTCTAAATTTCATGTAAATCGGTTAAGTAGTTTGTTTGTTCGTGAAAGCGTAACAAACAGACTTTCTTATTCATATAATTATAGGATAAAATATAGGTAAGGCGTGGCATCGGATCAAGTTCTTATATAGCCTACAGTTCTTTCTAAGCTTATACCTATCGGTATGCAAAATTTCATGTTAATCGGTTTAGTAGTTTTTGCATATTGTGAAAATTGGTGAAATAATAGTTTTACAAAAAGTGGGTGTCGCAATAAAAAAAATACTTATTACAAAAATAAATATTTTAATAATGCGCGAGAGATTTGCCGTACATATGATGTTGCTCATGTGCAGGTTCGATTACTACTCTCTTTAAAATTAAACAAGTTAGAGTACTATATTCGGCTAGCAGAATCTTAAATACCCTCCACCAGCAAGCTACTTTTTATTGAAACCCATTTAACTATCTAATTTTTAGATTTCTTGGCAAAATTTTTGTTTCCGTATTGCAGGTACTAACATTTATGCATATGTCAAACTAATTTTAATTATGTCGAGATATATATGTATATTAATAGGCCAGTTTGAAAACATTTTAATATATTGATTTATCTGTACACAGAACATACGCATTTTGAATTTTATACGGATGTAATCATTTAATTACGAATTAAGTGATTTTCAGAAGTATACCTTATATGGGAGCTAAGACAATCTATGGACCGATCCGGAAAAAATTCCGTAGAATGATTTATATATACAAAATACATATTTATGTCGAATTTTATCCCGATAACTTTGATCGTCAATGTGCATTTGAGTAATTTTCGGAAAGGGTCCTTATATGGGAGTTGTGACCAATTATCGACCGATAAGGAAAAAATATGGCAAAAAAATCAAGTCGAATTTTACTATAATAGATTTATTAATTAATGAAATATTTGCGTTTAGGTGATTTTCGGAAGTGGACTTTATATGTATTTGTGTAAGGTTTGGTAGAATGATTTATATGCTTACAAAACATATTCAAGTCGTACTTTATCCCGATAGCATTATTATTCAAAGAAATATATGCGTTTAACTGATTTTCGCAAGTGGACCCTCTTGGTAGCCTATCCGGAAAAAAAAATTCGTTGAGTGATTCATATAAAGACAAAACATATTTGTGTAGAATTTTATCAATATAACTTTATTTGACAATTAAATATGTGCGCTTAAGTGATTTTCGGAAGTGGGACTTATATGGGAGTTATGGTCAATAATGGACCGATCCGGGAAAAAAGTGGTAGAATGATTTATATGTACATAGAATATATTCAAGTCGAATTTTATCCTTATAGTTTTAGAATTTAATGAAATATCTGCGTTTAAGTGATTTTCGGAAGTGGACTTTGTATGGAAGCTATGACCAATTATGAGTCTATCCGGAAAAAATTTCGTAGAGTGACTTATATAAAGACAAAACATATTTGTGTCCAATTTTATCAAGATTGCTTCATTTGACAATGAAATATGTGCTTTTAAGTGATTTTCGGAAGTGGGCCTTATATGGGAGCTATGACCAATAATGTACCGATCCGTAGCCCAATAGCTTTAGAATTCAATGAAATATAGGCGTTTAAGTGATTTTTGGAAGTGGACCAATTATGGGCCTATCCGAAAAAAATTTAGTAGAGTAATTCATATTTAAACAAAATATATTTATGTCGAATTTTATCACGATAGCTTTATTTGACAATGAAATATGTGTTTTTAAGAGATTTTCGGAAGTGGGCCTTATATGGGAGCTCTGACCAATAATGGACCGATCGGTAAAAAATTTGTAGAATGATTTGTATGTATACAAAACATATTTGTGTCGAATTTTATCCCGATAACTTTATAATTCAATGAAATATATCCTTTTAAGTGATTTTCGAAAGTGGACTTTATATGGGAGGTATGACCAATTATGGGCCTATCAGGAAAAAATTTCGTAGAATGATTCATATTTAGTCTAAACATATTTGTGCCGAATTTTATCAAGATAGCTTTATTTGACAATGAAATATGAGCTTTTAAATGATTTTCGGAAGTGGGCCTTATATGGGAGCTATGACCAATTACGGACCGATTCGGAAAAAACTTCATAGAGTGATTTATATATACACAAAATGTATTCATGTTAAATTTTATCTTGATAGCTTTATTTATCAGTGAAATATGCGCGATTGAGTGATTTTCGAAAGAGGGCCTTATATGGGAGCTATGACCAATTGTGGACCGATACTAATCTACGTTGGTAGTTTGAGTTTTGTTGATATTTTATTTATATGTGCAAAATTTTGAGTTGATACCAATATATTTGAGGAAGTTATTAACGATAAATCCATTTCCGGAAATATGTACCTTTGTATGGGGTCTACGGGAGATTTTGGATCGATTGTTTTGATTTTAAACATAATTGATCCCTGGGTAAAAAAATAATGTGTGACAAAATTCATCGAATTATCTTTTGTAGTTTCTGAGAAAACGACTTAAGAATTACGAAAAAAACGTAATTTTTTTCGAGGTAGTCTGAAACTTTTACTCATAATTTTTAACGTTGTGAACCGATTAGGCTGATTTTCAATACCAAACTGCTTAGGATAATAGCAAATATTTTTTGGTGAATTTGGTTTATTTCTTTTGCTTAGTTTTAATGTGAGCGTGTTTTAGGCAGACAGACGGACATAGCTAAATCGAGCAGAATTTCATAAGGATCAAGAATATATAAACTTTGTTGGGTCTCAGATGAATATTGCTAGGTGTTACACACGGAATGACAAACTTATATATACCCTCTATCACCACTGATAGTGGTGGAGGGTATAAAAATAATGTTTATGGACCACAAAGAATTTACAAATTATAAATATCAGGTGGTCCGTTATCCAAAAACGAAAATATTCAACCATTGTTGGTACACACATTATGCTTACTTATGTATATTTAAATAAATAACAAATGCATGTACGTACACGACAGAAAGAAGAATGACAAAAATTTGCACTAACAATAATACACGCATTAACAGACGCAGTATTAAAAACAACAACATTAAGGGTATTGGAAAGTACGAACGAAAAAACAAACAAGTAATTAAACAGTCGGTGACAAAAAATATGATCTCCTCCAACATTCTCCCTCCGTTGAAAGGTCTGCGTTTCAAGATCCTATAAATTAGTAAAGGGGCCACCTTGTGTATAGGTCGCCGACAAGAACCATTAGCAGATTTTAATTCGACTACTCGTATATGTCCATCAGTACCAAATATTGTTTTTGTGACTCTTGCAAGGAGCCAATTCTGTGGTGGAGTATTGTCTTCATGGATAATGACTAGTTGTCCAATCTTGATATTTGGTTGTGTTTTAGACCATGTTTTAGACGAATGTTGCTGTAGCGATAAAGGATAATCTGGGGACCAGAGTTGCCAAAATTGATTTTTGAGATACGAAATTTGTTGCCATCGATTTAATGCGGATAACATTGAAGAATCAAAAGTTTCCTGAGGTATGGACACCAACGATGAACCAATCAGCAGATGACCGGGAGTAAGTGCTTCTCCATCATTAGGGTCATCTGACATTGGAGCTATAGGACGAGAGTTCAATATAGCTTATATTTCGACAATTAAAGTTTGTAGTTCTTCAAATGTAAGGCGAGCTTGAGCTAGATTTTTTACTAATAGGGTTTTTGCAGATTTAACAGCGGCCTCCCACAATCCACCAAAATGTGGGGCACGCGGGGGATGAAACAAAATTCGAAGCCATTTTGAGTACAATGCGTCTTGATTTCTGATACGATTTTATTAGAGAGCAATTTATCTTTTAACTCTTTGAGTTTATTGTGGGCACCTGTAAAATTTGTCGCGTTATCGCAAAAAATGCGTTGCGGTAGGCCACGTCGACTAACAAAGCGATTTTAACGAAGTATAAAATTGTTTTTGGACAAATCGGAAACGAGCTCCAAGTGAGATGCCTTTGAGCTAAAGCACACAAAAACTGCGACGTAAGTTTTGTAGGGTACCTTACCACGAATACGATACGAAGTTAGGAATTGGCCACAAAAATCGACTCCACTGACCAAAAATGGTCGTTGAGCTCTTAGGCGATCAACTGGTAAGTTGCCCATCATTTGTCCAATCAACTTTGGTTTGTAGTGGAAGCAATGGACACAATTGCGAACCACTTTTCGAAGACGATGTAAATGCTCAATGTATAGCTTTACAAAGCGATGATTTTTCAGCAATAAAGCGGGAAGCTCTCGATAATCTTCCACCCACTCGAATCAAATTAATAGTTTTGTTGTCAGTTTCCATTTGATGTACAAATGGAGCCAGTTTTTGCAAAGAAGGTTGTACCAAATTATTGTTTAAAATGGCGTTTAACTCCACAACGAAGTTTTTACTTTGTATATGTGCTACTAATTTCCAAAATGTGTTCTCCAACTCCTGGGGTGGAAGATGAACGATGTTATTGGCTTTCAACAAAGGGTCTACCTTGCACCTATTACAAATTCGAAAAATGTAAGTATCCGAAGAATTTTATAGTACGACGAATGCTTATCTATAATTTTATCTATGACGGACTCGCTGATGTCATTTGTAGTGCATTTAAGAACCGTTTTTCTTCTTTCAAAAATTTCTTCGGATTCATCAGTTATATTTGCGGGTCAGTTACTAACATCTTCGAAAATAAATTTGGGCCCATTAAACCAAATTGTACTAGTCAAGTCTGTAGCGCTACATCCACTAGACACAATATCGGCTGGATTACTTTTTGATGGCACATGTCGCCATATAACGTCTTGAGCTTGTTCTTGTAACTCTGAGACTCGATTTGCTACAAAACAATTAAGGGTTGATGAATGTATCTTGAGCCATTGCAAAACAATTTTAGAATCCGTCCAAATGAATATAGAAGATACAAATTTTCCGATTTTTGGTTTTATTTTTGACCAAGTTCTACGCACGCGCATAGTTCGAGACGAGGTACTGTGCTTTTATTGGAGCCACCTTCGATTTGGCGTTTAACAAAGTAGTTTTATAAGAACCATTTTCTAAGACGCGATAGTAAATACAGCATCCAAATGCGCGTTGCAAAGCGTCGGCGAAGCCATGTATTTCGCCGAAGTAAAAACATATCCAAATCTGCTTTAATTTGGAGCCACATCAATGCCAAACTATTGTTTAGAGGATCATCCCAACCGATGTTCTGGACCCACATCTCTTGGAGCAGCATTTTAAAACGAACTACAATAGGTCTCAAGAGACCAAGCAAATCGAAAATTTTTGCTACTATCGATAAAATTGAACGTTTTGTGGGATTACTTACATCGGGCAAGTTAAAGCGAAACAAAAATATATCCTGAGTAGGATTCCAGGACATTCCAAGTGTTTTTGTAATATTTTTTTCAGTGGTTTTAATATTTTTTTCAGTGGTTTTAGTGGCAACTTCTTCGTCGTTGTTGGTTACGAATTCTGGACAATTGCTATTCCACTTGTGAGCTGAAGACCATGAATACTGAGAATTTTAATAATTTCAGATTTCTTGAATTCTAAGATTTCGAGACTATCAGATCCAGTGAGAACATCATCTACGTATAAATCCTCACGAAGTACCTTTGAACCAACGGGAAAAGTTGAACTGTGCTGATCGGCGATAAAAAACAAACTTCGAATAGCCAAAAACGGTGCTGCTGAGAGCCCATACGTAACGGTGTTTAGTTGAAACACGCATAGTTTGTCTTTTGAATTGGATCTCCAAAGAACCAATTGAAATTTACGATCACGTTCATCGACTATAAATTGGCGGTACATTTTAGATATGTCTGCAGTGAGAGCAAATCTATTCAAACGAAACGAAAAGAGTGTTTTAACCAAATATTGTTGTATAGTTGGGCCAACCATCAGTATATCATTCAAGGAATGATTCGAAGTTGTGCGAGCTGACCCATCGAAAACGACACGAAGCTTTGTTGTTGTACTCTCAGGCTTGAGAACACAATGATGAGGTATGATGTAATGTGTATGCGAGAGAGACCAAGCGACATATGACCAAGTGCCATATATTCGTTCACAAAATCGACATACATAGATTTTAAAGTGGGATCACGTTCCAATTTACGTTCGAACGACAAAAATCTTCGTTTACTAATTTCGAAAGACTCACCTAAACAATTAGGATTTTGTAACCGAACTTGAATTCTTCGGTCCGAGTTAATTTGGACATTTTCGGTGAAATGTTTCTCACACGCTTGTTCCTCATTAGTAAATGTTTGAGGACCACTTACATATTCCTCAACTTCCCAAAATTTTCTCAATGTGTTATCAAGAATTGAAGAATCTAGGGCCAATTTACATGTAAGGGTCGAGGGATTTTGTTGAGCGTTGAATTTTCCACCGACAATCCATCCAAAAACTGTATTAACAAGGCAAGGCATGCCTTGTCCTAACGAAATGCGTCCTTCGAGCAACAAATCGAAAAATATTTCCTTACTAATTAACAAATCAATGCGTTGGCGCTTATAGAAAAGCAGGTCTGCAAGTTGTATGGTTTCTGGAATTGTGAACCTTGTTGTATCTATTTTTTCACCAGGCTGTTGGGCTGATATGGATTCCGTTACAGCAAATGTTGATGACGACTGAAATGAGCCAATTCGGGATTTTATGGTAGCAGCGACAGAATATCTAATTTTTGTTTGAATTTAACTTATTCCAGAAACATCTTGACAATTTGGTAGAAAACGTAGTTTAAGTTTCTTGGCAGTTTCTTCTGCAATGAACTTAATTTCAGAACACGAATCCAGAAGAACTCTTTCAGGTTGAAAACAACCGAAACTATCTTTGAAAGAACCACAGCAGTTGGTATTATGGCTCTTTTGAACGAACGAGCTACTAACGAAGTTGCATTATTTATAGATGTTTCAGGAGGAGCTGGATTAACTGGCGCTGATTCAGTTTGAACGAAAATATGTAACGAAGTATGATGAGCGGACTGACAAACCCTACAACGACTACTAGAAGGACATTTCGAAACTAAATGACCCTTTCGAAGGCAGTTTATGCAGTGCCCATTACGTTTTACGAAATTAAAATGTTCCGAAACTACGATCGACAAAAATGATGAACAAATGGCGAGATGATGACCAGAACTGTTACAATACGAACAAGTTGTGTTTGTATTCGAACTTAGAAAAGTATTTGCATTACGAGAAAAGTTTGATTTTGGCTTTGTGCCACTAGAACTACTTTTTGTTCACTTTTTTTCCATGACTTTCCAAAAATTTACATCGATGACTCAAGATGTCATAACAGGAGGGCAATGATCTAAAATCTAGTTTTTCATCGTAATTCTGTTTAAAACTATCATCCAGCTTCGATAAAACAATATGAATTATAATAGCATTTATAATGTCTAATTCCGATCCAAGCGATAATAGTGAACCACGAATTGCAGAAACGGTATCTATGATATAACGTAATGAAACACTGTCACCTTTGGACATTTCAGGAATGTTGAAAAGTGTTGTAATGTGTTCCAAGAAAATTAGTAATTTGTTGTCTTACCGCTCCCTCAACCTATCAAGGGCCTTCGGGTAATTCTCATCAGTCACTTGGAAAGGTTCCACAACTGATAGGGACCAGAAAGACAATTTAACAGATAATTGAATTTATCTACTGGCGTAATCGACGAATTATCATGAACCATATTATTGAAAGTAGTGATAAATCTTTTATAATCTGCGTACTTTCCATCGAAGCGAGGCAATTTTAACGAGGGTAAACGAGTTTGATTGGAAAGTCCGATCGAAGTGTTGAAGAAACTTTGTTCCATTGAAGTCGAACTACGAGTTTTGTTTAAGGTGGACAGCAATTTTGCCTTGGCTGCAATATATATTTCTTCCAAGTCACTCCTAGTGACATCGGAAGGACTTATTTTTTCAATTTGCCCTTGAATATGGGAAATCTGTTTGAAGTAGGACTCTAAAATTTCGAGCCGACATTGCAAAATTGTCGTATCAGCAGTATCTCCATCCTTATCGATTTTCTTTTCTAAACAAGTAATGTTTCTTTTCATTGTGGCCCTTTGTTGGTTCAAAGAGGCCAATTCTGGACTTCCAGAATCATTTAATTCTGGCATATCTGTAATTGTTGGCCATTTTTTATATAAACTTTTCGAAAATTTATAACAAAATGTTTTATAGAAAATCTTCAAAAAAATACCTATTAAAAATCTTGTATCTTTTATTTGTACCAAGTATTTCTTGAACCACAAAAAATATTGAAACACAAAATTTAACTTGTTTTCTTCTACAAAATTTTGTTTAGCAAATAAATTTAATTTATTTAAGCCACAAATTATTGTAATTACAAAATAAAGGAATTTATTTTGTTCTACTAAAAAATGTGAAATCAAATAAATTTAATTATTTATTTGGGCTACAAATTGGTTTTGAAATTATAGAAAAACAATTTTTTCTGTTCTACTAAGGAGAACTATACCTCTTAAGTTGGCTCTAAGAATTTCTCGAAAGAATTTGCAACAGTACCACAAATTGGTTCTGCTGCACCGAAAAGGCAATATTCGTGCAACTGGTGTACACTAATTCTACAAAGATGTGGCTCTACGGGCCAGGAAATCCTCAAAACCAAATTAAATAATTGAGTTTTATTTAAAACTTAAGTGCCGTGTCCTGTCACGGTCGCCAAAAATGTCGCAATAAAAACAAGTAAGAGTGTTATATTCGGCTATGCCGAATCTTATATACCCACCATCAAACCTCGTTTGACTCGAATGAAACTTACATATGTTGAATTTCATCTATATATTCGTATTTTTAGGCCAGTTATAAGCGTTAAAGTAATTTCCTGAAGGGGACCTTATATAGGGGGGTAGGGTCAATTATGGGTCGATCCTCATAAAATTTGGTAGACAGAATTTGGTTCGTATAAAATTTATTTGTGTCGAATTTCATCGCTATACTCGTATTTTTAAGTCATTAATGAGCGTTGCAGTCATTTTCTGAAGGGGACCTTATATGGGGGATAGGGTCAATCATGGACCGATCAACATAAAATTTTTTAGATAGATTTTGACACATATGAAACTTACTTATGTCGAATTTCATCTATATACTAGAATTTTTAAGCCAGTAATGAGCGTTAAAGTCATTTTCTGAAGGGGACCTTATATGGGGGGTAGGGTCAATTATGGACCGATCCTCATAAAATTTTGCATAGTGATTTTGAATCATAAGAAACTTACTTATGTCGAATTTCATCGCTATATTCGTATTTTTAAACAAGTTATGGTTGTTAAAGCTGCTTTTCGAGGGGCCACTTGTATGGGGGCTATACGAAAACGTGGACCTATATTGCCCATTTTCAATACCAAACAAACCTTACCTATAAGAAATATTTATGTGAAATTTCAACTCTCTAGCTCTTTCCATTCGGACTCTATCGTGCTTTCAACAGACAGACAGGCGGACGGACGGACAGACATGGCTAGATCGTCTTAGAATTTAATGAGGACCCAGAATATATATACTTTTGTGGGTCTATGACCAATATTTCGATGTGTTACAAACGGAATGACAAAATCAATATACCCCCCATCTTTTTTGATGGTGGGTATAAAAATACTTATTACAAAAATAAATATTTTAATAATGCGCGAGAGAATTGCCGTACATATGATGTTGCTCATGTGCAGGTTCGATTACTACTCTCTTTAAAATTAAAAAATAATGTTTATGGGCCACAAAGAATTTACAAATTATAAATATCAAGTGACCCGTTATCCAAAAACGAAAATATTCAACTATTGTTGGTACACACATTATGCTTACTTATATTTAAATAAATAACAAATGCATGTACGTACACGACAGAATGAAGAATGACAAAAATTTGCACTAACAATAATACACGCATTAACAGACGCAGTATTAATAACAACATTAAGGGTATTGGAAAGTACGAACGAAAAAACAAACAAGTAATTAAACAGTCGGTGACAAAAAATATGATCTCCTCCAACAGTGGGCGTAAAAAGGGGCGTGGTATTCGATCAAGATCTTATATAGCCTATTGTTCCTTTTGGGGTTAGACCTATTAGCTGACCAAATTTCATGTAAATCGGTTCAGTAGTTTTGCTGTGAAAGCGTAACAAACAAACAGTCTTTTTTATATATATAGGATGTTACATAATTGGTCATAGCTCCCATACAAGGTCCTCTTACGAAAATCTCTTAAACGCTCATTACTCATTACCAAATAAAGCTATTGATACAAAATTTTGCACAAATATTAGTTTTATATACACAAATTATATTTTATGATTTTTCACGATCGGTTCATAATATGTGTGCGATCGGTCCCATACAAGGTTCCCTTCCGAAAATCACTTAAACACACATTACTTATTACTAAATTACGATATAGATACAAAATTTGACTGAAATATAGCTTTTATATACAGAAATGTTACTTAAAGATTTTTTACAATCGGTCCATAATTGGTCATATCTTCCATACTAAGTCCTGCCCCGAAAATTTGAATTTTCTTAAATCTTTCACACAAATTATTAAATATTGCTAAAGCATATCTTAGGGCGCTTTAAAAATATAAAAGAAAATGGCGTTTGTAATGTTCAATAAATCTTGCAATTGTAACAGATTTAAGCTGTTTAAATCTTGGGGTTTTTCTATTTAAGACATGAGAAAACTTATTTCTACAAGTATTTGATCTACTAAAAAAGTATTACTATAAAAATAGCTGGTGGAGGGTATTTGAGATTCGGCTCAGCCGAATATAGCACTTTTACTTGTTTACGATCGGTTTATAATTGGTCATATCTCCCATATTAAGTCCTTCCACTAAAAGCAATTTAACCGTATTTAACTAATTGCATTATCAATTTGTGTAGAACAAAATTATATATATGTATTTTGAAAATCCTTAAATCTTTCACACACATGCACATTATTAAATATCGTTAAAGCATAATTTAGGTCGCTATAAAAATATAAAAGAAAATGGGGTTTGTAATGTTCAATAAATCTTGTAATTGTAACAGATTTAAGCTGTTTAAATCTTGGGGTTTTTCTATTTAAGACATGAGAAAACTTATTTCTACAAATATTTGATCTATTAAAAAAGTATTACTATAAAAATAGCTAGTGGAGGATATTTAAGATTCAGTTCAGCCGAATACACAGTGGGGCAGAATGGAAATTTTTTGGAAATAAATCTGGCATTTCTAAACGGCTTATCCGATCGGGATAAAATTTGGCGTGAGCGTAGCCAAGGAGTATTCGAGTTTAAGTTTTGAAGATGAACCCTGCAGATGCCCCAAGGACGGCGCTGTGGCGGCTCAAAAATAGGGTACCTACGACAAGTAAAATTTTTAAACTCGTGCCATTTTTTTGTTTTTCATCCAAATACTACTAATATTTTTATATTTTCTGAAAGCGCTCGACGAGATCTTGGACATGCTTGGACATACTACTTATCTCTTATAATATCCGAGTTAAAGGCATTTAAAAATTTAGTGATACAAAATTTACCATACCTTGGTCCGCCTTTTTTTGAATACCGGGCCAAATGGACTCTTGTTAGTTAGACAACAAAATTTCCAATAATATAAAAAAATTTCAGATCAATATCATTTACAGATCCAAAAATATACGTTTTTTAATTTAAAAATTCAAAAAATTTTAGATTTTTGCCGTTTTTTTGTCAAAAATGTGTCTTAACTCTTTTATTAATAAAATAAAATTTTCTTTTAGAACATATAACAATTTTATAGTTTTCTAAAAGGTATCTTTACGCAGAACGCTTTGGCGTAAAAAACTTGTCCTATTTTTTGATAATGTTGCCACTGCGTCCTTCCGAATATGACCTATTTTTTATCAAAACTTCAACTTTGGGCGACATGTTCTAAAATCCCAAAGCTGGGATCAGAAAACTGAAAGCAGTTTTGGAAACCTTAATATGTTTTCTATTTACTCCAAAAGTATTTTCCCAGCCCTAAAAGAAATGTGGACCCTATGGGCAAAAAAGTAAAAAATCCCATTTTTGGGATTTTCATTCCTATTTTTGGGAATTGCGGGATGCCCTTTGACCTTTTAAATTTTTTTTTTTTGCATTTTCTTATTTGAAATGACAAATTTAACAAGCGTTGAGTTTTGTTCATAAATAAAGATTTTGTCATATATTACATATTTGTTTAATTTCTAAAACTATGATTTATATCAAAATTTTAATAGGGTCGCAGATAGCTACAACAATTTAGTCCATATTTATCCTTTAATATCATTTTTTAGTTAGATATGGAAATTCTCGACCCTTTACAAAAAATTTCAAGCCAATATCTCAATTACATTCAAAAATATGTTCATTTAAACCTGTGTCCTTTAATTTCATCTTTTTCATATTTTAGTATTAAGTGTGACAGAACATACATTTGGTGTTGAATAAAATATTTGGACAATTTTTAAAAATTATTTAGTTAATTATTTTATTAAAGACTATAACATTGTATATACAATAAAAAAATTATAATTTTATTATGAGCCACGCACAACAACACCTGAGTCACCCCACACAAACCACCTTTCCCGCCCACCGAAATATAAAACACAATTTAATACAATATCATCAGTTAGTATAATAGCTTTTTTTGTTTGAACTGTTTATCTTAAACATAATACAATTACTTCTTACAACCTACTTATATAGTTAATTCCTAACACTACTTATTTTCTATAATATAATCTGTCATATCGGTATACATATCCAGAAGGTAATATAAGTCCTTTAAATCTTCCTTGTTTTGAGATGATAGAGTTTCATAACAAATCCATCTTTTTCGCATAGTTGAAAGAACAGGATCAGAAGATAGAAGTAAACTATTAAAAATATCTTCATTCTGTGATTGCCTGGAGCATTTTCTTGAGCTGAATAGTTGAACATGCTTAAAATCTCGATTGCTCGCTTCCTGGGCTTCTTCTGTTAACTCTCCAAGTGGAAGAATATTCGATTCAATTATTATTTGACCATGACACAATACTTTGTGTACTGTTGGTGTTAGTTCCCTCCACGGATACAGAGATACAAGTAATTTAGAAATTTCAGATGTATGTTCCCCAAATCGATTTCCATTAATTTTATGTTTACTATTCAGTGCCATTAAAATAGTGTTAACTCTTCGAAGCAACTCCTTGTCGATTCCAGTTATTTTTGAAGTAATTTCAAAATCACGAAAAAACCTTCTCGCCGTATTACCGTCATTTGTACTACCGCAACTTGGAAGTGGTTTGTCGATGTTTAATCCCATCTAAACTTTAAATTCTTCTTGGATTCTGCTTTTTTCCGCAGCTCTCAGTTCTTTCAATTCTTCATTATGTTTTGTTGATTTAGTAAGATTCTCTGGCACACTTCTATATTTGAGGTCGTTTGCTATGTGTAAAAAGTAATCCAAAAATCGTATTCTGGCATGAAGTGGTGAAATTCCGAAAGACAGGACTTCTTCATTAATACTTCTGCTTTTGTTTATATTTGAGAATTGCGACTTTTTCTCATTACATATTGAGCATCTCCAGAAGGAAGAAGTTTCTGTTATGGCATTGCTGACCTTTCCATCAATCATTGTTAAGCTTAGCTGATATGATACGTTAATAGAGAATTCCTTTATTTTTATGCAAATGGGCTCCAGTGCATTTATTTCATCTTTTAAATATTCCTCTAAATCTTTTGTTGTTTTCTTTGACTCCTTTATATATTCAAATCCAATGGGTCTACAAACATTTTTTGAACCCGGAGTTGTATTGATCCATATATCTTCAACTGAATTTCCTATGCTTGACAATGATGGATTAAGGGAATATGAACGAATTCGTAATGGCACTAATGATGACATAAATACACTTTTGTAGTCTGCTAATGTCCGACTCACAAGCTTGTTTGTATTCTGGAAGTGCTGATAAACCGTCACATCCCCACTTACACATTAAGACAACATCAGAGTTATGAATTTTCCTTAGTTGGTCTTCTGAAAAGTCTGACACAATTCTTGATACTGTGTTTTCGAGCAAAGATGATATATCAATACAAGCTTCCACATCATTAACAGCAATAGGTGATGGTAGAATAGTTTGTTTTTTTTTCCTGGATCGCCTTGTATGATGGTAACATATTGTGTCCTTTTTCGTGCAGAGCTTTCCTTAATATTTGGTACTTATTTCGACTGAGACCCAGTTCCAACATAAGCGCTATTGCTTCCTCTTCACTAAAATTTGATTGTAATGTTGGAGTTGATATACTTTCCACAATTCGCTTAAATCGTTTTGGTGATGCATTAGGAAGAATAGTTGCAATATGTACGACATCCATAGGTTGGTTTTCCTTTTTCAGCATTTCGTTAAATGTATCAGCAATTTCCTCATTTGAGATTGAAAAAAGTTTTTGTGTGACCCTCTTTTTTTTTACCTTGAACATAAGTCTTCGTATGACTTGCAAGGCGCTCCTGTTGATGTGTTGTAAGTTGAGATTTCCGTAGTAGTTTCCATCCAACTACAAAATTTTAATCGAAATTTCTTTTGATTTCCATCCACAGACTTACTTTTTACATCAAAAAAGTTTTAAAAAGTTTTCAATTTTTGATATGCCTGTTTTGTCTACTTTTCTACTATATGTAGTTTTTATATAATTTGAAATGTCTTCAATTCTTTCTGGCCCTTTTGAAGATACACTCCATAAAACGGAACACAACTCTTCGTACTTTAATGTAATCTTCATTGTAGATTTATTAAATATGGTACTTAAAATCTAGAAGTTTACTTATATACCAATTCTTGTCATTTCCGATACAGGTATTCCAAAGTAAAAAATTACGAATTGTCTACCTATTAACATTTAGGACTATATTACTATAACCTGTAATTCAGTCATTGATATTTCTTATTAGTATATGTATGTATATTTTACCTACATGATCATAAACGAAACAGAACGAAATGATCTGTCGAAAAATTTAGGTAAAAAATAGTTATAAATTTCTGAAAATTTAAGCATAATAGGACCTTTCAATTATAAGGATAAGCAAACAAATAGAAAATAGGTAAATATAAGATTTAAATATGTTCTGTCATACTTAATACTAAAATATGAAAAAGATGAAATTAAAGGACACAGGTTTAAATGAACATATTTTTGAATGTAATTGAGATATTGGCTTGACATTTTTTGTAAAGGGTCGAGAATTTCCACATCTAACTAAAAAATGATATTAAGGGATAAATATGGACTAAATTGTTGTAGCTATCTGCGACCCTATTAAAATTTTGATATAAATCATAGTTTTAGAAATTAAACAAATATGTAATATATGACAAAATCTTTATTTATGAACAAAACTCAATGAAATTTTCAACGCTTGTTAAATTTGTCATTTCAAATAAGAAAATGAAAAAAAAAAAATTTAAAAGGTCAAAGGGCATCCCGCAATTCCCAAAAATAGGAATGAAAATCCCAAAAATGGGATTTTTTACTTTTTTGCCCATAGGGTCCACATTTCTTTTAGGGCTGGGAAAATACTTTTGGAGTAAATAGAAAACATATTGAGGTTTCCAAAACTGCTTTCAGTTTTCTGATCCCAGCTTTGGAATTTTAGAACATGTCGCCCAAAGTTGAAGTTTTGATAAAAAATAGGTCATATTCGGAAGGACGCAGTGGCAACATTTTCAAAAAATAGGACAAGTTTTTTACGCCAAAGCGTTCTGCGTAAAGATACCTTTTAGAAAACTATAAAATTGTTATATGTTCTTAAAGAAAATTTTATTTTATTAATAAAAGAGTTAAGACACATTTTTGGCAAAAAAACGCCAAAAATCTAAAATTTTTTGAATTTTTAAATTAAAAAACGTATATTTTTGGATCTGTAAATGATATTGATCTGCAATTTTTTTGTATATTATTGGAAATTTTGTTGTCTAACTAACAAGAAAAAATTGAGTCCATTTGGCCCGGTATTCAAAAAAAGGCGGACTAAGGTATGGTAAATTTTGTATCACTAAATTTTTAAATGCCTATAACTCGGATATTATAAGAGATAAGTAGTATGTCCAAGCATGTTTTTTCAAGATCTCGGATGAAAAACAAAAAAATGGCACGAGTTTAAAAATTTTACTTGTCGTAGGTACCCTACTTTGAGCCGCCACAGCGCCGTCTTCGGGGCATCTGCAGGGTTCATCTTCAAAACTTAAACTCGAATACTCCTTGGCTAAGCCGTTTAGAAATGCCAGATTTATTTCCAAAAAATTTCCATTCTGCCCCACTGTGCATTGTTACAAGTATTTACATTGGGATACTAGTCCAGATTTTAAAAACAACTGCTTCAAACCAGTAGAAAAATATCTCGAATTTATTGTAAGAAAATTTTATTATAATTGAATTTTATTATAATTAACATTTTGAATAATAAATCGGTGGAAAAAGATCTAGTTCTAAAGAAGGTGTATATAATCTTTAAACTTCTCTAGAACTATTTCTAAGGATAGCAAACTCGAACTTAATCATTGATTAATGAACTAGTTCCAGAAACGTTCCATTAAACGAGTTTGTTGATGCGTAACGCAAAAATTTTTGGTTGTGAATATTTTTGAAATTGAGTTTACAATTATAATGATATTTTTAATTAAAAGTCTAAAGGGAAGAAACAAATGAAATCCTTTGTAAAGAATATTACAATTCAAAAAATTTTTGGAAATGTATAAGATTTTAGTTTATCTTTGTGCCATTTTCCATAGGAAGTGGCCCTTTTAAAATGTAACTTAAGTTCATCAAATACGAACCGATATATCAAATACGATACATAATTAATTAATAATTAATTTTTAACCATATTTTTACAGAAGAAAAATTAAAATTGGCATACAAGAATATATAAAAAAATACTGAAATGTGCTAAAAAAGTGCCAAAAAACATTTGAAAAATGCTAAAAAAAAGGTGCTAGATTACATTTTTGGGTGCTAAATGAGTTTAAAAAGTGCTAAATCTAGCACTGGTCTTAGTTCTCATATAAGGCCCATTTCCTAAAGTCACTTTTTCCAATATATTTCATTCAATTATAAATATATAAGGATAAAATCCGCCACAGTGTGTTTTTTATCGAAAATCATTCTGCGAAATTTTGTTCGGATTGGCCAATAATTGGCCATATCTCCATAAAAGTTATATATGATTTCTAAATGATAGCAGCCTCATCATGGAAGCACAATTTAAACTTTCATAATTTATTATATACGTATCAAGTAATATTTATAAGGGTTTTCATAAAAAGTAGCTTACAGGTGGAGGGTATTTAAGATTCGGCATAGCCGAGTATTGCACTCTGACTTGTTTTTTATACCCTCCACCACCATCAGTGATGATAGAGGGTATATATAACTTTGTCATTCCATATGTAACACCAAGAAATATTCATCTGACACCAAACAAAGTATATATATTGATCCTTATGAAATTCTGAGTCGATTTAGCTATGTCCGTCTGTCCGTCCGTCCGTCTGTCTGTGTAAAACACGCTCACGTTAAAACAAAGCAATAGAAATTCACGAAATTCACCTAAACATTCTTTATTATCCGGCACAGTTTTGTATTGAAAATCAGTAAAATCGGTTCACGACGTAAAAAGTTATGAGTAAAAACTAGTAAGAGTGTTTTATTCGGCTATGCCGAATCTTAAGTACCCTCCACCAACAAGCTACTTTTAATTAAAACCCATTTAACTATCTAATTTATAGATAATTGTTTCCGTATTGAGGGTACTAACATTTATGCAAATGTCGAACTAATTTTTATAAAATCCAGAAAAATTTATATTAATAGGCCAGTTAGAAAACATGTTAATAGAATGATTTATCTATACACAGAACATACTCATGTCGAATTTTATCCGGATATAATCATTTAACAGCGAATAAGGTGGTATTAAGCGCTTTACAGGGAGCCAATACAACTTATGGGCCGATCCGGAAAAAATTCCGTAGAATGATTTATATACACAAAATACACATTCATGTCAAATTTTATACCGATAACTTTGATTGTCAATGTGCATTTAAGTAATTTATAATGATTTATATGCAAAAAAAATCAAATTTAATTTTACTCTAATAAATTTATCAATTAATGAAATATGGGCGTTTAAGCGATTTTCGGAAGTGGACTTTATATAGGAGCTATGACCAATTACGGGCCTATCCGGAAAAATTTCGTATAATGATTCATATGTACACAAAACATATTTGTGACGAATTTTATTAAGATATCTTTATTTGATAATGAATAATGTGCGTTAAAGTGATTTTTTGAAGTGGACCTTATATATGAGCTATTACCAAATATGGACCGATCCGGAAAAAATTTGGTAGAGTGATTTATATGATCACAAAACATATTCAAGTCGTACTTTATTCCGATAGCTTTATTATTCAAAGAAATATATGTGTTTAAGTGATTTTCGTAAGTGGAAAAAATTTCGTAGAGTGATTCATATTTGTGTCGAATTTTATCAAGATAACATTATTTGACAATGAAATATGAGCATTTAAGTGATTCTCGGAAGTGGGCCTTACATGGGAGCTAAGACCAATAATGGACCGATCCGAAAAAAAAGTGGTAGAATAATTTTTATGTACACAAAACATATACAAATCGAATTTTATCTCTATAGCTTTAGAATTCAATGAAATATATACGTTTAAGTGCTTTTTTGAAGTGGGCGTTATATGGGAGCTATGACCAATTATGGGACTATCCGGAAAAAATTTCGTAAAGTGATTTATATTTAGGCAAAACATATTTGTGTCGAATTTTATTCAGATAGCTTTATTTGGCAATGAAACATGTGCTTTTAAGTGATTTTCGGAAGTGGGCCTAATATGGGAGCTACGACCAATAATGGACCGATGCATAAAAAAATTGGTAGAATGATTTTATACACAAAACATATTCAACTCGAATTTTATCTCAATAGTTTTATTTATCAATAAAATACGTGCGTTTAGGTGATTTTCGAAAGTGGACCTTATATGGGAGCTATGGCCAATTGTGGACATACTGAGATCTACGTTGATAGCATGATTTCTGTTCATATTATATTTGCATGTACAAAATTTTGTGTTGATATCGATATATTTTAGGGAGTTATTAATGAAATTTGGAATTAATTATTTTTATTTTCAACATAATTTATCCCTGGATAAAAAAATAATGTAGGACAAAATTCATCTAATTATCATTTGTAGTTTCTGAGAAAACGACTTAAGAATTACGAAAAAACCGTAATTTTTTCGAGGTAGTCTGAAATTGCTTTCTTTTTAATACCAAACTACTTAGGACAACAGTGAATATTTCTGGTGAATTTGGTTTATTTATTTTGCTTAGTTTTAATGTGAGCATGTTTTAGGTAGACAGACGGACAGACAGACATAGCTAAATCGACTCAGAATTTGATAAGGACACGGAATATATATACTTTGTTGTGTCGCAGATGCATATATGTATATTTGTGCTACACACGGAATGTCAAACTTATATATACCCTCTATCACGACTGATGGTGGCGGAGGGTATAAAAAAGGAGAAGATATAGTTAATAGGTTAAAAAAATAGAAAATTTGAATTTATTTAGTTAGCCACAAATTTTATTATTAATATTTGAATTTGAATATAATATTATTTTTATAATAATATTTTTATCTTCTGAAAACAAACATGTATCGAATCTACTGTTGTCAACTGTCAGTTGGTTATCATATATTGCTTTAGTAGTGGCTCGTCTATAAACATGTTAGAATATAGGAATTTCGATTTCGTTTTGTATAAAACCATTACTATCTAGGTATAAAAATGCCTCTGGTGGTACATATCCGGTTTGTAGACTTTTTCTAATGTATACAAAATCAGCATAATAAAGTGCATAATTAATTGTTGTTATAGCATTCTATACTTTTTGTAATGTGGTTTCTTATTACAATAATTATAAAATTATCAATTCTACCAATTTTTGCATTATTATATAGATTTTTATTGGATATATATTTTATATAATTATTATTTGGAGACCTATAAAGGGAAGTACAACTTCTTAGGCACTTTCTTTCAAAAACTCTAAGTTATCTTCACTTTTGGTTTTATATATTTCGAGAAAAATTGTTTTTTATACATGAAAAAAGCTTTTTTGGCCTTTACAAGTTGAGCGTTGATATGAAAATTAAAATATAACAAGTTGAAGTGCCATATTCGGCTAAGCCGAATCTTAAATACCCTCCACCAGCTACTTTTATATTAATACTTTTTTAATTGATCAAATATTTGTAGAAATAAGTTTTCTCATGTCTTAAACAGAAAAACCCCAAGATTTAAACAGCTTAAATCTGTTACAATTGCAAGATTTATTGAACATTACAAACTCCATTTTCTTTTATATTTTTAAAGCGCCTTAAGATATAATATAGCAATATTTAATAATTTGTGTGAAAGATTTAAGGAAATTCAAATTTTCAGCTCAGGACCTAGTATGGGAGTAATAAACAATTATGAACCGATCGTAAAAAAATCTTTAAGTACCATTTCTGTATATAAAGGCTATATTTCAGTCAAATTTTGTATCTATATCGTAATTTAGTAATAAGTAATATGTGTTTAACTGATTTTCGGAAGGGAACCTTGTATGGGACCGATCGCACCCATATTATGAACCGATCGTGAAAAAATCTTAAAATATTATTTTTTTTACAAAACTAATTTTGTGCATAATTTTGTATCAATAGCTTTATTTGGTAATGAGTAATGTGCGTTTAAGAGAAAAAAATTTCACAGTAACATTTCTGTATATAACAGAAATACTTGTACCAAATTTTATATGGATATCTTAATTTAGTAATGAGTTATGTGCGTTTAAGTGATTTTCGGGAGGGGACCTTGTATGGGAGCTATGACCAATTATGGACCGATCGGAAAAATTTCACAGTAACATTTCTGTATATAATACTTGTACCAAATTTTATATGGATATCTTAATTAAGTAATGAGTTATGTGCATTTAAGTGATTTTCGGAGAGGACCTTGTATGGGAGCTATGACCAATTATGGACCGATCGGAAAAACATGTCACAGTAATATTTCTGTATATTAAAGCAATACTTGTTCCAAATTTTATATGAATTCTATTCTCATAAGATTTTAGCTTTTAAAATTTTGTGAAGATATCAACATTCTGACGGAAGTTATTAACAATAAACTCATTTTCCGGGAATATGTACTTTTGTATGGGAGGTATATGAAAGTCTGGACCGATTCCGCAAATTTTCAGCAGAAGTCAAGCCCTTGTGCAGAAACAAATGTATGATGATTTTCATGCAATTATATTACATAGTTTTCGTGAAAATTACATCGGAATGTGTAAAAAATGCTTATATTTTCGGAGTTGTTTTAAATTTTGATTCATACTTTTCCCGATGTGAACCGATTTTGCCCATTTTCAATACCAAACTGCCTAGGACAATATTAAATATTTTGGGTGAATTTCGTTAATTTTTGTTGCTTCGTCTTAACGAGAGAATGTTTTATACAGACAGACAGACGGACGGTCAGACGGACATAGCTAGATCGACTCAGAATTTCATAAGGTCCAAGAATATATATACTTTGTTGGGTCTCAGATGAATATTTCTTGGTGTTACACACGGAATGACAAAGTTATATATACCCTCTATCACCACTGATGGTGGTGGAGGGTATAAAAACTTATCCATGTTAATGCCCAAGTATTTTACAACATCTTTATTTGGAATATTTCTATTGTTATTAGCCTTTATACCAAAAGATTTCCAGTTTTTTTAATTTTCTGATTGACATTTTCCTACAGGAGGACGAAAAAGAATGGTTTCACATTTATCAATATTGATTTTCATTTGCCAATCTGTGGCATATTTTTCCACTATATTAAAATTATTTTGTATGTTCTCATTAATTTTTGCAATATTATTATCAGCATGATAAACAATAATATCGTTATTGATATTATTGATTTATTTAATAGATCAAATATGAATAAGTTAAAAAGAACTGGAGAGTTTACAGTCCCTTGCTGTAACCCATTAACTATAGTACATATGTACTTCCACTCTTTAATATTGTAAAGTCACCATATTGTGCCTCACGAAGAACATTCATTTATAAACAGTTATGTATGCATGTATGTACATTAGACCGACTCACACTGTATGGATGGCAAAAACGAGTTTTTGTTACCCAAAATATTTTATGTCTAGCGATGACCGTTCGTGAGCTGGACCAAATTAAAACAAGTAAGAAAGTATAGTCGGTATGAATATTAAATGTGATTTATTTTTGATAATAAAGCATTTATCTATTACCTATATTACCTTGTTCCGATACATTTAAGCAATTTATGGATGAAAAACTAATTTTCTGAAAAAAGCTTTATATGGGGGGAAAGCGGACCTTACATGGAAGCTATGACCAATTGTGGACCTACTGAGATCTGCGTTAATAGCATGATTTCTTATTATATTTGCATGTACAAAATTTTGTGTTGATATCGATATATTTAAGGGAGTTATTAATGATAAACTAATTTTCGGGAATATGGTGGCTATGGGAAATTTTGAATTAATTATTTTTATTTTCAACATAATTTATCCCTGGATAAAAATTATCTTTTATAGTTTCTGAGAAAACGACTTAAGAATTACGAAAAAAACCGTAATTTTTTCGAGGTAGTCTGAAATTTTCACTCATAACTTTACTGATTTTCAATACCAAACTACTTAGGACAACAGTGAATATTTCTGGTGAATTTGGTTTATTTATTTTGCTTAGTTTTAATGTGAGCATGTTTTAGGCAGACAGGCAGACGGACAGACAGAAGGACATAGCTTAATCTACTCAGAATTTGATAAGGACCCGGAATATATATAATTTGTTTGTCGCAGATGAATATATCTTCGTGCTACATACGGAATGACAAACTTATGTATACCCTCTATCACGACTGATGGTGGCGGAGGTTATAAAAAAGGAGAAGATATAGTTAATAGGTTAAAAAAATAGAAAATTGGAATTTATTTAGTTAGCCACCAAATTTTATTATTAACTAGCTATACCCAGTGTGCTTTGCTACCCTAAACGCAATATAAATAAAAAATCTTCTTAAAAATTATGAAGATTCTAACTGTAATGTTTTCCAGAGATACATTTTTTCCGAACGTTAATTAAGATTTTAATGTAATCGATGACAAATTAAAAAAAATCTAATATTTTTCCGGATATACGAAATTTTGTATTTAATTCATATAGGCCAAGACCCCATTGAAACTCCGCCCGTTATTCTCTAAATGTTCACATTAATGTCAAAGATCTTCATGTAGAATTTGAAGATTCTAGCTCTAATAGTTTGTCAGATATACGAATTTTTCTATTTAATTCATATGGGAACTCACAGCCCCCAGATGAAAGTCCGCCCTTTTTTTCTCCAAAATGTTCATATGTATAATAAAGTTCTTCTTGCAATATTTGAAGAATCTTGTTCTATTAGTTTCCCAGATAAGCAAAATTTTATATTTAATTCATATGTGAGGTGCCAAACACCCCATTGAAAGTCCGCCGGTTATTCTCTGAATGTTCACATGAATGTCAAAGTTCTTCAATTAAAATTTTAAGATTCTAGCTCTAATAGTTTCTCAGATATAATAATTTTCCTATTTAATTTATATGGGGGCTCCAAGCCCCCCATGACGAAAGTCCGCTCTTTTTTCTCCAAAATGTTCAGATGAATATTTAAGTTCTTAGTGCAAAATTTGAAGAATTTAGTTCTATTAGTTTCCCAGATAAACCAATTTTTGTATTTTATTAATATGGGAGGTGCCGCTCCCCTCATAATAGTTTCCAAGATAAACGAATTTTTGTATTTAATTTATATGGGAGGTGCCACGCCCCCTAATGCTAATCCGCCTACTTTTTGTCTTAAATAATTATATTGATACTAAAGTTGCTCCGACAAAATTTGAAGACTCTAACTATTATATTATCTCAGATATACTAATTTAATATTTTCTTAATATGGGCGTGGCACGTCGCCCACATGAAATTTCATACATAAAAAGTAGCCTATAGTTCCTTCCAGACATGTGAAAATTTTAGGAAAATCGGTCCAGCAGTCTATAAAGCACAAACAAACAAACATACATACATACAAACACACTTTCATTTTTATATACATAGATTATTTAATGTTAATGTAAAATTAATGCATTAAATTCAAAAATATTTAATGTTAATGCAAATTTAATGCATTAAATGTACCCATGTTAGTGTTAATGCAATAAACTTTCATTAACATTAATTTTTTTAATGTTGAAAAAATTGTTAATGCATTAACATATATGCACTTATCCCAGGTCTGTCTAATAGTTTGTATTGCTAGTCCGCCAATTTATTACCCAAATATTCACATTTATGCCAAAGTTATTCGTGCAAAATTTGAGTATTTCTGCTCTAATAGTTTCTGAGATATAAAAATTTTTGCATTTAATTCATATGGGAGGTACCAAGCCCCCCTAAAGAATGTCCGCCCGTTTTCCCCCCACATGTTCACATGGATTTTAAAGTTCTTCCTGCAAAATTTTAAAATTCTAGCTCTAATTGTTTCTCAGATAAACTATTTTTTTATTTAATTCATATGGGAGGTGCCTCGCCCCCTATTGCTAGTCCTACTATTTTTTGTCCTAAATATTCATGTTGTTAATAAAGTAGCTCCGAAAAATTTGAGAACTCTAACTGTTATATTTCAGTTATACTAATTTAAGATTTTATTATATGGGAGGTGTCACGCCCACTATATGTTCATATGGATGTCAAAGTTGTCCATACAAAATCTGAGGACTCTAGCTGTTGCAGTTTCTGAGATATGCAACTTTTAATTATTATTTTGGATGTAGGCGTGGCACCTCCCCCACTTAAAATTTCTAAATAAAAAGTAGCCTATAGTTCCTTCAGACATACAGGAAGGCACTGTGAAAATTTCAAGAAAATCGGTCCAGCAGTTTAGCCGTCTATAGACTTCAAACAAACAAACCCACAAACAAATCCACAAACAAACCCACAAACAAATAAACACACATTCATTTTTATATATATATAGATATTTCTATATCATTAATCATTTATCATTTAATCAAACATTTTATGTTTCTGTGTTCAATATTATATACAATTCAAAAAATATAATTTTAATGAATGAAAAAGTACCAAAAAAGTACCCTTTCAGTAGATTCTCATTCACTAAGGTCCCTACATTTTAAATTTTATTTTCAATATCTATGTTCAATATCGTAAAAATATCAAAAAGTACCATCGGAAAAACGAAAAAGTACAAAAATCTCTCTCAATAAATTCTCATTTAATAAGGACCGTTCCGGTTAACCATTATAAAGAATCTAAAAAGTACCATTTGAAGAATAGAAAAGTACCAAATAGTTCCCACTTACAGAATATTATTATGTATGTTAAAATTAATGTTCCTAGGTTGAATATTTTAGAAAATGAAAAAAGTACCATTTATGAGATAAAAAGTACTAAAATATTCTCTCTTAAAGAATCTTATTCAATGAGGACTGTGTAAACAAATTCCAACTCTTATTTTGGAGATTTGTTGCTTTTGTTTTTACTTTGTTAAGAAATTAACAAAGTTGTTCAATAACAGAATTGAACTATGCACACAAATAAAATAGAGAATTTTATTTCTACTTACGTGTTGGTTGGTGGGAATTGAAACACTTTTTTTTTTGTTTGTTTTATTTTTTTCAAATAATTGGAGCACCGGGAGTGCGTTTTATTTTTTTTGTTTTTGATTTTTTTATTTAAAAAACACCACTTTGACCGGGAGTCGTTCGGGGATGGTTAATAATAAGCCGATCCTCTTCGGCGCCAAGCCCGGCTTCCTCGTAACACTTCCTAAAATATTGCCTTTAGGAAGTGTTTGGAGACCTTCAGTCAAGGTCGGTAAGGCCGTCGTCGAAGTCGATAAGATCGTCATGGAGATCGATCAAATCGTCTTCAACGAGGCCTGACCGGACTTCGACATGTCGGCCTTCTTGCACTGGTGCAATTGTCGACCCTGTGAGTTGGCTGAGGGCCGAAACGATTTGGTTGACCAGCCCCTGGGTTGAGGCTGGCGTTGCCGCAGGCTGAGGAACGGCTATGGTTTGTGGTTGATGTTGTTGGCGCTGTTGTTGTTGGCGTCGTTGTGGCTGCCGCTGAGATTGTTGCTGTAGTTGCCGTTGTTGTCGTTGGCGTTGTTGCTGCTGCAGTTGTTGTTGTTGCTGTTGAATAACCTGCTGCTGTTGTTGCAGACGTTGACGGAGGTCATCTAACCGCTGTTGAGCTCTCTGTTGAGGAGGGTTGGGAAGGCTTCTGCGAACGCGTGGGCGTGACCTTTGGCTTTGCCTTGGCACCTGAGCAGCAGTCCTTGGGTGCAGCAATGTGTGGTGCAAATCGCAGCATATTTGGCACGCACCCATTGAGATACAACTACCTATCAGATGAGTCCGCGAGAAGCAATTGGAGCAATACTTATGGGTTCTCACCACATAAAGTCGTTGCTCCAATGTCAAATTACGGAACATCTTGCAATATCTCAATGGGTGATATGCAAAACACACAATGCACAACTCTGGGTTTTGGGCTGGATCCATTCTGGAATGAGATTAAAATACAAAGAACAGAGGCAGATTAAGGTCGAAAAAAATAGCTTTGGACACATAGACACGGCATTGTATGGACAAGAACAAACTAATCTACAGACTTTTCACATAACGGGAGCATGCATAATTTTACTATTGGTCGGGTCACGACGCCACTAGATGTTCTAACATCAGCGACTCTTACGCGCTTATCCCGACCAACGTGTACGGCTTCTATTCTGCCTAACCTCCAGTCGCATGGAGGAAGAAGCTCATCCTTGATGATAACGAAATCACCAGTCTGTAGATCCCGTCGTGGATTCTGCCATTTGTACCTCTTGTGTAGCTCCAGAAGGTACTCATTTTTCCATCGTTGACCAAATTTATGATGGAGTGCTTTCAGTCGTTCCCAGCGATTCAATAACGACAAATTGTCAGGCGCGAATACCAAAGGTGCACCGCGCAGAAAATGACTCGGAGTAAGGGCCTGCAGGTCATCTGGGTCTTCTGACATCGGTGATATTGGTCGTGAATTTAGAACACTTTCTATTCGCGCAAGCAGAGTAGAGAACTCTTCAAAATTAAATTTATGTGCGCCTGCAATTTTCCTGAAGAGGATTTTGAAGCTTTTAACGCCAGCTTCCCATAAACCTCCCATATGCGGGGCGCTAGGTGGAATGAACTTCCACTCAAGTCCATTAATTGCATATTTATCGGTTATATCCTTGGAGGATTGTTTAAGAAATAACGAATACTCCTTTAGCAATGACTTACTAGCGCCTATGAAATTTGTACCATTGTCCGACATAACTGATTTTGGCAATCCTCGCCTAGCTATAAATCGTGCAAAAGCAGCTAGAAATGCTTCTGATGTTAAACTAGAGCAAGCTTCTAAATGAATGGCTCTTGTAGCAAAACATACAAAGATACATGCGTAACCTTTCATATAAGGTGAATTTCGCAAATTGCCAGACTTGATCTGAAATGGACCAAAGTCGACACCCGTATGTGAGAACGGTAATGAGAGAGTGGATCTCTCTTTTGGCAGTGCAGCCATTATTTGCGATTTCACTTGTTGTTTGTAACGAACACAGGTTAGACAATGATGAACGCATTTCTTGACTGTTCTTCTTAAATCAGGAATATAGAACTGGCTTCTTACTGCGCTCATCATATGGGTTATGTCAGCATGGACTAGAGTTTTGTGGACAAACTCCAGAAAAATTTTGCAAAATTGAGAAGAGTTAGGGATAATTATGGGAAATCGCTCATCGTACGTAAGCGAGGCATTAGCTAATCTACCATTAACCCGCATAAGACCTTGAGCGTCGAGAAATGGATTTAGAGTAAGCTTTTCTTTGAAATATGCTTAGAATCCGAAAGATTCTTTAAATCTTCAGAATAATGAAACTTCTACGTTAGTCTAATATATACAATTTTTGCGTTATTAAGCTCTTCGTGAGAGAGCGTTAAACTTTCAAACTTAGTTTTCTGTAATCTTTTATTAGTAGAACGTAAGAACCTATAAATATATGCTATTACGGCGAGGGCTCGCCGATATGAAGAAAATCTTTGGATTATATTGAGTTCATCTGTAACGGAACAGTGAACTTCAACTTTCCTTTGTTCCTTAAGAGCTATGGCAGGTGGGTTCGATTTAGGCCAATTGTCTTGGGAGTCAAGTAGCCACATTGGTTCATACCACCATAAAGGATTTTTCTTAAGATCTTGTGGTTTACACCCTCGTGTTCCAAGATCTGCAGGATTTTCATGGGTTAAAACGTGGTTCCACTTAGCATTACCAACATTTTCAATGATTTGAGATGTTCTGTTGGCAACATATGTTTTCCAAACTGATGGATGTTTTTGTAACCATGCTAATACTATAGTGGAATCTGACCACAAGAAAAGTTGAGCACTTTTAAATGAATTGTTAGTTAGAGTTTGTTTAATTAGTTTTGAGAGCAGTAATGCCCCACATAACTCTAACCGAGGAAGACTTACACGTTGCAATGGCGCAACTTTGCTTTTCGCTACTAGCAGATTAGAATGTCTGCCAGACACATATTCCACTCGAATATATATTGTTGCGCAATAGGCTTGTTCAGATGCATCACAGAAACCATGGATCTGGATTTTGCTATCTGGATGGAAATGGATCCATCTGGGGATTTGAATGGATCTTATGTGTATAAAATCTTCTAAGAAAATGTTCCACCTTGAAAGAATCTGAGGTTTCACATCTTCATCCCGTTCGACCCCATCTTGCCACAATTCCTGTAGAAGGATCTTTGCTTAAACAATAACGGGCGTTAGCCACCCTGCGGGGTCAAACAATTTAGCGACCGCGGACAAAATTGTTCTTTTTGTTGCTTTTGATGCGAAATCGGGAATTTCGACTTTATAAGTGAAGGAATCACTGTATGCATTCCACTGAATACCTAACGTTTTCGTAGAGCTCGAATCGTAAAGTTTTAAGAAATCTGCACTTAAAATATCTTCAGTTGGAATATTTTCTAATAATTTGCTATTATTTGCCGTAATTTTTTTAAGTGGAAATCCAGCTGATTTTAAAGAATTTATTAATTGACTTTGCGCTTCTAGGGCTGAAGCCAAAGTATGTCCACCAGCTAAAATATCATCGACATATGTTTCATGTCTTAATATGTGAGATGACAAAGGAGACTGTCTCTCTACATCTGTTGCTACCTGCAGCAACGTTCGTATAGCTAAATACGGTGCACAATTCACTCCGAAAGTGACTGTTAACAGCTCGTAATCTTCAATATTGCTTGAATTTTTTGTTCTATACAAAATTCTCTGAAACGGACAATCTGCTTCCGTTACTAATATTTGGCGATACATTTTTTCGATATCTCCATTGAAAACGTATCTATATATACGCCAATTTAAAATAACTGACATTAAGTCAGATTGCAACGTTGGACCAATATGCAATACATCATTCAACGAAAATGAGCTTTTCGTTTTGCGAGAACCATTAAAGACTACTCTAACTTTTGTAGAAGTGCTTTCCGGTCTAAATACAGCATGATGTGGTAAATAATATGAAAAATACTTTCCAACTTTACAAATTTCGGAAGAATTTGTTTTCCTCATATGACCCAATGTTATATATTCTTCTAAAACATCATTATAAATCTGTTGAAGATCTATTTGTTTTTGTAATTTTGCCTCTAGATGAATATATTGACTTTTTGCTGCGAATCTGGAAGATTGCAAATACAAGTTTTCTGGAAATTTTGTTTAAAAGGAAGTTTTACAACATATCTACCATCACTTCTGCGATATGTTGTCTTTTTATAAAGTTCTTCACAGTAGAGATCTGTTTCTGATAGAACTTTCGATTTTGGAATTTCTTCTGTTTCCCAAAATAGTTTAAGCATTGAGGTTATTTTATCATTTTCTTCCTTATTTTGAATATTAGCAGTTAGAGAAACGCTATCTAATTTCATTGGGCCATAAATATACCATCCATAGATGGAATTTTGAGCAAGGAGATTGCCTAAGATATTCTTTTGTATTCTATCTTGAATGATATATGGAATTATATCACTACCGATTAGCATGTCTATTTGTGAAGATACCAAGAAATTAGGATCGGCTAATCTTAGATGTTTTATTCCCGAGAGATCAGCGTTTGAAATCGTAAAGCTTGGCATAAATTTGGTTAAATTTGGAACTATTATAACTTGGGTACTGAGTGAGAACTCGTGGTTTTTTCTACACAAATTTATGGTAGATATTTTACTTGAATTTGCTACCACTGTACCCCCTAATACACAAATTTCATAATTTGCATTTTGAGTTATTAAACCAAGCCTTTTTGATATTTTTTTAGTTAAAAATGATCGTTTTGATCCCGAATCTATTAGAGCTCTAACTGTAAATACTTCTCCTAAATGTAAAATTTCTACTAGAGCTGTAGGTAATAAAATGTCATCATCATTGACAGAAAAGTTTGTTTGTGTGTTTGTCTTGTGTACTGTAGACATTGAGCTACATGGTGGTTGGCGGTTTATTGTGTCCTCCGGTTGCTGAGAGGGATCAGCATGAAACGTATTGGACGTTTTGTTTTTATTTGCTTTATTCTTCATATTATTGGAATAATTATCCAAATGAATTAAGCTGTGGTGCTTGTTCTTACACTGGACACATGTAAAAACGCTTTGACAATTTGTATTTGTGTGAGCTGAAGACAAACAATTACTACAAATTTTGTTCTTTTCTACATAGTCAATTCTCTGTTTTACTGAAAAGTTTTGAAATTTAGGACAATTTCGAATGATATGTGTTTTATTACATAATTTGCAAAGCATATCATCATTCTTCGATTGAGCTTTTTGTTCGGGTTTTCATATCTAGCTTTATTCTGCTGTGAAGAGATATTATAATTTCTACCCTGATTATGATATGGAACATAAGCTGGGTTTTGATTTCTGAATGTAGATATTCTTTCCATTACCTGATGTCTATTTATTAAAAATTCTTCCATTTCTGCCCAGGAAGGTAAACGAGTTGGAGAACTCAACGATTGCTCCCAAAGAGCTAATGTTTCATCAGGTAATTTTGTGGAACACAAATATATTAGGATTGGATCCCATTGATCGGTTCGTATACCATGAGCCTTTAAAATTGATAAACAATCGCTAATGGTAGTTTGAATCCTGTTAATAAATTCGCAATTTTCAGCCTTTGCTGCTAGTATATTAAATAGAATCTTCAACTGATTATCTACTAAAATGCGCTTGTTCTCATATCGCGCCCTTAACGCGTCCCACGCCAGTAAATAATTCTGATCTGAAAGTGGATATTTAGCTACAATACTACCTGCTTCGCCCTTTGTTTTATTCCTTAGATGATATAACTTTTGAGCCTGTGTCAATCGAGGGTGATTACCATAAATGGCGGTAAACATATCGCGGAATGATGGCCATTCCTCATAACCCCCATAAAATTCCTGAGTATCACAAGGAGGAACCTTTATACAAATCTCCGAATCATTAAATGTGGCATTAATGGGATACATATTCGAAGTATTGAACAAAGTAGAGTTAGTCGGTTGATCGGGCCTTAGACCTTGATTACTAGAAGCTCTGTGCATCTTCAATTGGTCCATCATATTAGCCTTGGTACGTTGATATTCGTCCTTAACCGATCCAAATCTTACTTTTGCCGTGCATTTTTCGCTCTCAGAAATAATATTCTCATTAGTTAAAATTAAATCCTCAAAGGCTTTTCGAACTGATTGCCAGTCCTCTTCAAGGGACTGCAATTTCGTCTCGAGAAGTGACTCGGTTAAATTTTCCAATGGAGTTATATCAAACTTGGAACAAGTTCCAACTAAATTATCGCATTCTAAAGCGAACTTAGCACATAATATGGAGCCCATTATTGAAAAAGTTCAAATAAATTGTTTAAAATGGAAAATTAAAAAGCCAAATGAGGAAAACTAATATCGAAAAAGCCAAATCAATGAAAAGAACAACTAACAAGTAGAACAGTAAGTGATCTGCACTAATATTATCTAATTTGACCGTAGGTTGAAAAATATTGAGAAAAAAAATTCCGTATACAAGTCCTATAATGTACCTAATATACCGAATCTAATTGCGTAGAGTGACCGCTAAATCGCGAAAAAATATTTCTAAAAAGTTAAATAAAAAATCTTTTAATTGAAAAAATATTACAAAATAGTTCCGTTTACAGGTCCTATATTGTACCTAATATGCCGGATCTAACAGCGTAGGGTGACCGCTAATTCGCGAAAATATTTTTCCAAAAAGATTTTACTCGAAATTTAATTAAAAATTTAAGTCGATGTTATAATTAGTATTGAACTAATCAGACCGACTCACAATGTGTAGGGAACACACAAATTACAACAAACACAATAATGTATATATGTAATGTATGTTTGTATATATGTTTATTTTGTCTCTTTGTTTTTTACTTTCTTTTGTTATAGCTACGGTATAGCGTATAAAAAAAGAGAATATATTTTGTTATTTTAAGAGATAAAATAAACAAAAAACCACCACCAAATTTACTTTAATATTTTTAAATAATAATATTGTAAATCTTAGTAAGTATGTATGTGCAATATTCAACAATGTTTTGATGGAAACAAAACAATAACAATCACTAGTTCTTGCACTAAATAGAATGAACTTTATATATAAAAAATAATTATGTATGTGAAGAATGGGAGTTCTTGCGACTATACTTATTATTTTTTATATAAATTTTCAATTAATTTAGCACCTTCACTGTGTTTCAAAAAGGACCATAAACAAATTCCAACTCTTATTTTGGAGATTTGTTGCTTTTGTTTTTACTTTGTTAAGAAATTAACAAAGTTGTTCAATAACAGAATTGAACTATGCACACAAATAAAATAGAGAATTTTATTTCTACTTACGTGTTGGTTGGTGGGAATTGAAACACTTTTTTTTTTTGTTTGTTTTATTTTTTTCAAATAATTGGAGCACCGGGAGTGCGTTTTATTTTTTTTGTTTTTGATTTTTTTATTTAAAAAACACCACTTTGACCGGGAGTCGTTCGGGGATGGTTAATAATAAGCCGATCCTCTTCGGCGCCAAGCCCGGCTTCCTCGTAACACTTCCTAAAATATTGCCTTTAGGAAGTGTTTGGAGACCTTCAGTCAAGGTCGGTAAGGCCGTCGTCGAAGTCGATAAGATCGTCATGGAGATCGATCAAATCGTCTTCAACGAGGCCTGACCGGACTTCGACACTGTGTATGTTTAATAATCATGTGTTTTGAATCCATATTAAAGAACATTCAAAGAGTATCATTTGAAGAAAGAAAAAGTACCAAAAGTGGAATAAAATTTACTTAAGTGGAAAGTACTAATAAATAATACAATTCTTCCCCTTTTAGCTTAGAAATATACTTTTTCGAGAATTAAGTTTACAAAATGTTCGTTATTTAAATCTTTATATCACAGTTAAAACTCAAACGATTCAAATCTGCATTCATTTGTTCCAGAAAAATAGTGCTTTCAAAAAGTACCAAGCAATTTACTCGAATTTGGTCCTATATAGGACTTAGTACTCGAATTCCAAAATAATATACAAACAGCTTATTTTGTGTGAGTAAATAAACTACTTTTTCAAACTTTATAAAAATTGGCTCAATGAGTTTGAATAAAATTAAATTTCCCGTTTTTCCCCCTTTTTTATACTTTTTCCCTAGTGAAATAGCAAAAATTTTATTACAATAAATATTACAGAGTTAGTCCGTAATTTAATAGGAATAATTCAATAAACCGAAAAAGTTTTCTTAATGTGCTAAAAAAAAGTACCATAAATACAGTTTTCTCCCTTTTACACCCAAAAAGGACTGAATTTTAAAAAAGTACGAAACAGGTGTCTCATAATTTTGGGAGATGTATCCAAAATATTTATAAAAATTTTAATATGTTAATTAGTTCAAAAGTTATAAGAGGTCAAAAAAGGTACCAAAATCACGTTTGTTACTCATTTTTACCCCTTAAAAGTACGAATATCAAAAAAGTACCAGACACATATCTGCTCATATTTCATTGTCAAATAAAGCTATCTTGATAAAATTCGGCAAAAATATGTTTAGACTAAATATGAATCATTCTACAAAATTTTTTCCGGATAGGCCAATAATTGGTCATAGCTCCCATATAAAGTCCACTTCCGAAAATCACTTAAACGGATATATTTCATTGAATTATAAAGCTATCGGGATAAAATTCGACACAAATATGTTTTGTATCGGTCCGAAAATCACTTAAACGCAGATATTTCATTAAATTCTAAAACTATAAGGATAAAATTCGACTTGAATATATTCTATGTACATATAAATCATTCTACCACTTTTTTCCCGGATCGGTACATTATTAACCATAGCTCCCATATAAGTCCCACTTAAGCGCACATATTTAATTGTCAAATAGAGTTATATTGATAAAATTCGACACAAATATGTTTTGTCTTTATATGAATCACTCAACGAATTTTTTTTCCGGATAGGCTACCAAGAGGGCCCACTTGCGAAAATCAGTTAAACGCATATATTTCTTTGAATAATAAAGCTATCGGGATAAAGTACGACTTGAATATGTTTTGAAAGCATATAAATCATTCTACTAAACCTTACACAAATACATATAAAGTTCACTTCCGAAAATCACCTAAACGCAAATATTTCGTTAATTAATAAATCTATTGTAGTAAAATTCGACTTAATTTTTTTGGCATATTTTTTCCTTATCGGCCGATAATTGGTCACAACTCCCATATAAGGACCCTTTCCGAAAATTACTCAAATGCACATTGACGATCAAAGTTATCGGGATAAAATTCGACATAAATGTGTATTTTGTATATATAAATCATTCTACGGAATTTTTTTCCGGATCGGTCCATAGATTGTCTTAGCTCCCATATAAGGTATACTTCTAAAAATCACTTAATTCGTAATTAAATGATTACATCCGGATAAAATTCAAAATGAGTATGTTTTGTGTACAGATAAATCAATATATTAAAATGTTTTCAAACTGGCCTATTAATATACATACATATATCTCGACATAATTAAATTTAGTTTGACATATGCATAAATATTAGTACCCGCAATACGGAAACAAAAATTTTGCCAAGTTATCTAAAAATTATATAGGTAAATGGGTTTCAATAAAAAGTAGCTTGCTGGTGGAGGGTATTTAAGATTCAGCATAGCCGAATATAGCACTCTAACTTGTTGTAATGTGGTCTCTTATTACAATAATAATAAAATTATAAATTCTACCAATTTTTACATTATTATATAGATTTTTATTGGATATATATTTTATATAATTATTATTTGGAGACCTATAAAGGGAAGTACAACTTCTTAGGCACTTTCTTTCAAAAACTCTAAGTTTTTCCATATAAGATGGGAAATGTTGAACAATATTTGGCAACCATATACTAAAATTGGACGAATTAGAGTTTGGTACAAAATTATCTTCACTGTTGGTTTTATATATTTCGAGAAAAATTGTTTTTTATACATGAAAAAAGCTTTTTTGGCCTTTACAAGTTGAGCGTTGATATGAAAATTAAAATATAACAAGTTAAAGTGCTATATTCGGCTAAGCCGAATCTTAAATACCCTCCACCAGCTACTTTTATATTAATACTTTTTAATTGATCAAATATTTGTAGAAATAGTTTTCTCATGTTTTAAATAGAATACAAACTCCATTTTCTTTTATATTTTTAAAGCGCCTTAAGATATAATTTAGCAATATTTAAAAATTTGTGTGAAAGATTTAAGGAAATTCAAATTTTCAGGTCAGGACCTAGTATGGGAGTACTGAACAATTATGAACCGATCGTAAAAAAATCTTTAAGTACTATTTCTGTATATAAAGGCTATATTTCAGTCAAATTTCGTATCTATATTGTAATTTAGTAATAAGTAATATGTGTTTACCTGTTTTGCGGAAGGGAACCTTGTATGGGACCGATCGCACCCATATAATTTTTGTTTACAAAACTAATTTTGTGCAAAATTTTGTATCAATAGCTTTATTTGGTAATGAGTAATGTGCGTTTAAGAGAAAAAAATTTCACAGTAACATTTCTGTATATAACAGAAATACTTGTACCAAATTTTATATGGATATCTTAATTTAGTAATGAGTTATGTGCGTTTAAGTGATTTTCGGGAGAGGACCTTGTATGGGAGCTATGACCAATTATGGACCGATCGGAAAAACATGTCACAGTAATATTTCTGTATATTAAAGCAATACTTGTTCCAAATTTTATATGAATTCTATTCTCATAAGATTTTAACTTTTAAAATTTTGTGAAGATATCAACATTCTGACGGAAGTTATTAACAATAAACTCATTTTCCGGGAATATGTACTTTTGTATGGGAGGTATATGAAAGTCTGGACCGATTCCGCAAATTTTCAGCAGAAGTCAAGCCCTTGTGCAGAAACAAATGTATGATGATTTTCATGCAATTATATTACATAGTTTTCGTGAAAATTACATCGGAATGTGTAAAAAATGCTTATATTTTTAAATTTTGATTCATACTTTTCCCGATGTGAACCGATTTTGCTCATTTTCAATACCAAACTGCCTAGGACAATATTAAATATTTTGGGTGAATTTCGTTAATTTTTGTTGCTTCGTCTTAACGAGAGAATGTTTTATACAGACAGACGGACGGACAGACGGACATAGCTAGATCGACTCAGAATATCATAAGGCCCAAGAATATATATACTTTGTTGGGTCTCAGATGAATATTTCTTGGTGTTACACACGGAATGACAAAGTTATATATACCCTCTATCACCACTGATGGTGGTGGAGGGTATAAAAACGTATCCATGTTAATGCCCAAGTATTTTACAACATCTTTATTTGGAATATTTCTATTGTTATTAGCCTTTATACCAAAAGATTTCCAGTTTTTTTAATGTTCTGATTGGCATTTTCCTACAGGAGGACGAAAAAGAATGGTTTCACATTTATCAATATTGATTTTCATTTGCCAATCTGTGGCATATTTTTCCACTATATTAAAATTATTTTGTATGTTCTCATTAATTTTTGCAATATTATTATCAGCATGATAAACAATAATATCGTTATTGATATTATTGATTTATTTAATAGATCAAATATGAATAAGTTAAAAAGAACTGGAGAGTTTACAGTCCCTTGCTGTAACCCATTAACTATAGTACATATGTACTTCCACTCTTTAATATTGTAAAGTCACCATATTGTGCCTCACGAAGAACATTCATTTATAAACAGTTATCTATGCATGTATGTACATTAGACCGACTCACACTGTATGGATGGCAAAAACGAGTTTTTGTTACCCAAAATATTTTAAATCTAGCGATGACCGTTTGTGAGCTGGACCAAATTAAAACAAGTAAGAAAGTATAGTCGGGCGTGACCGACCATATGATACCCTACACCAGTTATGAATATTAAATGTGATTTATTTTTCATAATAAAGCATTTATCTTCAATATTACCTTGTTCCGATACATTTAAGCAATTTATGGATGAAAAACTAATTTTCTGAAAAAGGCTTTATATGGTTGGCTGGGGGAAATATGGACCAAACCCGATAAAGTTTTGTGAATGTATTTATATTTATATAACATTTATTTAATATTTATTTGTGCTGAACTTCATCGCGGTATTTGTGTTTATAAATTAATTTGGGCATTCAAGTAATTTTCTGAAGGGGACTTTGTATGGGAGCTAGGGTCAAATGAGGCCCGATCTTTATGAAATTTGGCTAGGTCATCAAGACTTGTATAAAACTTAGTTGTGCCGCTTTTTATCGATATACAGGTATATTTAACATAATTATGAGCTCAGAAGCCCTTTTCGTGAGGGTCTGTTGTATGGGGGTTACGTGAAAGATGTACCTTGCGCACAAGGTTTACATGGACAGCCAGCCAGCCGGCCAGACGGACGGACGGACATAGCTTAATCAACTCAGAAAACGATTTTAAGCCGATTGGTATACTTTAAGGTGGGTACAGGACGAATATTTTTGTATGTAACAAACATCAGCACAAACCCAATATACCCTCCCCACTAAAGTGGTGTAGGGTATAAAAAGGTATTTTGGAATTATTTTTTTTAAATTTTAGTTTTGTTTTGAAACAATATATTCAATATGGGGTATCGTTTGAAAGGGGTTTTAAAGCCGCGGCCAATTATGTATTAATCATAAATAACAGTCTGCTCATAATTGCCTTATTCCAAAATATTTAAAACTGTTAGGTTTTTCACTAATAAAAAAAAATCAAATGTATTCACAATTTAGCAAATTTTGCGCAAGACTGGACGTGGCTTCAAAAAACCTTTCAAATTATTCAAATTATAAGAAAAAACTGTAAATTTAAAAAAACAAGTTAGAGTGCTTGATTCGGCTATGCCGAATCCTAAATACCCTCCACCAGCAAGCTACTTTTTATTGAAACCCATTTAACTATATAATTTTGATAACTTGGCAAAATTTTTGATTCCGTATTGCGGGTACTAACATTTATGCATATGTCAAACTAATTTTAATTATCTCGAGATATACATACTCATTTTGAATTTTATCCGGATGTAATCATTTAATTACGAATTAAGTGATTTTTAGAAGTATACCTTATATGGGAGCTAAGACAATCTATGGACCGATCCGGAAAAAAATTCCGTAGAATGATTTATATATACAAAATACACATTTATGTCGAATTTTATCCCGATAACTTTGATCGTCAATGTGCATTTGAGTAATTATATGTACATAGAATATATTCAAGTCGAATTTTATCCTTATAGTTTTAGAATTTAATGAAATATCTGCGTTTAAGTGATTTTCGGAAGTGGACTTTATATGGGAGCTATGACCAATTATGAGTTTATCCGGAAAAAATTTCGTAGAGTGACTTATATAATTACAGAACATATTTGTGTCCAATTTTATCAAGATTGCTTTATTTGACAATGAAATATGTGCTTTTAACTGATTTTCGGAAGTGGGCCTTATATGGGAGCTATGACCAATTGTGGACCGATACTTATCTACGTTGGTAGTATGATTTTTGTTGATATTTTATTTATATGTGCAAAATTTTAAGTTGATACCAATATATTTGAGGAAGTTATTAACGATAAATCCATTTCTTGAAATATGTACCATTGTATGGGGGCTACGGGAAATTTTGGATCGATTGTTTTGATTTTCAACATAATTGATCCCTGGGTAAAAAAATAATGTGGGACAAAATTCATCGAATTATCTTTTGTAGTTTCTGAGAAAACGACTTAAGAATTACGAAAAAAACGTAATTTTTTTCGAGGTAGTCTGAAACTTTTACTCATAACTTTTAACGTTGTGAACCGATTTTGCTGATTTTCAACACCAATATGCTTAGGATAATAACAAATATTTTTAGGTGAATTTGGTTAACTTCTTTTGCTTAGTTTTAACGTGAGCGTGTTTTAGGCAGACAGACGGACATAGCTAAATCGACTCAGAATTTCATAAGGATCAAGAATATGTATACTTTGTTGGATCTCAGATGAATATTTCTAGGTGTTACACACGGAATGACAAACTTATATATACCCTCTATCACCACTGAGGGTGGTGGAGGGTATAATAACTTAAAAGGAACTTTTTGTAACCGGTTCAGCTCACGAACGGCCATCGATAGACTAGAAGTATTTTGGGAACCATCATAAAACAAAACAAAGATTTTTTGAAGCTGGGTAAAATATTGAATTGTACATGAAAAACCGTGTCCCCAAACTTTCCAGCTCATGAACATATTACATAACAGGGAATATATGGAGGGGGTAACTCAAGCACTGTTTTTTGTGAGTCGGTCTAATGTACATGTAAAAACATTACGTTTTTAAGACAAACAGGCTAGTACAAATGATTTATCATTTAAAACCCATTAGACTCCCTTTTCACAAAAAATATCCAACATAAGCCTCATAATGTACATGTCCACCTTTAAGGCGTGATTTAGTACCTACAAATAATTTTAGGACGTACACATACAGCATCTTGCAAATAGCATACATAATTAAGTTTTAGAATGGATAAATAGCGTGGAAACTGATTTAATTGTTCATTATATCAATAAAAATATTTTTAATTTGTTCAAAATATTCAGTTTGACGTTGTATTTTGTCAAGTGTTGCCTACAGTAAACAATTACACTGTGTGACACTCAAAAACACTCATTACGCGATATAATGCTTTTTATAGATCTAGATGAGTAGATCATTTTACTATTTTTAGAGTCTTCAATATATCCTAAAAATCGGAAGATATTGGAAAAAAACGTATTTGTTGACTAGACAGACCAAAAAATTATATCTCAAAATTTTCTTAACCGATTCAATATTTTTCAACCGTTATGAAAAGCGTTTCCTTTGCCCTTTTTAAAAAGTATACACACTTTAATATTTTTTACGGAAATGTGTAAAATATTTAGATCTTAATACAAATTTTATATTGTTTTTCATTTTTTTTTTTTTAAATTCAGTATAATTTTTGACCCACACTTTTTTAGAAAACATATTTTTCAAATATTTTTATACCCACCATCAAAAAAGATGGGGGGTATATTGATTTTGTCATTCCGTTTGTAACACATCGAAATATTGGTCATAGACCCACAAAAGTATATATATTCTGGGTCCTCATTAAATTCTAAGACGATCTATGTCTGTCCGTCCGTCTGTCTGTCTGTCTGTCTGTCTGTTGAAAGCACGATAGAGTCCGAATGGAAAGAGCTAGAGGATTGAAATTTCACATAAATATTTCTTATAGGTAAGATTTGTTTGGTATTGAAAATGGGCAATATCGAAAAGCAGCTTTAACAGCCATAACTTGTTTAAAAATACGAATATAGCGATGAAATTCGACATAAGTAAGTTTCTTATGATCCAAAATCACTATGCAAAATTATGAGGATCGGTCCATAATTGACCTTACCCCCCATATAAGGTCCCCTTCAAAAAATGACTTTAACGCTCATCACTGGCTTAAAAATAGTAGTATATAGATGAAATTCAACATAAGTAAGTTTCATACGAGTCGAAATCTATCTAAAGAATTTTATGAGGATCGGTCCATGATTGACCCTACCCCCCATATAAGGTCCCCTTCAGAAAATGACTGCAACGCTCATTAATGGCTTAAAAATAGGAGTGTAGCGATGAAATTCGACAAAAATAAATTTAATACGAACCAAATTCTGTCTACCAAATTTTATGAAGATCGATCCATAATTGACCCTACCCCCCTATATAAGGTCCACTTCAGAAAATTACTTTAACGCTTATAACTGGCCTAAAAATACGAGTATATAGATGAAATTCGACATAAGTTTCATTCGAGTCAAACGAGGTTTGATGGTGGGTATATAAGATTCGGCATAGCCGAATATAACACTCTTACTTGTTTTAATTTACCCCATATTTTGATGAATAAAATAATATATAAAAGGTTGAAATCAGATAAAAACTGACAAAAATAGAATTTTTTTTCGTAAAAACAAAAATTTACCAAATCCCTCATTTCTAAAGTAAATTATCAATTTGAATAATAAAGCTTATATGGATTTGTGTTGCATATCTTACGTTGCACAGTGGGGCCGAATCGAAATTTTTTGGAAATAAATCTGGCATTTCTAGTTTAAGTTTTGAAGATGAACCCTGCAGATGCCTCAGGGACGGCGCTGTGGCTCAAAGTAGGGTACCTACGACATGTAAAATTTTTAAACTCGTGCCATTTTTTCCATATATTTTCTGAAAGCGCTCGACGAGATCTTGAAAAAACTACTTATTTCTTATAATATCCGAGTTATAGGCATTTAAAAATTTAGTGATACAAAATTTACCATACCTTGGTCCGCCTTTTTTTGAATACCGGTCGTAATTTTGGACCAAATGGACTCAATTCTTGTTAGTTAGACAACAAAATTTCCAATAATAAACAAAAAATTTCAGATCAATATCATTTACAGATCCAAAAATATACGTTTTTTAATTTAAAAATTCAAAAAATTGTAGATTTTTGCCGTTTTTTTTGCCAAAAATGTGTCTTAACTCTTTTATTAATAAAATAAAATTTTCTTTAAGAACATATAACAATTTTATAGTTTTCTAAAAGGTATCTTTACGCAGAACGCTTTGGCGTAAAAAACTTGTCCTATGTTTTGAAAATGTTGCCACTGCGTCCTTCCGAATATGACCTATTTTTTATCAAAACTTCAACTTTGGGCAACATGTTCTAAAATCCCAAAGCTGGGATCAGAAAACTGAAAGCAGTTTTGGAAACCTCAATATGTTTTCTATTTACCACAAAAGTACTTTCCCAGCCCTGAAAGAAATGTGGACCCTATGGGCAAAAAAGTAAAAAATCCCATTTTTGGGATTTTCTATTTTTGGAATTGCGGGATGCCCTTTGACCTTTTCAATTTTTCAAACTATGATTTATAACAAAATTTTAATAGGGTCGCAGATAGCTACAACAATTTAGTCCATATTTATCCCTTAATATCTTTTTTTAGTTAGATATGGAAATTCTCGATTCTTTACAAAAATTTTCAAGCCAATATCTCAATTACATTCAAAAATATGTTCATTTGAACCTGTATCCTTTAATTTCATATTTTTCATATTTTAGTATTAAATATGACAGAACATATTTAAATCTTATATTTACCTATTTTCTGTTTGTTTGCTTATCCTTATAATTGAAAGGTCCTATTATGCTTAAATTTTCAGAAATTTATAACTATTTTTTATCTAAATTTTTTCGACAGATCATTTCGTTCTTGATCATGTAGGTAAAAATATACAGGTAATGATAATTTCGATTCATTTACTAATAAGAAATATCAATGACTGAATTACAGGTTATAGTAATATAGTCCTAAATGTTAATAGGTAGACAATTCGTAATTTTTTACTTTGGAATACCTGTATCGGAAATGACAAGAATTGGTATCTTCAAAAGGGCCAGAAAGAATTGAAGACATTTCAAATTATATAAAAACTACATATAGTAGAAAAGTAGACAAAACAGGCATATCAAAAATTTAAAAGTTTTTGATGTAAAGTTTTAAAAGGGAAATCAAAAGAAATTTCGATTAAAATTTTGTAGTTGGATGGAAACTACTACGGAAATCTCAACTTACAACACATCAACAGGAGCGCCTTGCAAGTCATACGAAGACTTATGTTCAAGGTCAAAAAAAGAGGGTCACACAAAAACTTTTTTCAATCTCAAATGAGGAAATTGCTGATGCTAACCTATGGATGCCGTACATATTGCAACTATTCTTCCTAATGCATCACCAAAACGACTAAAGCGAATTGTGGAAAGTATACCAACTCCAACATCACAATCAAATTTTACTGAAGAGGAAGCAATAGCCCTTATGTTGGAACTGGGTCTCAGTCGAAATAAGTACCAAATATTAAGGAAAGCTCTGCATGAAAAAGGACACAATATATTACCATGCATGAAAAAGGACACAATATATTACCATCATACAAGGCGATCCAGGAAAAAAAAACAAACTATCCTACCATCACCTATTGCTGTTAATGATGTGGAAGCTTGTATTGATATATCATCTTTGCTCGAAAACACAGCATCAAGAATTGTGTCAGACTTTTCAGAAGACCAACTAAGGAAAATTCATAACTGTGATGTTGTCTTAATGTGTAAGTGGGGATGTGACGGTTTATCAGCACTTCCAGAATACAAACAAGCTTGTGGAAGTCGGACATTAGCAGACTACAAAAGTGTATTTATGTCATCATTAGTGCCATTACGAATTCGTTCATATTCCCTTAATCCATCATTGTCAAGCATCGGAAATTCATTTGAAGATATATGGATCAATACAACTCCGGGTTCAAAAAATTTTTGTAGACCCATTGGATTTGAATATATAAAGGAGTCAAAGAAAACAACAAAAGATTTAGTGGAATATTTAAAAGATGAAATAAATGCACTGGAGCCCATTTGCATAAAAAAAAAGGAATTCTCTATTAACGTATCATATCAGCTAAGCTTAACAATGACTGATGGAAAGGTCAGCAATGCCATAACAGAAACTTCTTCCTTCTGGAGATGCTCAATATGTAATGAGAAAAAGTCGCAATTCTCAAATATAAACAAAAGCAGAAGTATTAATGAAGAAGTCCTGTCTTTCGGAATTTCACCACTTCATGCCAGAATACGATTTTTGGATTATTTTTACACATAGCATACGACCTCAAATATAGAAGTATGCCAGAGAATCTTACTAAATCAACAAAAAATAATGAAGAACTGAAAGAACTGAGAGCTGCGGAAAAAAGCAGAATCCAAGAAGAATTTAAAGTTCAGATGGGATTAAACATCGACAAACCACTTCCAAGTTGTGGTAGTACAAATGCCGGTAATACGGCGAGAAGGTTTTTTCGTGATTTTGAAATTACTTCACAAATAACTGGAATCGACAAGGAGTTGCTTCGAAGAGTTAACACTATTTTAATGGCACTGAATAGTAAACATAAAATTAATGGAAATCGATTTGGGGAATATACATCTGAAATTTCTAAATTACTTGTATCTCTGTATCCATGGAGGGAACTCACCAACAGTACACAAAGTATTGTGTCATGGTCAAATAATAATTGAACCGAATATTCTTCCACTTGGAGAGTTAACAGAAGGAGGAATCGAGATTTTAAGCATGTTCAACTATTCAGCTCAAGAAAATGCTCCAGGCAATCACAGAATGAAGATATTTTTAATAGTTTACTTCTATCTTTTGATCCTGTTCTTTCAACTATGCGAAAAAGATGGATTTGTTATGAAACTCTATCATCTCAAAACAAGGAAGATTTAAAGGACTTATATTACCTTCTGGATATGTATACCGATATGACAGATTATTTTATAGAAAATAATTAGTGTTAGGAATTAACTATATAAGTAGGTTGTAAGAATTAATTGTATTATGTTTAAGATAAACAGTTCAAATAAAAAAAGCTATTATACTAACTGATGATATTGTATTAAATTGTGTTTTATATTTCGGTGGGCGGGAAAGGTAATTTGTGTGGGGTGATTTAGGTGTTGTTGTGCGTGGCTCATAATAAAATTATAATTTTTTTATTGTATATACAATATTATAATAAAATAATTAACTAAATAATTTTTAAAAATTGTCCAAATATTTTATTCAACACCAAATGTATGTTCTGTCATACTTAATACTAAAATATGAAAAAGATGAAATTAAAGGACACAGGTTTAAATGAACATATTTTTGAATGTAATTGAGATATTGGCTTGAAATTTTTTGTAAAGGGTCGAGAATTTCCATATCTAACTAAAAAATGATATTAAGGGATAAATATGGACTAAATTGTTGTAGCTATCTGCGACCCTATTAAAATTTTGATATAAATCATAGTTTTAGAAATTAAACAAATGTGTAATATATGACAAAATCTTTATTTATGAACAAAACTCAATGAAATTTTCAACGCTTGTTAAATTTGTCATTTCAAATAAGAAAATGCAAAAAAAAAAATTTAAAAGGTCAAAGGGCATCCCGCAATTCCCAAAAATAGGAATGAAAATCCCAAAAATGGGATTTTTTACTTTTTTGCCCATAGGGTCCACATTTCTTTTAGGGCTGGGAAAATACTTTTGGAGTAAATAGATAACATATTAAGGTTTCCAAAACTGCTTTCAGTTTTCTGATCCCAGCTTTGGGATTTTAGAACATGTCGCCCAAAGTTGAAGTTTTGATAAAAAATAGGTCATATTCGGAAGGACGCAGTGGCAACATTATCAAAAAATAGGACAAGTTTTTTACGCCAAAGCGTTCTGCGTAAAGATACCTTTTAGAAAACTATAAAATTGTTATATGTTCTTAAAGAAAATTTTATTTTATTAATAAAAGAGTTAAGACACATTTTTGACAAAAAAACGGCAAAAATCTAAAATTTTTTGAATTTTTAAATTAAAAAACGTATATTTTTGGATCTGTAAATGATATTGATCTGAAATTTTTTGTATAATATTGGAAATTAAACGGCAAAAATCAAAAATTTTTTGAATTTTTAAATTAAAAAACGTATATTTTTATACCCACCATCAAAAAAGATGGGGGGTATATTGATTTTGTCATTCCGTTTGTAACACATCGAAATATTGCCCATAGACCCATAAAAGTATATATATTCCGGGTCCTTATTAAATTCTAAGACGATCTAGCCATGTCCGTCCGTCTGTCCGTCTGTCCGTCCGTCCGTCCGTCTGTCTGTTGAAATCACGATAGGGACCACACGAGAGGAGCTAGACAGTTGAAATTTTCCATAAATATTCTCTATTGCTAAGGTTTGTTTGGTATTGAAAATGGGCAATATCGGTCCAATTTTTCGGATAGCCCCCATACAAGTGGACCTCCAAAAAACAGCTTTAACGGACATAACTGCTTTAGTAGTACGAGCATAGCGATGAAATTTGACATAAATAAGTTTCATATGAGCCATTATCTTTCTACCAAATTTTTTGAGGATCGGCCCATAAATGACCCTACTCCTCATATAAGGTCCCCTTCAGAAAATGACTTTAACACACATTACAGCTTCAAAAATGCGAGTATAGCGATGAAATTCGATATAAGAAAGTTTCTTACGAACCAAAATTTCTCCACGATTTTTTTTTGGGATCGGCCCATAAATGACCCTACCCCCCATATAAGGTCCCCTTCAGAAAATGACTTTAACACTCATTACTGGCCCAAAAATGCGAGTATAGCGATGAAATTCGGTATAAATAAGTTTTTAACGAACTAAAACCTCTCTACATTTCTATTTTAGGATCGGCCCATAAATGACCCTACCCCCATATACGGTCCCCTTCTGAAAATCCCGCATATAAGGACCCCCTCTGCAAATAACTATAATGCTCATTACTGGCTTAAAAATATGACTGTAGTGACGAAAATTTATGCACATAAGTTTAATGCGTGCCAAAATCTCTCCACCAAATTTAGGGAGGATCGGTCCATAATTTACCCTACCGCCCTTCAGAAAATACTTAAACGATCATTACTGGCTTAAAAATATGAGTTATGAAATACGGTTGTGAAATTCGCTCCGAATTTCATGCGGAATGTGTCGGTAATTCACTCTACCCCCCATGCAAGCCCCCTTTATAAAATTACAACGTTAATTACTGGCATAAAAATTCGAGTACAGCGATGATATTTAATGTAAACAAGTTTTATATGAATCAAAATCGGTCTACAAAAAATGTTATGAAGATAGGTCAACAATTGACCATACACCATATGAGTTCCTCTTTAGAAAATTTTATGAAGTAAATTCAGATAATTGGATAATTTATACTTAGGAACATAATTCTTCATTCCGAATTTAATGAGGACTCATTTATAACTGACCCTATCCCCTATAAAAGGTTCCCTTCAGGAAAGAGTTTTGGTTATTGAAATACGAGTTTTCCTTATTTAAAATAAGAGTATAGCGCTGAAATTTTGTTAGTTCAAAAGAGCTCGGTCCATAATTGACTTAAAGCATATTCCAAATATCACCCTGATGTTTATAGGGGAGCATTCCTTTTATGGCATACAGTTTGATGGTGGGTATATGAGATTCGGAACAGCCGAATATAACACTCTTACTTGTTGGATCTGTAAATGATATTGATCTGAAATTTTTTGTATATTATTGGAAATTTTGTTGTCTAACTAACTAAATTTTGTATCACTAAATTTTTAAATGCCTATAACTCGGATGAAAAACAAAAAAATGGCACGAGTTTAAAAATTTTACATGTCGTAGGTACCCTACTTTGAGCCGCCACAGCGCCGTCCCTGGGCCATCTGCGGGGTTCATCTTCAAAATTGCCAGATTTATTTCCAAAAAATTTCGATTCTGCCCCACTGTGCATTGGTAAATTTTTGTTTTTACGAAAATAATTATATTTCTGCCAGTTTTTATCTGATTTCAACGTTTCGTATCTTATTTTATTCATAAAAATATGGGCTAAAATAATTTCTAATAATGTATGGGTCAAAAATTATCGTGAATCGTAAAAAAATTTAAAAAATATAAAAATTTGTATTTAGATCTAAATATTTTACACACTTCCTTTAAAAATATATAAGTGTGTGTACTAGGGTGGGTCGAAAAAAAAGTTGAGTCAGTCACCCCCTACGATTAAAGATATGTTAATAACATTTCCAAAAATATAAAAAATATTTTTTTGCCCCGCTAGAAATACCGCCCTTTTTGTTTTTTATATATAACGTCGCCATTTTAAGTCCGATCGAACATGAACATGTAATATATCAATATTTATGGCTTGACTGTAGCTATATTTCACTCTTAGAAAATTTTTTAATTCGACGTCATATTCTATGCGCGACTTCTGATATCTCGGATCCTTCCCCAAAATCGAAAATTGTGGCTATACTGGAATAAAGTACATTGAATTATATGAACTATTAGCTTTTAAAATGCTCACTTTTATGCATAAAAACCTATTTTACAGGTATTTAAAAATACCTGTATAGTTCTAACTACAAACAATTAATTTGCTAGGGATATGGTCGAAAACTATTTTTTCAAATTAATTTACAATACACAAATTTCATTCTGCCCTTATCTTAACACAAGGAAGATAATTTTATTCGGCATTTAATTTTATTAATTAATAACAAAATCACGTAGGTACATAAAAACTAAACATTTTATTTTATAAAAATCTATGCAAAATTAAATAGTTATACTTTATAAAAATATTTCTTGTTTTTACCATACAATTACTTGCATGTCTCTTGGTTCTTTTTTAAACAATTTTCAAAAATGTTTATACTAATTTTTATAAAATGTAATAAATTTATTTAATGATAGATTAACTTTTCTTAAATAGTTATATATTTTTAAAGAAGTTCTTGAAATAAAAACTAATAAAGAAATATTAGTCGGGAATGGCCGACCATATGATACCAGTTATGAGTATATCTAAAACATGATTTCTTTTTTAATAAAGCATTTATATTGAAATTTGTCCATTACTTTTTAAGCAATTTATTGATGAAAAACTAATTTTCTGAAAGAGCCTATATATGGGATCTAGGATCAATTATAGACCGATCCTATCAAAATTTGGTGGAGGGATTTATGTTCATATAGGAGTTAGATATGCAGAATTTCATCATAATGGAAGTGTTTAAGAGGGAAATAACGACAAGCCACAATTAAGAGCTCCGATTTAATCCATTTTCAAACAATTTCGTCCTTTGGTAAAGTGAAATATTTGAGCCTATTTTCATCAAATTATCTGGAAAATTGCGACTTGTAGTTTGATTACAAGGTTTAAATGGATGGACAGCCGGACGGACATAGCAAAACCACTATATTGCTGTATTGATATATAGTACATACATAGTTAACTTTCTGCTATTTTGAAAGGAAGTAGGATCTGAAATGGTTTGTAACTGAAACAATAAAACGGATTTCTGTTATATATAGTTCATTTAAAAAAAATTTCGACTGTTTTTCCTGGCAAATTAATTGTTTGTTATGGGAACGGTTGATAAATACTTGAACATTTTTAAATATCTATAAAATAGGATTTTATGCATAAAAGTGAGCATTTTAAAAGCTAATAGTTCATATAATTCAATGTACTTTATTCCAGTAAAGCCACAATTTTCGATTTTGGGGAAGGATCCGAGATATCAGAAGTCACGCATAGAATATGACGTCGAATTAAAAAATTTTCTAAGAGTGAAATATAGCTACAGTCAAGCCATAAATATTGATGTATCATATGTTACGATCAGACTTAAAATGGCGACGTTATATATACAAAACAAAAAGGGCGGTATTTCTAGGCGTGGCAAAAAAATATTTTTTATATTTTTGGAAATGTTATTAACATATCTTTAATCCTAGGGGGTGACTGACACAACTTTTTTTTTGTCCATAGAGACCGACCCACTCTAGTGTGTACTTTTTGAAAAGTACAAAGGAAACTCTTTCCAAAACAGTTGAAAAATATTAAATCGGTTAAGAAAATTTTGAGATAATTTTTTTGGTCTGTCTAGTCAACAAAAAACTTTTTTTCCAATATCTTCCGATTTTTAGGGTATATTGAAGATTCTAAAAATGGTACTGTAATCTAATCTACTAGGCCTACCAACTTCACTAGGTCTCGCGATAAGTGTATTGATTTTTTATAATTTTGTCACACCGTGTTATTTTCAAGTTATCTAACTGAAGGATGGTGGAAACGAAAAGTTTAACTTACAATTAAATATTTTCCGTTAGCCAAACTGGCAGTTAGTAATTTTTTCAGTTAAATTTATAAAATCAATTTTGGTGAAAATGGAGGTAAATTTTCTATTTTTTTTAACTAAAATTAAGTAGATTTTTCGTTAGTATTACCTATGAATTTTTTTTCTGTGTAACATCTGACAACCGTGTATCACAGTTTTTAGTTTTAAAATGCAATGAATAATTCTGTGTTTTCCCTCAAAAATAAATATGTTAATATTTTTATTTTTCAGAACTTTACATTACATTTACAGAAGCATCTTTGGAATGCTACAGAAGATTCATGCAAAGGCGGCAATATGATGATATGTATTTTAGGATCCCATCAAATTAAAAGGAACGACAAATATAATTAATTACTAAGTATGTATTGTTATTTCGTTTATAAACCAAATTCTCACTAATAATATGTTTTATTTTCTTGCTTATTCTTTGCAGTTGATGGTTGCTTGGGTATCATCTTCATACTATTTTTTATATATTAACGTATTATTTAGTAAAAATATGTAGGATATAATATTATGTATAAATAATTAATAACTAATAGTAGTATAAAATTGTATAAATTAATAAAAATAAATACAAATAATAAATAATGTTAAAATTTACAAAATATAGTTTTATTACGAATATAGTTCAGTCCCTCTCTTCATGTTAACCCATTAATGCCCACAGTTACATATACGTAACGCAAATTAATTCGAATTTGGACTCGAAATGCACAGAAATGGAAAATGCAAAGTTACTTTTTTGTGATGGATAGGTTAACTTAACATATTCTTAACGATTATAAATCGAATTTGAGTAATTTTTGCCTATAGATATGTATTTTTGGGTTATTTTGTAAAGTGCCTATTTCGTAAACCTGCAAAAAGTCATATTTTTCTAGGAATGAATTCTTAGAATGTTAGTAACTTCTATGTAGTTAGTTTTTAAAAAAAGTTTCCGACGAAAACTTATAAAGAAGTAATTAATGTTTATTACCTAATTGTTTATAAACATATACCATGTCCTTGCGGAGACTTATAAAGAGGATAATAAAGGTGTTACGTATATGTAACAGTGGGCAGTTCTCAGTACTTTTTGTCCCACTCTACATACGATATAAATAATGAACAACTTGCTTACTTTTTTATGAAATCTGCCTCAAAAATAGTTTTTTATCAGAAGAATGGGTTTTTAACGTAATAAAAAACAATATATTTTCTTGAAATATTGATATTTGATGACAAGCAATATATTTTTAATGTAAAAGTTTCTATTAAATCGCCCTTTCGTGGATATTTTAAATTTTTTAAGAATTTCTGTAAAGGATATGCCATTTGACCGCATAAGAACTTGTTCAAGGCACAGTTGGCGAATATTAAATATATATTTTTACAAGAAAAACGGAATATAATTGCAATTATCCTTCAAAAATTAAACATGGGTTGAAAATTATGACCATTTTCTTGGATTATTAGGGAAATTGCAAGGATACAAGCGCCAAGGACCTTTGGTAAATGTATGCAAAATGTGTAACGTTAGTCAATATATCTGCTGCTGCAAGAAAATATACAAATTTCTTTAAATTCATTAATTGACATTACAGAAATTACAAAATTCCGCAAATTAAAATTTTATACTTTTAAATAATTTTTTATTTTATATGAAAAAAATTTGGATGATACACCAAATTAGCTAATCCAAGCTTAAAACTTAATAATTAACCAGTTCTTTTACGATTTTTTGGTAAAAATATGTAACTTTTACTTAAAATACTTAAGGACAAAAATTCGTGGGTAATGCCCACTGCTACGTATACGTAACGTCTTCTAAAATCCAAACAAGGCAAGATAGAAAAATTTTTTTAATTGAAATCAGTTTATATACACAAGTAAACTGTCATATCCAAATTTCACATTTCTACCTTACGTAGATCGCCGTGGGCATTAATGGGTTAAACTTATAATCCAATTATACTAATTACGCAGTAATTGTGTAAAAAATTCACATGATAGTTTAAAGTACTAGGTTAGAGCGTTCGGCGTTGTTAGGTCAATATTTTATATTATCGATCATTGAAAGTTGTGCTTTTTAACACTAAGTAAATTAAAATTTTAAAATATTTTCAGAATTCACTTCAAAAATATATTTTCTGTTTAGCTATCTGCAGAACAACATAATATACATACAAATCCCTCATTTCTAAAGTAAATTATCAATTTGAATAATAAAGCTTATATTGATTTGTGTTGCATATCTTACGTTGATATTATTTTAAAAAAATTGAAAAAATATAAAAATTTGTATTTAGATCTAAATATTTTACACATTTCCTTTAAAAATATATAAGTGTGTGTACTTTTTGAAAAGTACAAAGGAAACTCTTTCCAAAACAGTGAAAAATATTAAATCGGTTAAGAAAATTTTGAGATAAAATTTTTTTGGTCTGTCTAGTCAACAAAAAACTTTTTTTTCCAATATCTTCCGATTTTTAGGGTATAATTAAATAAAAACCTTTTCTTTATTTTTTTTCGACTTTATTGTCGTGATGCTCTTAAACAACTAACATAAATTATATCGTTTTGTTTATCAACTAAAACTCTGACAGACATTCAGTCAGCAGTTTTACATTTGAAAAGAAATACTATGAGTAGTTTTCATATTTGAATTTATTATACCCACCATCAAAAAAGATGGGGGGTATATTGATTTTGCCATTCCGTTTGTAACACATCGAAATATTGGTCATAGACCCACAAAAGTATATATATTCTGGGTCCTCATTAAATTCTAAGACGATCTAGCCATGTCTGTCCGTCCGTCTATCTGTCTGTCTGTTGAAAGCACGATAGAGTCCGAATGGAAAGAGCTAGAGGATTGAAATTTCACATAAATATTTCTTATAGGTAAGATTTGTTTGGTATTGAAAATGGGCAATATCGGTCCACGTTTTCGGATAGCCCCCATACAAGTGGCCCCTCGAAAAGCAGCTTTAACAGCCATAACTTGTTTAAAAATACGAATATAGCGATGAAATTCGACATAAGTAAGTTTCTTATGATCCAAAATCACTATGCAAAATTTTAGGAGGATCGGTCCATAATTGACCCTACCCCCCATGTAAGGTCCCCTTCAAAAAATGACTTTAACGCTCATCACTGGCTTAAAAATACTAGTATATAGATGAAATTCGACATAAGTTTCATTCGAGTCAAACGAGGTTTGATGGTGGGTATATAGATTCGGCATAGCCGAATATAACACTCTTACTTGTTTATGTTGACAATGTATTTATGTATTATAACAATAATACATACAAATCAACAAGCAAACTGGAGTTTACTATTGTGCATGGATTGTGTATCCATAACACCCCCGGACGAAGATGCTTGCCCATTTTCCAAAGGAATTATGGATAAGTTAACTGCAACTTGAGATTTCTTTAATCTTAATATAGGTGTAGATACTAGACATCTGCACTAGTGCGTTAAAAATGACTTACAAGTCACTCGTTTATTTACGAATACTGTCTGTAGTGCGGCCGAAGTTAAAAAAGCAGTTAATCATCCACACACAACAATAAAAGTGTAAAAGCAAACAAATACAAAAAAAAAAATAGAGACAATAGAGTTAAAGTGAAAAACCAATCGGAATAATGTATGATCTGTTTCGAAATGTTTCGAGACAACTTATGAGTGATTTTATAGATTTTGTGTTAATTTAAACAAAACGCTTTGTTACAAGAATAAAATACAATTAGTAGAATTTAGAGTTTACTTTTAATCGACAAAATGCAAATAATCAATGGGTGTAAAATATTTTTAAAATTTTTTCACTCATATGCATTCCATAATTTGTAATAAACTGTAATTTCTGAAACAAAGCGACATCAACATGCTTTGTTGAATGCTTTGAAACAACTAAATAAAATTGTTGTATTTATTACGCCCTTGTTAAGAGGTTCGTTTACGATCGTGTTGTGCACATGTAAATTATTTATGTAGATGAATGAGAGAGCACAGCTGATAGTTTTTTATATATGAACTTTAATGTACGCTGTCTGTCAAAATCCATAATATCAATTTGACAGTTAGAATATACTTTTTAGTTTGCAGTCATTTTATTAGTACAGTTTTATTTTGGGTTAAACTTTCCCAGTTGGGCTTGTCTTTAAGACATCCTCAACGATGGGTACACGACAATGTAAAGTCCTGGAAGACAAATGTAGGACAGCCGGAACAAATCGTCAACGACATTTTCGAACAAGTGTCGCGAAAATCGTGGACGACTAGATGAGAGACAATGTCGCTCAGTTTGTCCTTCACCCAAAAATATAGATTAATTCCACCATTTTATCATCAACGACTATATAAGCCACAATATCATCCACTTTGTCGTGAACGATTATATGGGCGACAAGATCATCCACTTTGTCGTCAACGATTATATGGGCTTTGTCGTTAACGACTAAATAAGCGACAATATCGTCCACTTTGTCGTCAACGATTATATGGGCGAAAATGTCCTCAGCTTTGTAATTAACGACTATATTGATGATAGTATCATTCACTTTGGCGTCAACGATTACATGAGTGACAATGTCCTAAGCTTTGTCGTTCACTTTATTTTTTAAAAGAAAATGTTTTAAGTTGAATAAAAATATTTTAAAATATCACATTTAATTCAAAAACAATATTTATTTCATTTGAATAAATTTTTAAAAACATATTAATTGTTATAAAAAGGGTTATTGAGAATTATTTGAATTTGAATTATCTTTATTGTATTGTCTAGCTTTTTCCTTATTGTAAGTATTCTTGATTCTACGAAAGATACCTCTTAAATCTTTTATAAATTCCTCGTAGGTATATCCCTCTTTTTTTGCGGATTCTGTTTAAAAAATATGAATTTTAAAAAGTTATAGATATGTTTTTTTATTGCCAAGTAATATGTCTTAAAATACTCACCATATAAAGCTTTGAGTACATTTCCGTATTTATTATTAAATTAAATATATTTTGATAACACTTTTAATTTCACTTTTAAACACTTTAAAACACTCTTACTTATGCAACTGTTCGCACTCAAATGAGTCTTTACTTTTCTATTTTGCCCTTTTTTCAAATGGCAGTTATTTTACCGTTATTTTACATTTTTTTTTTGCAATCACACTGCATAGAAACATTGACTCTCATCAAATAGAATTAAATAGGGGACAACTTGCAAGACAATGTCGCTCATCTTGCCGTCAGTATAGTCCAATATAAGACAACATCCAAGACATTGTCGCTCATATCATCATCGTGTGTATTTGTTAGAAGAAAATATTTAAGATTAGTCGCTCATACTGTCGTCAATAGAGTTATTTAAAAGACATCGTTGAAGACATATTATCTTAAACTGTCAGTAATATAATTAATATAGAGAAGTATATACGAGTTTATTCTCTCAATAGCTTATATAGAAAGACATTGTCTTCTATGGTGTCTTCATAAAAAAAAGCCCAGAAGACAACGCTTAAGAATTTATCGATCATATAGTCGTCAACAGAGTAAGTTACATGACAATATTCTAGACCTTGTCGCCCATCTTTTCATTATTTCTGTTTGATACAGGACTATTTTGAAGGCGTTGTCTTACTTCATGTCTTTGACATCGCACAGTGGTATAGGAAAAAAAAAAGAGGGAAATAATTCGGTAACTTCTAAACGGTTAATCCGATTTTAATGAAATTTGGTATGCACAAGGAGGTGTTGTCGAGTTTAGGTTTTGAATTTGGACCTTATAGGCCAACCAGGGGCCCGGCGGGGGGTCCTCAAATTAGGACACCTCGGCTATGTTAAATTTTTAAAACGATCTTATTTCTTCATTTGAGTTCCGATTTAAAAAAAATTTCGTATATAGAATCTTCTCATCGAGCACTATAAAAAATGTCGTCGTAGCAGTAAATTATCTCTTATAGTTTAGGAGATATTCGCATTTGAAAATTAAAATTTTAAAATTTTTACCGTCCTTACTTTAGTTTTTTGATAATAGCGGGTCCAAATATTCCCGATTTTCGCCATTTTTTTTTTTATTCGCTTAACAACAAGTCTATATATCAAGCAGTGAAAGAATTATGTAAAAATCATGACTGAGTCCAAAGTTATAGGCATTTTAATTTAAAAAATTAAAAAAAGGCGATTTTTTGCCATTTTTTTGGGAAAAAAGTATCCTTTTCTTTTTAAGTTATCTAAAAAGTTTCTAAGAAGATGTATATAGAATTTATACTTTTTGAAAAGCTGACTTTACATAAAATACGATAAATGAAACAAAACCTAAAAATTTTTGATACCGAGGGGACCAGATCCATCCAAAAAAACCCTATTTTTTATATAAAATTCAATTTTGAGCAAAAATTCTCAAATCGCATAGTCGATATCAAATTATAGTGACCTGTTTTATATGACCCAATATGTTCTTAATCATTTTGTAACGGGTTTCGATAACCCCGCCCCTGGTATGGATATAATAGGCAAAAAACCAAAAAATCCCAATTTTGGGATTTTTTTAAAACTTTTTTGGGAATTCCGGAATTTCTAATAAGAAAATTCGAACTTTTTATTTAATTTTAGATTTTGAGTAAAAAAATCTACCTAACTGTAAAATTTCATCAAAAAATATTCATAAATAAAATTTTTATTGCAATTTGAAAAATTTGTATCTTCGCAAAAACTGAATAAAAAACATTTTTTAATTTTTTTAAAAAAAGTATTCCGCGAATTTTTTAATTTTCAAAAATTATATACAGTTTTGAAAAATAGACAAAATTACCTTTCCATTGATATATAACATGCCTACCTAATGTTTTTTAAGTGACAAATTAATTAGGGAAAACTCAACATCTTTTAGAAAATTTACCTAGCACTATTATTTTCATCCATAACGTTAACTCTTAAATTTGTTACATATATTAAAAAATTTTCAGGTATTATTTTTTAAACTGTAATGATTTTTACCCCTATAGGTCACTTTAATAGGTAGCTTATTAAAGTGACCTATTGAGGAAAAATTCATTACATAAGGATACGTTAGACATATTAGGTAGAATATCATAACCCTTTAAAAAATAATTTAATTTAAGTACCTGTAATTAATATATAAGACAGGTTTATATCTGTTTGTAATTATTTGTAATTTTCTAACCATGGCGATCGTACTAAAAAAAAATGATTTGTGCTCCATTTTATTTGAACACTCTTCAGCTCCTTTTCAAGATAAAGTGAACTTCTTATTGAAATATATTGAAACTGCACATAAAAATAAAGTGGATAAAACTGATATATGTAAAATTGAAAATTTTATAAAATCAGTTGATATAAAACTGAAGAGTGTTCGGTATTCCATTGCTAAATTTCGATCGAAATTTTCTGATTGGCTGAATGAATGTGTAGAAGTTGCTATTTGCGTATCAACTGTTGGTGCTCCCTGTAAGCAGTATGAGGATTTGAGCTCAAAATCTAAGAGGAAAAGGTTATCAACTTCACTAGAAACCTTATCTAACGAAGAAGTTTCGGACACTTTTAAAGCAATGTTAAGAAAAGAAAAACAGCCTTTGGATGCCATAAAAATTGCAAATATTCTTCCAACCGCATCACCAAGACGACTGAAAAGAATTGTAAAGAGTATACCCACACCATCATCTGATACAACGTTCACTGAGGAAGAAGCTATTGCGCTTATGTTGCAGCTGGGATTAAGTGATAACTACATAACGTTAAGAAAGGCGCTATCTGAAAAAGGAGTGGATGTTTTACCATCATATGACAAAATAAATGAAAAGAAGAAAAGCATTATACCATCTCCTATTGAAATAACTGATCGGAAGGCTGTTATTGGACTCGGCGCTCTACTCGAAAATACTGCTTTAAGGATTGCTTCTGACTTTTCTTCAGACCAACTAAAAAAAATAAATTCTTGTGATCTTCAACTCATTTGTAAGTGGGGATGTGATGGATTATCAGCACTCTCGGAATATAAACAAATCAACACAAGTGAATCATCTTCCGAGTATAAAAGTGTATTTATGGCATCGCTAGTTCCATTAAGAATTCGAAAGTATGCTGACAGCGATTCTCCATCAACCAGTTTCGATGATATTTGGAAGAATTCGACTCCAGGATCCAAAGCTTTTTGTAGGCCAATAAGCTTTGAGTATATAAAGGAATCCAAAACAACAACGCAAGATTTGATAAATCGTATTGAAGCAGAAATTAAAAACTTGGAACCTATAACAATCGAAATAGAAAATTATTCGTTTAACATGTCCTATGATTTAAAACTTACAATGATTGATGGGAAAGTTGGAAATGCCATTACAGGAACATCATCTACTTGGTACTGCTACATATGTGGTGATAAAAAATCAGAATTTTCGAATATTTCCAAGCAAAGATCAATAAATGAGGAAACATTACAATTTGGAATATCCCCCCTACATGCTCGCATACGATTTCTGGAACATTTTCTACATTTAGCATATGATTTAAAGTACAGAAGCATACCGGAAAATGCAAACAAAAGTGCAAATAACAATAAGGAGTTAATGGAAATGAGAGCCAGTGAGAAACGAAGAATTCAAGAGGAATTTAAAAAGCGGATGGGATTAAATATTGATAAACCACTCACAGGATATGGAAGCACAAACGATGGTAATACCGCTAGACGTTTTTTTAAACATTTTGAAACTACTTCCGAAATAACCGGAATTAGTATGGATTTACTGCAAAAGGTCAATATTATTCTAATGGCGATAAATAGCAAGCATAAAGTGAACGCAACAAAATTTGGAGAGTATTCTACAAAAGTTTCTAAATTACTTTTGGAATTATATCCCTGGAAAGAAATGACACCTACAGTTCACAAGATATTATGTCATGGAAAGGTCATCATAGAACATAATATTCTGCCTTTAGGAGAGCTTACAGAAGAACCCCAAGAATCGAGGAATAGAGACTTTAAGCATATTCATCAGTTTAGCTCAAGGAAGTGTTCTAGGCAGTCTCAAAATGAAGATATTTTTAATAATCTAATTCTATCTTCTGATCCTGTTTTATCTACTATAAGGAAACGTTGGATTTGCTACAAAACGTTAGCATTTGAAAATATTCATGAATTTAAAGATTTACTTTATCTTTTAGATATGGACTACTGTGATACCGATTATTTTACAAAATTATATTAATTTATAAAAAAAAAAATAAATAAAGACTATTTTTATATAAAATAAATACTTGTTAATTTTTTTTAGGGATAAAGAATAAAAGATTAATCGTAAAAAGTGGCTGTAAAAATTCATAAAAATTTAGGTAGTAAAACATGCCTAACAAATGTATGGATGAAAATAATAGTACTAGGTAAATTCTCTAAAAGATGTTGAGTTTTCCCTAATTAATTTGTCACTTAAAAAACATTAGGTAGGCATGTTATATATCAATGGAAAGGTAATTTTGTCTATTTTTCAAAACTGTATATAATTTTTGAAAATTAAAAAATTCGCGGAATACTTTTTTTAAAAAAATTAAAAAATGTTTTTTATTCAGTTTTTGCGAAGATACAAATTTTTCAAATTGCAATAAAAATTTTATTTATGAATATTTTTTGATGAAATTTTACAGTTAGGTAGATTTTTTTACTCAAAATCTAAAATTAAATAAAAAGTTCGAATTTTCTTATTAGAAATCCCGGAATTCCCAAAAAAGTTTTAAAAAATCCCAAAAATGGGATTTTTTGGTTTTTTGCCTATTATATCCATACCAGGGGCGGGGTTATCGAAACCCGTTACAAAATGATTAAGAACATATTGGGTCATATAAAACAGGTCACTATAATTTGATATCGACTATGCGATTTGAGAATTTTTGCTCAAAATTGAATTTTATATAAAAAATAGGGTTTTTTTGGATGGATCTGGTCCCCTCGGTATCAAAAATTTTTAGGTTTTGTTTCATTTATCGTATTTTATGTAAAGTCAGCTTTTCAAAAAGTATAAATTCTATATACATCTTCTTAGAAACTTTTTAGATAACTTAAAAAGAAAAAGATACTTTTTTCCCAAAAAAATGGCAAAAAATCGCCTTTTTTTAATTTTTTAAATTAAAATGCCTATAACTTTGGACTCAGTCATGATTTTTACATAATTCTTTCACTGCTTGATATATAGACTTGTTGTTAAGCGAATAAAAAAAAATGGCGAAAATCGGGAATATTTGGACCCGCTATTATCAAAAAACTAAAGTAAGGACGGTAAAAATTTTAAAATTTTAATTTTCAAATGCGAATATCTCCTAAACTATAAGAGATAATTTACTGCTACGACGACATTTTTTATAGTGCTCGATGAGAAGATTCTATATACGAAATTTTTTTTAAATCGGAACTCAAATGAAGAAATAAGATCGTTTTAAAAATTTAACATTGCCGAGGTGTCCTAATTTGAGGACCCCCCGCCGGGCCCCTGGTTGGCCTATAAGGTCCAAATTCAAAACCTAAACTCGACAACACCTCCTTTTTGTGCATACCAAATTTCATTAAAATCGGATTAACCGTTTAGAAGTTACCGAATTATTTCCCTCTTTTTTTTTTCCTATACCACTGTGCATCGTTTAGAGAAGAATATATTAAAGACACAGTCGCTCATCTCGTCTTTAATAGGATTTAAAAGACGACAATGAACAGGTCTTTGTCGCTAATCTTGTCGTTAACGAAGATTTCTTACACATTGTCGTTTAGCCAACTTCAGCGATAGGGGACAAATTCGAAAATGTCTTGCATGAATCGTCGAAGACAATGTCGTCTACGATCATTTTTTCAACTGGGAATTGTTCTCTGCTGCTTTACCAATACAAATTAATGTGTAACAGTATGTGTATGGGCAGCACTGGTTTATAACATTTAATGTATAAGTGTTTCAGTTTTCACAGTACAAATAATAGTTTCTAGAATGTAAATGAAATAAGTACTTTTTTCTACAAATTTTAATTTTATAGAATTAGTAAAATTTTTGTTAAAATTCAATATATATTTTTTAACAAAATTTTTATAGATTCAATAAGGAATTTTGTGTATTATTATTGCCAAAATACAATAAATAATTTATCTGTTTCAGATAAAATAATTGCTTGAATTTCAGTACAAATACAAATAATTTGCGTTATTGTTTAAGTAAAATAATTGTTTGGAAATGTTGCGAATATTTATTAATGTTTTTCGTAAATAGTATATTATTTTAATAAGAAAAATCCTGAAATTTTTTCAATAAAGAATTTACGAATTTGAGTACTTGATTTTACGAATTTCGTGATAGGTCCTATTTTAGTTAAAAAAATACTTGGCTTTATGAATTTTTTGTTTGATTTTGAATTTCATTTTTTTCTGTGTACATAATTGGTCATACAATGTCCTTTTACGAAAATCTCTTAAACGCACGTTACTCATTACCAAATAAAGCTATTGATACAAAATTTGACACAAATATTAGTTTGGTATACAAAAATTCTATTTCAAATTTTTTTCACGATCGGTCCATAACATGGGTGCGGTCGGTCCCATGCAAGTGTCCCTTCAGAAAATCACTTGAACACACATTACTTAATACTAAATTACGATATAGATACAAAATTTGACTGAAATATAGCTTTTATGTACAGAAATTTTGCCTAAAGAATTTTTTACGATCGGTCTATAATTGGTCATATCTCCCATACTAGGTCCTGCCCCTAAAACCAATTTAACCGTATTTAGCTAGTTGTATTATCAATTTGTGTAGAACAAAATTATATATATGTATTTTGAAAATCCTTAAATCTTACATACACATGCATATATGCACATTATTAAATATCGTTAAAGCATATCTTAGGGCGCTATAAAAATATAAAAGAAAATGGGGTTTGTAATGTTCGATAAATCTTGGAATTGTAACAGATTTAAGCTGTTTAAATCTTGGGGTTTTTCTATTTACGACATGAGAAAACTTATTTCTACAAATATTTGATCAATTAAAAAAGTATTAATATAAAAGTAGCTGGTGGAGGGTATTTAAGATTCGGCTCAGCCGAATATAGTACTCTAACTTGTTTTTAATTTTTTTTTAAACAATGTTTTGCTTAACAATATAGTTCTTATTATCTAATACACTTTGTTTTTTATTCTTGTTTGGAATTGGTTGGATAACAATTTCTTTATATGTTTCAGTTTCCATATTAGGAATCCTAATTATAAAGATTATGTTTTTATCATGCAATGCAACATCCAATTCGATGTTTTTAATTTTGTCTATTGTAATCTTAAAGTAGTTAATCCCTTGATCGGTAAGTATGTCTCTAGTAAAAGTCCTTAATTTAGAAGCCAATAATAATTCTTTAACTTGTTCAATTATTTTTTCTATATGATCTAATTCGTATTGTAATTCGAATTTTCTAACTTGTTTTAGAGTTTCATTGATTAATTGTTTATTTTGTATAATAGATATAGTTTGTAAATTTCCCAAGTCAGACAGTTTTACGAGTTGATTTTCAAAATGTTCGTTTATTGTAACTTGTTTATTAACTTGTTCGATAATGTTTCTGTTATTTTCTGTTATGATTTTTAATTTAGTTTCTATTTCAATTCGGTCGTTATCATCCATAACACCGTATATCCATTTAAGTCCCGTTCCAAATACGTTTACTAGTCCTCTAATCTGTCTATGCCTTGGTATAATCGAATATAATTGCTTTTCAATATGTCTAATTTGATGATTTAAGTATTCGTTCTTTAATGGTTCTATTTTAAACTTCAATTCCTTCACATAGTCGGAATATTTTTCTGTGTTGAATATATGTAGTATTTTCAAATAATTTTCAATAAGTGCCACTTCTCCTGTTTGTATTAAAGTAAATCCGTTTCCATAACTCAAATCAGTTGTCAGTAGTTTTTGTGCTAGGGCCAGGTTGATCGTCAGCATCGTCAACAAGAACCTCCAAAGATATAGAAATATATTTTTTCTCTTTAATAAACTGATCTTTATGATAAAGATTTTCCTTATGAATATACTTTCTAGGATTAATTTGTTTTGCCTTAACTTTCTTAATTTTTTGATTAAATTTTCCATCTTTTCCTACGTTTTTGGCATATTTGGTATTAATACTATGATCATGTCTATTTCTATTTATGTAATCTAAAGTTTTTTGTTTTTTACTGTCCATTCTCATATATATTTCTTTTGTGTCAACTTTATTTGAAAAATGTAAATCTATTGGCTTTTTGCCAGTAGTTGAATGTGTCAAATTGTTATAAGCACTTAAGGCTTGTATGGGTAAATCAATATTAAAGTTAATGTCATTTTCCTGTTCCCTAATCTTCAAAATTCTTATCTGTTCATTCAAGGTTCCATGAAGTCTTTCGACATCAGAATTACCTGTGTGTCTATTTGGAGTAGTAAAATGATATTCAATATTTTGTTTTTCCAAAAAATCTGTAAACAATGGTGACCAAAAACCACCTTCATTATCCAATATAATTTTATTCGGTTTTTTCATCAAAAGAAACAGTTTTAAATAAGCTTTAATTAATGTCAAAGTTGTTCTTTCAGGAATTTCATCAATCATTGCGTATTTTGTAAATTTATCTATCATTGTTACGTACATTTGATTGTTATTTATATACCATATATCTGAATGATATATTTGAAAAGGACCTGTTGGAGTTTCTGTTTTCTCCAAAGGTAGCTTAATAGGGTTTCTTTCATGTTTAAAGTTACAAATGTGGTAATTGTTAATAAATTTTGTTATTTCTTTTTTCAGGTTTGGATAGTAACATAATTGTTTTAAATCTTCATAAGTTTTGTTTATTCCAGGGTGATTATTATCAAACCTATGATGTTTGGCTATTATTTCTAATATTTCTTCAACATTCTATTCTTCAATAATATGATTAGTTAAGAAATCTTCAGCTTCAATAATTTTATTAGGGTTAGATTTTCTGTTTATGAATTCATTTTGGAGTTTTATTAAATCCTCTTTGTCAGGACAATATAATGCCACTTCTTTAAATAGTATGATCTTGTCTAATATTTGCGCTATCAGATCAGAATCATGTTCTGTATAGTTATATAATATTCTATTATTAGAAAATATTATATCTTCATCAATTTTAGATAAATCTCCTTTTTAAGGATAATTTGATTCTTGAAACTTTGAAAAGGTTTTTCTGTAACCTTTTCAAAGTTTGGTTGTCATCTTCAATGACTGGAATGCTTTCTAAAATGTCTACTCTACTAGTTGTTTGTTTTTTACTATAAGGGTTTCTTGGGTTTTTCGCAAGATCTTCCCTAGAGTGTATTTCTCCTAAATGTTTATTTAATGCACTTATTGTTGCATAAGTTTTTCCACATAAAGGGCAATTTTCAACATATGTTGATTTTCGCTAGTTTTATCTCTGTTATCTTTACCACATATTTGGCATTGTGAATAATATTTTTGGTTTACGTTAGTTTCCCTAATTCTTGAAAGTACATCCGCTACTTTGTTTTCTTTACCTTGTACATGGGATATATCGAACTCATATTCATTGAGCTTGATTTTCCATCGAATAAGTTTAGAATTGGGACCTTTAAGGTTTGCTATCCATATTAAAGGTTTGTGATCTGTATGTAAATCAAATCTTCTTCCGTAAAGGTAATGTCTAAATTGTTTTACTGCCCATACTATTGACAGCAATTCCTTCTCTATAGTTGAGTAATTACATTCATGTTTATTTAGCGTTCTTGATGCAGATGCTATTGGCCCGCTCTTTTGAGAAAGTACTGCGCCCAAGTCATAATTACTCGCATCCGTTGTTAATATAAATTTCTGATTAAAGTCAGGATACCTTAATATCATATCTGACATAAGAATATTTTTTAATTTTTCAAAACTCTCTCTATAATCCTTATCATATACGTTGATAACTGCATCCTTTTTAAGGCGGATCGTTAAAGGTTTTGCAATTTTAGAATAATTGGGAATAAATTTTCTATAATAACCACTTAGTCCTAGGAAACTTTGTATTTCCCTGACCGTTTTTGGAATGGTTTGTTTTTTAATAGCTTCTATTTTATTAGGATTTGGCCTTATGCCTTCGTTCGTAACTATATGTCCCAGAAACTCAGTTTCTTTTTTCAAGGACTCGCTTTTATTTAAAGACACCTTTAAGTTTGCTTTCCTCAATGTAATAAATATTTTTTCTAAGTTACTAATGTGTTCTTGTAAAGAAGTCGAAAATACTAAGATATCGTCCATGTAAATAACACAGATTTTGTTAACATGTTCCCTAAGAACATTGTTCATCATGCACTGAAAAGTCGAAGGAGCGTTCTTAAGCTCAAAAGGCATTCGAATGAACTCACTTCTATTTGATAGAATCTCTTGGTAAGATCTAATGTCGAAAAATAATTCGCTCTACCTAGTTTGTCTAGTATGTCATCTATTCGTGGTATAGGATATTTATCTTCCTTAGTAACCTGATTTAATTTGCGATAATCTATGACTATACGCCATTCTTTGTTACCTACTTTGTTCTCTTTTTTAGGGACAATCCTTATAGGTGCGTTAAATGGTGAATTTGAATGTTTTATGATTCCTTGATCTAACATTTCGTTCATTTGTTTTTCTACTTCTTCTGTATGAATACTAGGATATCTATATGTTTTAGAATATATGGGACCTGTCAGTCCTGTATCAATTTTATGTTTTACTTCATTTGTAAAGGTCAAATCATCACCTTTATGATGGAAAACATCTTCATGTTTCTGAATTAAAATACGAATAGCTTTTGATTCTTCGGAATTCAAATGGTCTAAACGTAAAGGATTATTAGTACCACCTAATTGCTCAATACTATAAAATTCTGGTAACAGATTTATATCATCTGAAACTGTCGTCTCTTCATCATCTCCTTCATAATATAACTTTAATGTCCTTCCATTTATTTTTAAAGTTTGTTCTTAGTAATTAATTGTTGCTCTGTGTTTGCCGTTAATGCAGAGGAAGAGGAGAAAAAATAAAACACAGGATTTGTCAATTTTAAATTTCAGAAGAAGGTTCTGATTTTATTTAATAAATATTACCTTTGTCCAAAGGGTTTTATTTAGTTTGGTTAACACGAAGTGCGTTGATTGATGTATCAAACCAAAGTAAAGTAACGAGTACATTAAAAATAAGTAAAAGGTAGATGGCAAACAATGTTTAAGGAACCGTTAGCGGTTTACTCGTTAGAATAAACGTCACTTTCTAATCATAGGTGTAAAATTAGAGGAGTAGACATTGATCCTAAAATTAATATTAACCCACTTAGAACCCAACTTATTCAATAGGGAATAATTATATAAATTAAGCATTTTAAGCGTTTGTACTTAAACATTGCCGGCCACCTTGCAACATTAAGATATGTTGCAACATTAATATGACTAATGCTAAACAATATAATCTAATAAGAAATAAAAGGTATAGTTCTTGTGTGAGCTTAAAAGATATTTATTAATTTTTTTTTTTTGTTCAATTAAGTTCATTAGGAGGTCCATGGGACCTGACTAGCAAGCTAGTATATTGGGCTATCGGTAGACCCGGACTCGAATAATTTCTATTTTTCATTATTTGCGGCATTAACTCTGGACCCAAAACTAAAGCGACGCCACCTGACTTGTTAAAATTAGGGTCTAGCGGAAAACCTTCAAAGGATTGTTTAATGGAGTCGGACACAGACTCATTTGGTGTGACTACACCTTTCATTTTTGTCACCTTTGCCGTTAAAGCGATTTTCTCATTCCGGTCATACTGAGAACCTATAGTCAAGCGACAATATTTCACATCGTCTACGGTAGATGATGGAATTTTCAATTCTGAAATTAAGGTCTCGCAAACATAACTCATCTTGCAACAAGCGTCAAGAATGGCTCGTATAGGTATTGCTTTATTGTTCACTTATAAAATGCATCTTAAAGATGGCGAAAAGGTGACGACGTGTTTAAAGGGAAGTTGTACTGTGGGACTTTCCGACGAATAGGATTTCGCGTGACGAGTGTCAGCGGTTTTGCGCATTTTAGATTGTTTTGGATGGGATTTCGGACGGACAGTAGCAGAATTGGTAGGTTTATTATTCTTATTGAAATGCAAGAGAGTATTGTGATCCCCTGCGCATGTGCGGCATTTGAATGTACTAGAACATTCTTTCGCCATATGGCTTTGTGCTAGACACCTAGAGCAGTAACGATGAAGAACTACCATACGAAGTTTCTTTTCCTGACTCATTCCACGAAAAACTGGGCAAAATCTCAAAGGGTGCTTATGTTTACAAACCCTACATTGTGTCTTAATATTATTCGAGACCGAGTTTTTGTTCGTTTTAACGCGTATGGATGTCGTAGGTGACACCGTAGTAGCAGGAGCGTCTACCACAGCTGCTGTTGATGAAGTTGAAATAGGCAATTTCGCAGTAGTTGGGGTTTCAGACGAAGCAGGAGCCGTAACTAGCATTTCCTCATCCAAATCACGGGGAGTCTACCACTGCTGGAGTTGATGAGTTTTGAGTCGGAGCTGAAGTTTCGGTAGAAGCTGGGGCCCCAACTTCCATTGCCTCATCGTATTCTTCTAAAAGATCTGCTTCGGAGTATTTAGGTAGAGCGTCCATGGTGCTAAGAAATGTGAAAAGTATCAATGTTAAGACAAATTTGTCAAAATGACGAGCTTTGCGATATGTCGTCTTACAACCCCATTCGCAGTTCGTACATCCACTACTCTAACATAGCTATCACTACCCGGATAGAGCTTAACGACGCGACCTAATCTCCATGATGTTGGAGGTAAATTTTCGTGCCGTATGACGACTAAATCATCCAACTGAATTTCGCGTTGTGGATTTTTCCATTTGTAACGTTTATGTAGACATTTTAAATATTCTTCCTTCCACCGACGGCAAAACTGATGAGACAACGCTTTCATTTTCCGAAACCGATTTACAAGACTTATGGGAGATTCTTCTATCATACGCTTCGGAGGAGCTAATAATGGCGAGCCAGTTAAAAAATGACCGGGAGTTAGAGCAACCGGATCCCCAGGATTCTCCGACATTGGACATAGAGGACGAGAATTAAGACATGATTCGATTCGAGCCAGTACTGTTATCAGTTCTTCAAATGTGTATTTGAAGTATTGCGCTTCCTTTCTAAAATGAAGTTTAAAACTTTTCACTGCGGCTTCCCATATGAGGAGCCCCAGCCGGAATAAAGTGCCATGAAAGACCCTGAATACCGTATGTGGAACTGACTGCAGTTTGACTTTCTCTCATAAAGAGTCTAATATCTTTTTCTAGTTCTCGTGACGCGCCCGTAAAATTTATACCATTATCCGAAAACATTGTTTGAGGGCAACCTCTACGCGATATAAAACGTTGAAAAGCCAATAAAAAGGTAGCGGTCGGAAATCGGATGTTGCTTCCAAATGAAATGCTTTCGTCGAAAAACAGACAAAAACGCAAACATATCCTTTTGTAATACGACATGCTGTACCAGTGAAACTTTTTATATTGAACGGTCCTGTAAAATCAACACCGGTTGTAGTAAAAGGCCTATCAAGTATTGTCCTTCCAGGAGGAAGCGCTGCCATTATTTGATTACTCGCTCGTTTTCGATCAATAATACAGCGTTTGCACCGACTTATAACTCCACGGATTTTAGATTTGAGTCTGGGTACCCAATATTCGATGCGAAGTATCCGCAACATTAATTGATTGCCACCGTGTGTAGAAATTAAATGTACGAATTGTACCAAAAGAAGAGTGAATTTGCTGTCGTAAGGCAAAATAATCGGATATTGTTCGGTATACCGAAGAGACGGTGATTTTGCTAAGCGACCATTTAATCTCATAATTCCGTCTTTGTCCAGAAATGGATTTAAAGGAATTAGAAAACTTTTGGGACACACAGGTTTCCTATTCATGAGACAGGTATTCTCTTCGGCAAAGTGCAATTTTTGAGTTGCTTTAACCAAATGTAATTTGGCTCTGTCTAGATCTTTACTCGAAAGTGTTTTATCGCGATATAAAATAAAAAATAAAATATCCTCATTTATCATCGTAACATGTGACCTAACTGTACGACCCTCAATGTCTGTGTCAAGGCGAGATAGATCAGTAATATTCCATAAGGTTTTACTGTTACGAAGCCATTGTGGACACTGCCACCAAAGTTCGCTATCTGCCAACTCCGAAGGAGAAATACCTCGACTGCCTAAATCGGCTCCTCAGACCGTACGTGATACCAATTATGTCGGCCAACATTTTCTTGTATTTTGCATACGCGATTTGCCACAAATGTTGACCACGTGCAAGGGTCCTTTTTCAGCCAGCAGTCTGATTGGAGTCAGTCCAACAATAAATCTTATTGAGCTTAATATCGATTTCGCTAAGTATCGTCTTTAAAGTTCTGAGCCTAAGACCGCTTCACAAAGCTCTAGACGGGGTATCGAAATTGATTTAATTGGAGCTACTTTTGTTTTACAACACAACAAATTAGTATAAATTTCGCCGCTTGTGTATTCAATACGAATATAAATTACCCCCGCGTATGCTTTTTCTGAAGCATCAGAGAAAACATGTAGTTCAGCCGAACAATTAGGAGTGTAATGAATCCAACGAGGTATGCGAATGTTATTAACTTTCTGATAGGAATTAATCAACTTTTGCCACTCATTCTCAGTTGACGATGGAAGAGAATCATCCCATTCAATATTGTCAAGCCATACTCTTTGCATTATCATTTTAGCTACTACCACCACAGGTCCTAACCAACCTACGGGATCAAATAGTTTCGCAATTGTGGACAAAACTTCCATCTTAGAGTGAGTAGTGTTTCGAGGAATAGGGTTAACCTCAAAATAAAAACAGTCCAATTGAGCATTCCATTGAATTCCCAATGTCTTAGAACTGCTGGACTCAACAAATTTTAAAAGTTTAGCGTCTCCTAACAACTCTGGAGAAATGTTGTATAAAATTTGACTGTGGTTTGAAGTCCATATTCTCAATTCAAATTGAGCGGATGTCAGAGCTTTTATAAGCTGATTAGGAGCAGCTAGAGCAGTTGAAATGTCATGAGTCCCCGTAAGCACGTCGTCGACGTACATACACTTTCGTAAAATGTGTGAGGCTAAGGGATACTCGGCCTTAGAATCGTCTGCCAATTGCAATAAAGTACGAATTGCCAGATTTGGGGCACAATTCAGTCCAAATGTCACAGTCTGTAACTCGTAATCTTTAAGACTTTCTGTTGGAGATTCCCTAAATAAAATGCGTTGAAACGGAGTGTGAGAAGGATCGACTCTAATCTGCCTGTACATTTGCGTAATGTCACAATTAAAAACATACTTGAAAATACGCCAACGTAAAATAATAAGTACTAAGTCTGATTTTAGGGTAGGTCCAATATAAAGACAGTCATTTAAACTAGTACCATTAGAAGTCTTGTTAGAAACATTAAAAACTACTCTTAATTTTGTAGTTTTCCGTTCAAGTTTTATGACTGGGTGATGTGGTAGATAACATTGCGAATTTCCGGACATTGGTGAACTAGGAACACGTTTCATGTGGTTTAGTTCTAAATACTCCCTAATTACGTCGTCGTACATTCGCTTTATTTCAGGTTTTCGTACAAGAGAAGATTATATCCTAAAATATTGTTTCATAACATTAGGTCGGGATATACCTAAATATAATTGTTGAGGAAATTCAGGCTTAAAAGTAAAGTAACAATGTACCGACCATTGGAATCTCGACGAGTTGTTCTCTTATAATTTTCCTCACAAATTTTATCAACAATTGACAACACTTTTTTCTTCGGCATCTCCTCTAGTTTCCAGAATCTAAGAAGATTTCTGATAAGACAACCTTCGTCTGAAAATTCTACGCTTGTAGAATAAACTTGTACAGGTGAGATGTAAATAGGACCAGAAATGATCCAACCAAATATAGTGTTCTGAGCTATAAGCCAACCAAGAATATTTTTATGAATATCACCAAGAAGTATGTTAGAGTATAAGTCGGCTCCAAGCAACAGATCGACAGGTCGACTGTCATAAAAGTTACTATCGGCATAACGAATAAATTGTCTCTAACATTCGACGGAAGGGTAAAAGAGTGTAAATTACCTGATATTCTCTTTAATACCAACGCCATGGTCTCCAACAGTGTGACCAGGTCTCAAAAAATGTTGCGGCTAAATCCCATCCAAAATAATGCTAGAAAAAATGCTAAATTGATTTTAAAATGCCAAAAAAAAATGCTAAAATTTTTTAAGTGTTTTTATGAACAATTCATATTAATTTGTAACTGAAATTCATTGTAATTTATAATAAGTAAGAAGGTATATTCTGTCGTGGTTGACCATTTTTTGTAAATTTAGCAATATGTAATGTCTCTAGCTTTAAAATATTTCTGAATGCAAAAATTACATTAAAACTCTATTAATTACACTAGTTGCTCATGGTATAAAACCTATATGTGTTTTCGAAAGGAAAAGTATAATATTTCTAGTTTTACTTTTGTATATAAACAATTTTATTTGTCTTCCTCAAAACACTTTAAAAATGGTTTTCATGTCACAAAAATATTGAAAATTCCGTTGAAATAATTTTAAATAGATGTCAGGTTTATAACTCATACTTCCAAGATTTTTTCGGAAAAATATATATGAGAATGTATGAAATTAATGAGATATATTCAAATCCATAAGTTTGTAATTCTGGAATAAATTGTCAATAATATTTTCGTAATTTATGTATTTTTTTTAATTAAAAAAAAAAAAACGTGACAACAAAATTACTAAAAATTTGGTAAAAATAAAAAGAACAGAAAGTAGGATGAGAAAGTCTTAATTATATATTATTGATTTTTTTCAATACTTATTTTCAATAAATTAACAAGAACTCCTGAAGAATGATAAAAATTAAAACCTCTTTATTTCGTATAGGAAAAAAAAAATTTGTTAATTAACCGTCATACATAGCCTTTTCCAAAATTATATGTTTCATTCCATGAGAAACAAAAAGTATTAGTTTGTAAAATAGCGTACTGAACGTATTTGTAAAAATATATGAAATCTCTTGAATTATTTCTATCACCTCGAATTTAAAAAAGCATTGGGTTCCAGAAAAATATTCTAGAATACAACATTTTAAAGTATTCACTTGTATTGGCGTAATTTTAAGTTACTTATCTTCATGAATCTTTTTGCATTATTTTGAATTACAGTGTAAATTATTACATTTCTCATATTTCTTGTTGCTTGTGTTTGGGTAGACATTTAATTCTGATTTTTTCCGGTTAAACCTATTTCCAATATAAATCTTTTTTGCAAAAATTTGTCTTTTTTTGTTTATATACTAAAATTGCAAAAAAAAGCTAAAAATGCTAAAAATGCTAAAAATATTTTATAAAAATGCTAAATAAAATGCCAAATGCTAAATTAAAATTTTACAGCTAAATCAAAATAAAAAATGCTAAATCTAGCTGCAAAAATGCCAAAATGGTCACACTGGTCTCCAATGATAAAGTGGAATCTAATGGCGAAACAATGAGTAGAGAACAAATTCTACTCGCCTTAGCGGAGACTGCTTGATTTACTACTGAAACTTGAGCACTTGTGGAATGTGTCGGAAGTTTCAAGCTATTCAGCAAGCGTGCAGAAATGAACGACGCTTCCGAACCGGGATCAATAAGAGCCCGAGCAGGGTACGAAATACCTTCATGAACGATGTAAACCATCGCAGTTCCTAATATAACAGTCCTATTCTGTGAGGTATGAAATACCTGCGGATTTTGAGGAGCTGTAGAACTAATGATGCCTGACGAAGCAGATTGAGTTGAATTTGCAGATGTTGTTTGACCTGAGTTATTCGAGATAGACGAATTAGTCGTAATATCGCAAGGTTGCGAATTATCAGAAGAGATGTTTAGATGTTTCCGAAACTTTATGGTCACGAATTCAATCTAAGGTCTGAGACCTTTCCGTATGAAATTGGTCTAAATCCTTCCACACAGACAAGGCCGATTTATTTTTCACACCTTGTTCCCACAGGTTAACAGTTACCGAAGGTAACCGTTGAATGCATAGAAAAACTAAAATAGGGTCCCAATCAGCGGTAGAGACATTATAAATTGCCATAGAATCTAGGCAACCGTTTATCCCACGCTGTATAGATTTAAGGCCGGCACTGGTCTCCTTTTCCAAAAACGGAAGACCGAAAAGCGTCTTAAGTTGGTTGTTGACCAACATTCGCGGATTGTCATAAGCATTGCGTAAATTTTGCCAAGCAGTTTCAAAACCTTGATTAGTCAGAGGACTTTTCGAAACTATCTCGCGAGCTTCGCCAGTAGTTTTCCTTAACAAATGGCATAAACGTTCGATGTTGCTCAATCGCGAATTATTAATATACACGGCAGTGAATAAATCCCGAAAAGTCGGCCACGTAAGGTAATTGCCTTCGAATACGTCGGTATCACACGGCGGAGGAGTTAAATTGTGACAAACGTTGTCAACCGAAATGTTATTTACTGTCGGCGACGGTTGCTCGGGCTTAGAATTCGCTTGAAATTTGTTCAGTTTTTCGCTAATGTTCGATAAACACTTAACGTAAGACCTATAAGTCGCATCATATTTCGATTCGGCGACTTCAAGATCCGAAGGTTCCGCGGTTTCACTCGATTCGATAAAAGTTAAGCATTTGTCAAATGTTACCTTAACTTTATCCCATAAGGATCTTAATTCGTTGCCTTCGATTTCTAAACTAAAAACCGTATGCAAATCTTCGCGAGCGTTCGTAAAATTCGCGTCAAATTTAATAAGAGCGTCTGATCCCTTATGAAACAATCAAAAGCGCTTGTCTGCATTTTTTATACCCTACACCACTTTAGTGGGGAGGGTATATTGGATTTGTGCTGATGTAACATACACAAACTTAAAGTATACCAATCGGCTTAGAATCGTTTTCTGAGTCGATTAAGCTATGTCCGTCCGTCCGTCTGGCTGGCTGGCTGTCCATGTAAACCTTGTGCGCAAGGTACAGGTCGCAATATTCAAGATAATTGGATGAAATTTGGCACGCACGTTTTATTTGACCCAAGGACGAAGCCTATTGAAAATGGTTAAAATCGGTCCATTATTTCACCTAGCCCCCATAGAACAGAACCCCCCGAAAAGGGCTTCTGAGCTCATAGTTATGTTAAATATACAGATATATCGATAAAATACGGCACAACTAAGTTTTATAGAAGTCTTGATGACCCTGCCAAATTTCATAAAGATCGGGCCCCATTTGACCCTAGCTCCCATACAAAGTCCCCTTCAGAAAATTACTTGAATGTCCCAAATTAACTTATAAACACAAATATCGCGATGAAATTCAGCACAATCAAATATTATGTAAATATAAATATATTCACAAAATTTTATCGGGCTTGGTCCATATTTGCCCCTAGCCCCCATATAAAGCCTCTTTCAGAAAATTAGTTTTTCATCCACAAATTGCTTAAAAGTATCGGAAGGGAATATTGAAGATAAATGCTTTATTATGAAAAATAAATCACATTTAATATTCATAACTGGTGTAGGGTATCATATGGTCGGCCACGCCCGACTATACTTTCTTACTTGTTTAAATATTATTTTTCTTTTTTTTGACTTTTGTGAATCTTTTTTGAGTTTTATTTATATTTAAGTAAATAAAACAAATAAAATATTTCCAAAAATTTTAAAAATAATGTTTGGTATGTCTGTCCATGTAAACAAAACACACCGTAGATAAAAATCGTATCGCGAATTAAAGGTTAAAGAGAAGTGTCAAATTTATTACTTTAATAATCAAGTAGCGAAGGGTTGTAACGCGATCAATCACAATAGATTTAGATGAAAAAAATATTTTTTACACAAAATAAATTTTTTAATTTAAATTTTATTTATATTTTTAGAAATTGTTTTACCCGTTTTATTCACTATATATTCACACTTTAAAGCTCAAAAAAAGAACTATACGCACATTTTATTTAGAAGTGGTATCTTATGTATAAATTAAAAGTGATGTTGCTGTGAGTGTGCACCAAAAAAGATGGTTGAATGTTGTAATGGCCTGGAAGTACCAAAGAAAATTCACTTTAATATTTTTTCTCCAAAGGAATCCGGTTCGAAGGACCAATGTTTGCCGTTAATGCAGAGGAAGAGGAGAAAAAATAAATCACAGGATTTGTCAATTTTAAATTTCAGAAGAAGGTTCTGATTTTATTTAATAAATATTACCTTTGTCCAAAGGGTTTTATATAGTTTGGTTTACACGAAGTGCGTTGATTGATGTATCAAACCAAAGTAAAGTAACGAGTACATTAAAAATAAGTAAAAGGTAGATGGCAAACAATGTTTAAGGAACCGTTAGCGGTTTACTCGTTAGAATAAACGTCACTTTCTAATCATAGGTGTAAAATTAGAGGAGTAGACATTGATCCTAAAATTAATATTAACCCACTAAGAACCCAACTTATTCAATAGGGAATAATTATATAAATTAAGCATTTTAAGTGTTTGTACTTAAACATCTTAAAGTCAAATGTCCTAAAAGTCCATGGAAAAAATCATGAAATTCGTATAAACCGAAAGTGGTATCTGAAACTAATGGTATTTGCATACTGTCTTTTGGTATAATACCCTCGTGGGAAATATTAAAAATTCCTGATGCAGTTTTAATCGATATGGGGTTCTCCAACCTTTTGATAAATTGTGGGGGACAATGGTAAAAATTTAAAAAGTTTTCGGTCGATCCTGTGTCAATTAATAGTCGCAAAGACCTTGATTTTCCTCTAAACAGGAGATATGGGAGTCCGAGTCTCCCGGGTCTTTTAGCTGAGAGGCCATTACAGGAAAATTTCCTGGTTCATGAGATCCATAACTCTGTCTGTCTTGTCCAACATAATTTTTATAATCAAAATTCAAACACTTACAATTACATTCCGCTTCTTTGGACTGCTGACCATGATGGTTTTGTCTTCCCGTCTGACTTGTTGAAACGTCCATCGGTTCCGGTTGTTGCTGTGTTGTTGGTAAGTATAGCTTAGGTTGCCACTTGTTATGTTGATCATTATTTTGTAGCCATCTATTGTTTTGTTGCCTGTTGTTGTGTTGTTTGTTGTCCTGTTGTTTGTTATAATTGGTCTTAGGCTGCCAATTATTTCTTCCTTCCTTCTTATCGATGCCCTTTTCTTCATTCAAGAACCCTGATTCTGCCAACTCATGCGTAGCTTCCTCCATGGTTCGAGGTTTTAGAGAACAAAGAACTGTTCTCATGTGTACGGGCAAAATTGTTGTGAACACCTTTAGTGCAGTTTGTATGTTCCTTTCAACATCCTGCATATGTATTTCCTTCTTGTCTGCTTTTTTGGTTCAAAATTTCCAACTTTTGTAGTATGTAGTTGTGGAAGTTTATTGTACTTCCTCTGTATTGCGCCGCTCGCAGTTCTTCATATAATTGATCAGCTGTTTAGAAACCTCCGAAATTGGTTTCCAACATTGCCTTTATTTCACTCCAGTTATTTAAGTGTGGATGTATTTCCATTGCTCTTCGAGGCTTACCCATCAGTTTGCTTTTTATTATGTTGATGCACATCCTTTGTGCTTGTTCATTATACAACATTAGGGTAGGAATTATATCATCAACGTTGGTGCAAAAAGTGCACAAATCATCCTTCCTTCCATCAAAGGTTTGAATTTTTTCCAGATATTTTAGCGGATTAATATCTAGAGTCCGTATACCTGGTCGTTGTGCTGCTGCAGCTAGGATTGGGTTCGGTTGGTTTATCGCCATGTTTTCACAACTTTAAAGGAACACGTAAAACAGAATCCGTGTGAAAACGGTTCTTTATATATATATATATACACCACTTTAGTGGGGAGGGTATATTGAATTTGTGCTGATGTTTGTAACATCATAGACCCACCTTAAAGTATACCAATCGACTTAGAATCGTTTTCTGAGCTATGTCCGTCCGTCTGGCTGGCTGGCTGTCCATGTAAACTTTGTGCGCAAGGTACAGGTCGCAATTTTCAAGATAATTGGATGAAATTTGGCACGCACGTTTTATTTGACCCAAGAACGAAGCCTATTGCAAATGGTTAAAATCGGTCCATTATTTCACCTAGCCCCCATAGAACAGAACCCCCCGAAAAGGGCTTCTAAGCTATTAATTATGTTAAATATACAGATATATCGATAAAATACGGCACAACTAAGTTTTATAGAATTCTTGATAACCCTGCCAAATTTCATAAAGATCGGGCCCCATTTGACCCTAGCTCCTTCACGAAGGGTAGTCATCTTGTCGCGATGTGAAGGCTTAAGTGCGATGAATCTCATGGGCCATGCTGACGGAGACAGCTTTGCTTGAGCTGGCTGCCTCCTAGGGGTCACCCTTGTCAGACGGGTCATGAGACGAGCACGAAACTAAGAACTACCCCTCCCACCTAACAGATGTCTGTTTCCCACATTGGGCGGTCTGTTAGTAACGATCTGTTGATTTGCTTCTCCTGTCACTGAGACAGGGCAATCAACAGAAAGTCCGTTTTGAATCATTTGATTCACGCACTTAAGTGTGCAAGTCCTGAAATCCATCAAGCGTCTGTTCCAGATTGGACGGCTTGATGGTCTGTTTGCTCCCAGTGGGACGGCAGTTTATAGTCCTGGCAGTAGGCCAAAAATGCAACAAAACCCACCCCCCCCCCCAAGAATGTCAGAGAAAAAAGAATGCCCCTCGTATCCGGTCCGGGGCTTGATAATATCCGGAGACCCTATTCCCACAGCGGCGACACCGGGCTGTGGTGAATCGAATGCGACTGGCGTCCGGACTAGTCAGGTGGTAGCACCAGGCTTGACTACTCCGCGAGCTTCTGGAGCAACAACAACAACAACCGCAAGTAGCCGGCCCAAGCTGGCTGCTTGTAAACCAAAACCGCCCACTAAGCCTTCGGGTGTGGGTAAAGGTCCCAGCGGTGAGGTACCTCTGCCTGTCGTGGCGAGTACCTCTGCAGCCGCAAAAGCAGCCCTTGCTGATTCAAAGTCAGCTCAATCCCTATCTTCGGGTGACAACAAGGTCTCCCAAGTGCCCTGTGCGAATGTGGAATCGTCGACCCCGATGTCGGATTCCTCTGCTGCACCTCCCCCTACATTGGAAAAGTCGTCGAACTCGTTGTCGGGCTCTTCCAATGTATCCCTAGAGTCTTCCCCCAGGCACAAAACACCTTCCAGAAGGGCTTTTGTTCATCGGCGGGCCGCCGAGCGCATCGTTGAGCGTCATGGCGCCAAACCCAACGATGCTTTAACGAGAGACGAGAAATCGTCCCTCGATTGGGCGAAAAGCCTCCTGGCTAGGCTAAAGGGCTCCGATCCTCCAGCTGAGGCAGAAGTGGTTAGACCTGCTGCCGAGGCGCCTAAACGGCAACGATCTGAGGAGGAGACCCTTACTTCTATGCCGAACGACCAGCCGACTAAACGTCAAAAACAGGCGCAAACCATTGTCATCAATAGACCTTTCAGTGAGGTGGCTAGAAACCCACTGGTAAGGGCTATTGTTGACCAAAGCAACAGCGACGGAGCCATCTCCCAGGAAAAATGGGGGACTATCCGTCAGAAGATGCTAGGCGTGTACTGGAAGATCCTCAAGGAGAATCCAGGACCCGCCCCCCAAAACGATGATGCTGGTTGGTACCAGGGTCACATTAAGCTGCTAGCTTGTTCAAATGAGCGCTCTGCGCTTCTGCTCAAGCTAGCTATTCAATCCCTTGGGGAAGTGTGGCCAGGTGCAAGGTTGGACGTGATCCCGGTTAGCGAAATTCCACGCAGGCCGAGATCAATTGCCACCATCCCAACTGAGCCACATGACCCGGCGGAAATTTGGCTTTCCTACAAAGCGGAAATCCTCATCTACCTACCCATGATTGGAAGGTGGTGAAGGTTTCCGCCCCGATGGGAAATGTCAGAAAGGCGACTGTTGTCCTTAATAAGGAAACGTTGGCGCCATTGCGTGAATGCGGAGGTAAAGTTTACTATGGTTTTGATAGTATCTCCCTTCGCATTTATCGCAGTGACGCCAAACGCAGCGCCGCCGCCTCTGGTACTAAGCCGGAGGCTCCGTCCAAGGAGGATAATGGAAAGGCCGACGATCCCGCTGGTTCTGAGAACCAAGAAGACTCCCAGTCTACCACAGGTATAATGGGTGAGCTTCTTGGCAATCTGAAGTTAGCGGAGGATGGAGACAGTTCGCAGGATTCCGATCCTGAGGACGTCGACGTCACTGTCGTGTACGATCCTGATCTCGGAGATGGTGAAGGTAACCCAGATTAACCTTCACCACTCCAAAGCAGCATCAGCTGCTTTGCTCCTCCGGATGGCTGAGAGAGGGGAGGAGCTCATCTTGGTCCAAGAACCGTGGACCCACCACGGCAAAATCCTTGGACTATCTCTCAGAGGTTACAAACTTCTGTTTTCAAATCCTGCAGGTAATATTAAAAATATTAGAGCCTGTATTCTGGCCAAAAACCATTTAGATATCTTCATCTTATCTGATTACAGCGATGAGGATACGGTAGCGGCGGCACTTGAGACCGGAAACTCCACCATCTGGCTCCTTAGCTGCTATATGGCGCATGACCATGGTGAACAACCGCCAAACGACCTGGTCAGAGATCTAATGCGCGAAGCAAATAGGCGTCACGTTCCTGTGATAATTGGCGCTGATGCAAATGCTCATCACAGTGTCTGGGGCAGTTCAGACACCAACAGTAGAGGTGAGTGTTTACTTGACTTTTTATTAGAAATTAATATGACAGTCGTTAATAGAGGTTCAGAACCTACTTTTGTTGTGACAAACAGAAAGGAAGTTCTGGATATTACAGCTATTAGTACAAACTACATAGAATTGATCAAAGATTGGAATGTCTCCAATGACTGCTCCTTCTCTGATCACCGCTACCTGGACTTTGACATAGTGGTCCAGGTCAAAGTTTCAAAACCCTTTCTAAATAGAAGGAAAACAAATTGGGAGAGGCACAAAGCTTCTCTGAGTACTATTCTTCCCTCTGCTCCGACGGTAGAGAGCATAAGGGATATTGATTTGGCTGCAAATTGGATTGCTAGTTCTCTGAGCGTTGCCACGAAGAGATCTTGTAAATTATCCAGTGGCCTAAAAAAGGACAAACCACCGTGGTGGAGTCCTGACATAGCGAGCATGAGAAGGACATGCCGCCGTTCTTTTAACGAGGCTAAGAGATCAGGTAACTGGTCCCTTTATAAGGCAAACGTTAATAAGTTTAAAAATCTGGTTCGGAATGCGAAGCGGAACTCGTGGAGGGTTTTCTGTAGCAATATTGAAAGCTCTTCCGAAACCAGTCGTCTCCGTAAAATTTTGTCAAAGTCCCCTTCTGTTCCTAGCTATATACAGAAAATGGATGGGAGCTGGACTTCAGGTAGTCAGGAGACTTTAGAGCTTCTCCTTAGTACTCACTTTCCTGGTTGTATTCCAATTAGTGATTTGACTAATTTCTCTCCAACTTCAATGCGGACTGTAACACACGTGCCTATTGAAGATGACATTATCCGTTGGGCAATTAAAAGCTTTGATCCTTACAAAGCGCCCGGCCCTGATGGTATTATTCCTGCAGATCTTCAACACAATATAGATCTTGTAGTTCCTTGGCTGCGGAACTTATACACAGCCTGTCTCTCTTGGTCATACATTCCTACTCAATGGACCAAGTGTAATGTGATTTTTATTCCCAAGGGGGGAAAAACTTCACACACTAAGGCAAAAGATTACAGACCAATATGTCTGGCATCATTTATGCTGAAAACATTGGAAAGGATAATCGATATCCACATTAGGACCTCGATAGATAAATCCTTTCTCTCTGCCTCTCAACATGCATACACGAAGGGCAAATCTGTTGAGACGGCTCTTCATACTCTCGTTGGTCATATTGAAAAATCCATGAGGTATGGAAATTATTCACTGGTTGCCTTTCTTGATATAGAAGGCGCTTTTAATAACGTCAATCCTGCATCTATCTGCCAATCTCTATCTGGGGCTGGGTTTGGTAGGTCAGTTGTGGGATTTGTCGAGAGTCTTCTCTCAAATAGGATCATTGAATCCTCCTTAGGAGATACAGTAATCTCTAGTAAAGCTTTAAGAGGTACTCCACAAGGGGGAGTACTATCACCACTCTTATGGAACATGGCCATAAATGATATTCTGGTAAAACTTGACTCTCTTGGCTATAAAACAGTCGCCTATGCTGATGACGTCGCGGTTGCGGTATCAGGCGATCACCTTGAAACCATATCCCAAAGGCTAGAACAAGCACTAAAGATCATTAGCTCGTGGAGTGTCGAATGTGGTCTTAGTGTAAATCCTAGTAAAACGGAACTTGTGCTATTCTCTAGCAAATACAAGATTCCTTTATTTCCTCTTCCTTGCCTTAACGGCGAAGTATTAAAACTCTCGGACAGCGCTAAATATCTTGGCGTTATCCTAGATAAGAGACTATCTTGGAGTACAAATGTACTCTCTAGGGCATCTAAAGCCATTACGGCACTATATGTTTGTAGGAAGGCTATAGGAACATGCTGGGGCATAAATCCAAAGAATGTTCACTGGCTCTTTGAGGCAGTTATTAAACCTATTATGCTATATGGGGTTGTTGTATGGTGGCACGCGCTTGAAAAGGCTTCACTCAGACAACAACTGGAAAAAGTAATGAGATCAACTGCGCTTCTTATAACAGGCGCTCTCAGAACAACTCCTTCGAAGGCGCTGTTCACTATGCTCAACTGGCTCTCGGTCGATCTCCTTGCAAGGAAATTGGCTATGTCAACTGCGCCCAGATTGAGTGTAACTGGCAAATGGAAACAATGCTCCATAGGCCATGCTAGGATCATAGATCTTATACCGGATAATCAGTACATTGTTGATTATTGTATTCCAGTACCATCTCTAGTGAGAAAGTTCCAATATCATATATCTTCGGAGTATGAGGAATCTCTCCTTCCGCCGAATAATTGCTTCCGAGTGTATACAGACGGATCCAAGACGACGAAAGGAGTTGGTGGTGGCATTTTCATTGAGGAATTTGGAACGAAAATCTCCTTTCGACTTAATGATGAATGTAGTATCCTTCAGGCTGAAATATCGGCGATAAGGAGGGCGGTAAATTGGCTAAGGTACTATCGGATATCTAATAGGGATATCAGAATTTATACTGATAGTCAAGCTGCTATTAAATCCCTAACTGGTGTGTTCTCCACATCCAAAATTGTCCATGAATGCCGGACGTCTCTCAATGAGATGGCGAGACATTCGAACATCACCCTAATCTGGGTAAAGGGACATGGGAATTCGTATGGCAACGGTATTGCTGACACATTGGCAAGAGCTGGCACTATGCTTAGCAGAATGGATATTGATCAGTTCTGCGGTATACCACTACTTGCAGTTAAGAGGCAAATCAGTGAAAAATGCCTCTGCATCGCTCGCGACAAATGGTCGCGTGAACACACGTGCTCAACATGTAGAGCACTGTGGCCACAAATGGATCCTCAAAGGTCTAAATATCTTCTTGGTCTCCAAAGACCGCAGTTAAGTAGGCTGATATCAATAATCACTGGCCACTGTAAATTTGGGAACCATGCTAGACGCATTGGTCTCCCGTTCAACGACTACTGTAGGAGTTGTCAAAATGAGGATGAAGAAGAGACTATTACTCATCTTCTCTGCGATTGTCCTGCTTTGGCGGAGGCCCGTTTTCAGACGCTTGGATCGACCTATTTTGGTGATCTAACCGAATTGTCAAACATTCAATTAGAACGTCTTCTAGAGTTCATTAATTTGTCAAAATGGGTGTGAATCCTATTACTCACACTACTCATCCACGGCAGCTGCCCTGGCTTTCTCATTTCTCATCATCTTCTTCTCTCTGCAAATGTCTCTGTTCTTTCACTCTCCTCTATCTCTCCCTCTCTTTTCTTTTCTTCTTCTTACAGGTATTTTTACAAAGGGATCAACATGGACCCAAGTAAAGCCGAAATTGGCTACCTGTGTAAACCTAACCTAACCTAGCTCCCATACAAAGTCCCCTTCAGAAAATTACTTGAATGTCCCAAATTAACTTATAAACACAAATATCGCGATGAAATTCAGCACAATAAAATATTATGTAAATATAAATATATTCACAAAATTTTATCGGGCTTGGTCCATAGTTGCCCCTAGCCCCCATATAAAGCCTCTTTCAGAAAATTAGTTTTTCATCCATAAATTGCTTAAATGTATCGGAACAAGGGAATATTGAAGATAAATGCGATATTATGAAAAATAAATCACATTTAATATTCATAACTGGTGTAGGGTATCATATGGTCGGCCACGCCCGACTATACTTTCTTACTTGTTTTTTTTTTTCGAATACTCGGTGAAAAATGTTGAAACACTTAATATCGCTTGCTTCTCAGCATATATAATTTGCGCTTATATATACAAATTATACACAAGGATACCCGAGTATCCTACCGACTGCGCCAATTAAATAAAAACCGTTTCTTTATATATTTTTTTTTCGACTTTATTGTCGTGATGTTCTTAAACAACTAACATAAATTATATCGTTTTGTTTATCAACTAAAAATCTGACAGACATTCAGTCAGCAGCTTTACATTTGAAAAGAAATATGAGTTGTTTTCATATTTGAATTTATTTATGCTGACAATGTATTTATGTATTATAACAACAATACATACAAATCAACAAGCGAACGGGTGTTTACTACTGTGCATGGATTGTGTATCCATAACAGTATATTGAAGATTCTAAAAATGGTACTGTAATCTACTCTACTAGACCTACCAACTTCACTAGGTCTCGCGATAAGTGTATTGATTTTTTGTAATTTTGTCACACCGTGTTATTTTCATGTTATCTAACTGAAGGATGGTGGAAACGAAAAGTTTAACTTACAATTAAATATTTTCCGTTGGCCAAACTGGCAGTTAGTAATTTTTTCAGTTAAATTTATAAAATCAATTTTGGTGAAAATGGAGGTAAATTTTCTAATTTTAGTTAGTATTACCTACGAATTTTTTTCTGTGTAACATCTGACAACCGTGTATCACAGTTTTTAGTTTTAAAATGCAATGAATAATTCTGTGTTTTCCCTCAAAAATAAATATGTTAATATTTTTATTTTTCAGAACTTTACATTACATTTACAGAAGCATCTTTGGAATGCTACAGAAGATTCATGCAAAGGCGGCAATATGATGATATGTATTTTAGGATCCCATCAAATTAAAAGGAACGACAAATATAATTAATTACAAAGTATATATTGTTATTTCGTTTATAAACCAAATTCTCACTAATAATATGTTTTATTTTCTTGCTTATTCTTTGCAGTTGATGGTTGCTTGGGTATCATCTTCATACTATTTTTATATATTAACGTATTATTTAGTAAAAATATGTAGGAAATAATATTATGTATAAATAATTAATAACTAATAGTAGTATAAAATTGTATAAATTAATAAAAATAAATAGAAATAATAAAAAATGTTAAAATTTACAAAATATAGTTTTATTACGAATATAGTTCAGTCCCTCTGTTCATGTTAAACTTATAATCCAATTATACTAATTACGCAGTAATTGTGTAAAAAATTCACATGATAGTTTAAAGTACTAGGTTAGAGCGTTCGGCGTTGTTAGGTCAATATTTTATATTATCGATCATTGAAAGTTGCGCTTTTTAACACTAAGTAAATTAAAACTTTAAAATATTTTCAGAATTCACTTCAAAAATATATTTTCTGTTTAGCTATCTGCAGAACAACATAATATACATAGTTCTCATAACAATAAATATGATTCCTAAAATTATAACACTATGCAATAAATTGAGTGTCATGAAATGGGGGTGAAAAATTCTCATGATAGCTTGAAGTACTAGGTTAGAGTATTAAAACCCCCACTCTGTTCGGCGTTGATAGGTAAAACATTTGTGTTATCGGTCATTAGAAGTTGCTCTTCATTAACTTCAAAAACATATTTTTTGTTTAGCTGCCTGCTGAAAAATTTTGCAAGACATATTTCTTGCAGTTTTTGACTACAAATATTCAATCCGAGTCCATTATATAAAAACTTGTTATGATATACATGTTTATTGGGGTAGGGCCACACATAATGTTTAGAAATCTTTATTTTTGGAAATAATTAGGTTTCTCTGGAACTATTGCACTATCGCAATGAAATTTCACATTTTTGGAGATGAGGTGCCGATTGTAGGTGATCGTGAGCGGAATGAGTGGCAGAGGGTAGTCCCTCAAAGTTAATAACTTCGGATTTTTTTAATCGCGAAAAATTCGTTTATTTTTTTTTAATGTAGTACTAACTGGGTAAGCGTGTTAAATAAAATTTGGCTCATGTAAGTATGCACCCACCAGCCACAAAAATTAGTGATTTCAAAACAAAATTTGTGCTGCTATTATACTTACCATGTTCCCATTGTGCTTAAGGGTAAAAATATTTTTTTGTTTACTACAAAATTAACATCGCTGTAGGCAATCAAACAATTTTTATACCCTCCACCACTATCGGTGGTGATAGAGGGTATATATAAGTTTGTCATTCCGTGTGTAACACCAAGAAATATTCATCTGAGACCCAACAAAGTATATATATTCTGGATACTTATGAAATTCTGAGTCGATTAAGCCGTGTCCGTCTGTCAGCCTCAAACACTCTCACGTTAAAACTAAGCAAAATAAATCAGCCAAATTCACTGAAAATATTTACTATTGTCCTAATCGGTCTACAACGTAAAAAGTTATGAGTAAAAATTTCAGACTAAGTTTTTTTCCTAATTCTTGAGTAGTTTTCTCAGAAACTACTAAAGATAATGGAATGAATTTTGTCACATCTTATTTTCTTTACCCAGGGATCAAAAATGTTCAAACTCAAAACAATTCAAACTTCCTCATAGCCCCCATACAAAGGTACATATTCTCGGAAATAGATTTATCGTTAATAACTTCGGCAAAAATATCGGTATCACCACGAATTTTGGACATATGTATATAATAAGAACAGAAATCGTATTACCAACGTAGATCTGTATAGGTCGATTATTGGTCACAGCTCCCATATATGGTCCACTTTCGAAAAATACTTAAATACAAATAACTAAATAAGAAAGAAGGATATTGGAATAACATTTAACATAAATATGTTTTGTGTATACATATATCGCGTTTCAAAATATTTGTCGGATTGGTCCATAATTGGGCATAGCTCCCATATAAGGCCCATTTCCGATAACCACGTAATCGCACATATTACATAACTGAATGAAGATATCGGTATAAAATTCATCATGAATGTGTTTAAAGTAGATATAAAACACCCTGCGAAATTTTTTCCGGCTCGGCCCATAATTGGTCACAGCTCCCGTGTTAGGCCAACTTCAGCAAATTACTTAAATGCAAATAACCAATTAAGAAATAAAGATATTTTAAAACAAGCTAGAGTGCTATATTCGGCTGAACTGAATCTTAAATACCCTCCACCAGCTACTTTTATATTAATACTTTTTTAATTGATCAAATATTTGTAGAAATAAGTTTTCTTATGTCTTAAATAGAAAAACCTCAAGATTTAAACAGCTTAAATCTGTTACAATTGCAAGATTTGAACATTACAAACGCCATTTTCTTTTATATTTTTAAAGCGCCCTAAGATATGCTTTAGCGATATTTAATAATTTGTGTGAAAGATTTAAGGAAATCAAAATTTTCGGGGCAGGACAGTATGGGAGATATGACCAATTATGGACCGATCTTAAAAAATCTTTAAGTAACATTTCTGTATAAAAAAGCTATAGTTCAGTCAAATTTTGTATCTATATCGTAATTTAGTAATAAGTAATGTGTGTTTAAGTGATTTTCGGAAGGGAACCTTGTATGGGACCGATCGCACACATATTATGAATATGGACCGATCGTGAAAAAATTTTATAGTGTGATTTATGTATATAAGAGCAATATTTGTGCTAAATGTATGTATGTATATCAATATTTGGTAATGAGTTATGTGCGTTTAACTGATTTTTGGGAGGGAACCTTGTATGGCAGCTATGACCAAATATGAACCGATCGTGAAAAAATTTTGAAATTATATTTCTGTGTACAAAAATAGTATTTATGACAAAATTTTTTATGAATATCACTATTTGGTAATGAGTTGTGTGCCTTTAAGTGTTTTTCTGAAGGGGACCATGTTTTTAAATAAAATTTTTTCCAAAATTTTATATAAATAAAGATCGTGAGAAGTTATATTATAAAATTATTTCATATTTATTAACTATAAGGAATTTTTATATATTTGCATAAATATGTAACATTTTTATACCCTCCACCACCATCAGTGGTGATAGAGGGTATATATAAGTTTGTCATTCCGTTTGTAACACCAAAAAATATTAATCTGAGACCCAACAATGTATATATATTCTGGGTCCTTATGAAATTCTGAGTCGATTTAGCTATGTCCGTCTGTCCGTCTGTCTGGTTAAAACACGCTTACGTTAAAACTAAGCAAATGAAATCAACCAAATTCACTGAGAATATTCATTGTTTTCCTAATCAGTTTGGTATTGAAAATCAGCAAAATCGGTTCACAACGTAAAAAATTATGAGTAAAATTTCAGACTACCTAAAAAAAATTAGGTTTTTTTCCCTAATTCTTGAGTAGTTTTCTCAGAAACTACCAAAGATAATTCGACAAATTTTGTCACAGATTATTTTTTTCATCTATAGATTAATTATGTTTAAAATTGTAATAATCGATCCAAAATTTCCCATAGCCCCCATACAAAGGTACATATTCCCGGAAATTAAATTATCGTTAATAACATCCTCAAATATATCGGTATCAACACAAAATTTTGTACATATTGACATTATATGAACAGGAATCAAAACTACGGACTGTAAACTACGGAGATCTGTATCAGTCCACAATTGGTCATAGTTCCAATATAAGGTCTACTTTCGAAAATCACTTAAATGAACATATTTTATTGATAAATAAAGCTATCGGGATAAAATTCGACATGAATATGTTTTGTATATACACAAATCGTTCTAAGGAATTTTTTCCCGGATCGGTCCATAATTGGTCATAGCTCCCATATAAGGTTCACATCCGAAAATCACTTAAATGAGCTTAAATCATAGATAAATAAAGCTATCTGGATAAAATTCGACATGAATGTGTTTTGTGTGTATATGAATTACTCTACGAAATTTGTTCCGGATCGGTCCATAATCGGTCATAGCTCCCATATAAGGTCCACTTTCGAAAATTACTTAAATGAACATATTTTATTGATAAATAAAGCTATCGGGATAAAATTCGACATGAATACATATTCATGAATACATATTCATACATGTATATACATAAATCATTCTACGGAATTTTTTTCCGGATCGGTCCATAATTGGTCATAGCTCCCATATAAGGTTCACATCCGAAAATCACTTAAACGAGCTTAATTCATAGATAAATAAAGCTATCTGGATAAAATTCGACATGAATGTGTTTTGTGTGTATATGAATTACTCTACGAAATTTGTTCCGGATCGGTCCATAATCGGTCATAGCTCCCATATAAGGTCCACTTTCGAAAATAACTTAAATGAACATATTTTATTGATAAATAAAGCTATCGGGATAAAATTCGACATGAATACATATTCATGAATACATATTCATAAATGTATATACATAAATCATTCTACGGAATTTTTTTCCGGATCGGTCCATAATTGGTCATAGCTCCCATATAAGGTTCACATCCGAAAATCACTTAAACGAGATTAATTCATAGATAAATAAAGCTACCTGGATAAAATTCGACATGAATGTGTTTTGTGTGTATATGAATTACTCTGCGAAATTTGTTCCGGATCGGTCCATAATCGGTCATAGCTCCCATATAAGGTCCACATCCTAAAATCACTCAAATGCGCATAATTCATTGATTAATAAAGTTATCAGGGTAGAACTCGAGGTGAATATGTTCTGTATATAGATATAAATCAATTAGTGAAATTTTTTCCGGATCAGTCCACAATTAATACTAGCTCCCATATAAGGTCCACATCCTAAAATCACTCAAATGCGCATAATTATTGATAAATAAAGCTATCAGGGTAAAACTCGACGTGAATTTGTTTTGTGTATAATCATCCGTGAACATTTTCCACATCGGTCCATAATTGGTTACATTCCATATAAGGAATTTTTTCAGCATCGGTCCATATCTAGCTCCCATATAAGGTTCACTTCTGAAAACCACTTAATGCCACATAATTTATTATTTAAATCGACATGAGTATGTTCTGTGTATAGATACCCTCCACCACCATCAGTGGTGATAGAGGGTTTATATAAGTTTGTCATTCCGTGTGTAACACCAAGAAATAGTCATCTGAGACCCAACAAAGTATATATATTCTGGGTCCTTATGAAATTCTGAGTCGATTTCGCTATGCCCGTCTGTCCGTTTGTCTGTCTGTGTAAAACACGCTCACGTTAAAACGAAGCAAGATAATTTAACCAAATTCACCCAAAATATTCACTATTATCCGGTACAGTTTGGTATTGAAAATGAGCAAAATCGGTTCACATCGAGAAAAGTTATGAATCAAAATTTAAAACAACTCCGAAAAAATAAGCATTTTTTACACATTCTGATCTAATTTTCTCGAAAACTATGCAAGATAATTTCATGAAAGTCATCATATATTCGTTTCTACACAATATCTTGATTCTTGCTGAAAATTGCCAAAATCGGTCCATAATTTCATATACCTCCCATTCAAAAGTACATATTCCGGGAAAATGAGTTTTTTGTTAATAACTTCCGTCAGTATGTTGATATCTTCATAAAAATTTTACAACTTAAAATCTTATGTCAATTCATTGAGAGAAAAAATTTTCTGGATCGCTCCATAATTGGACATAGCTTCTATACAAGGTCCCCTCCCGAAAATCACTTTAACGCGCATAACTCATTACTAAATTAAGATATCCATATAAAATTTGGAATAAGTATTGCTCATACGCACAGCAATATTAGTATGAAATTTTTTTCCGATCGGTCCTTAATTGGTCATAGCTCCCGTACAAGGTCCCCTTCCGAAAATCACTTAAACGCACATAACTCATTACTAAATTAAGATATCCATATAAAATTTGGTACAAGTATTGCTCTCATATACAGAAATATTACTATGAAATTTTTTTCCGATCGGTCCACAATTGGTCATAGCTCCCATACAAGGACCCTTCCCGAAAATCACTTAAACGCGCATAACTCATTACTAAATTAAAATATCCATATAAAATTTGGTACAAGTATTGCTCATATGCACAGAAATATTACTATGAAATTTTTTTCCGATCGGTCCATAATTGGTCATAGCTCCCGTACAAGGTCCCCTTCCGAAAATCACTTAAACGCACATAACTCATTACAAAATATTGATATCCATACATTTAGCACAAATATTCCTCTTATATACATAAATTACACTATAAAATTGTTTTACGATCGGTCCATATTTGGTCATAGCTCTCATACTAGGTCCCCTCCAGAAAATCACTTAAATGCACAATATTCATTGCCAAATAATGATATAGATACAGAATTTTGAAATTTTGTCTTTATATACATAATTGGTCATAGCGCCTTTACGAAAATCTCTTAAACGCACATTACTCATTACCAAATAAAGCTATTGATACAAAATTTGGCACAAATATTAGTATTATATTAATATTAGGTCCATAACATGGGTGCGGTCGGTCCCATGCAAATGTCCCTTCAGAAAATCACTTGAACACACATTACTTATTACTAAATTACAATAAAGATACAAAATTTGACTGAAAAATAGCTTTTATGTACAGAAATTTTGCTTAAAGAATTGGTCGGTTTATAATTGGTCATATCTCCCATATTAAGTCCTTCCACTAAAAGCAATTTAACCGTATTTAACTAATTGCATTTTCAATTTGTGTAAAACAAAATTATATATATGTATTTTGAAAATCCTTAAATCTTTCACACACATGCACATTATTAAATATCGTTAAAGCATATTTTAGGTCGCTATAAAAATATAAAAGAAAATGGGGTTTGTAATGTTCAATAAATCTTGTAATTGTAACAGATTTAAGCTGTTTAAATCTTGGGGTTTTTCCATTTAAGACATGAGAAAACTTATTTCTACAAATATTTGATCTATTAAAAAGTATTACTATAAAAATAGCTGGTGGAGGGTATTTAAGATTCGGCTCAGCCGAATATAGCACTTTAACTTGTTATGATATCGTTCGCCAAAAAATTAATATCGGAATGTGTTGGTATATTGAAATTATTTTTCAAGAAACTTTGAATTTTATTAAAGCTTTTAAATTCTACTCCCGCTTACTTCTGTACATATTTTATATACGTTGGAAAGGGTAGCTCTTTGGCTTCAAAATAGTAAAAAACAAGTTAGAGTGCTATATTCGGCTCAGTCGAATCTTAAATACCCTCCACCTTAAACTGGTTTCATAAATTATCAAATTTTATGGATTGATTCAAATTTACCTAAATACTTTAGATTTACTTTCATTACGCCTTACAATACAGAGCGTACCAAATTTAACCTATGTTCTGTATTTAAAATAATTTCTATGTGTGAGAGAAATGTATGGTAATAGTTATAGTTATAAAAACTTATATAATTTTGTACGGGAGGTACAATAGATTTTCAACGTTGTTGATCCTATGAAAAAAATAAAAAAAAATTGCTTTTAAATTTTTATTGTTGAACCGAATTTCGACACTTAATTTGATTTAAAAAAAAATTAATTATTTATGACAATAAAAGATAAATCGACCAATAAATGCTGAGTTTGTTAATTCTCCCTTCCATCCACTACACCACGTCATTATATTGTCCTTCGTTAACAATATTTTTCATATAAAAATGCCATGTTATTTTCTGTTTGTACAAAACATTGCTGCTGAATAACATTTATCAACACTAATGTTGCTGAATAGCATAAGAAATTAACAGTTACACTTTATCAATGTGCAAACAATTACAATAGTGTAGTGGGAATGGCGTAAAACTTGCAACTGGGAGATTTTAAGTATGAATCCTGTTTGTTTTGGACAGTTTTTATTAATTTTTTTGCGAAAAATAATCAATTTTTTAATCCCTATGGGTGGTACAACAAATTGTGGACTGATTTCGATTTTCACCTCAGTGGATTCCCAAACTATATGTATGACAAAATTCGAAAATAAATATTTTTGCAAATTTTTTTATGGATATCATTATTTGGTAATTAGTAATATGCGTTTAAGTTATTCTCGAAAGGGGACCTTAAATGGGAGCTATGACCAATTATGGATCGACCGTAAAAAAATTATAATAAGATTTCTGTAGATAAAAGCAATGTTTGTGCCAAATTTTGTATGGATATCTTTATTTTGTAAAGAGTTTTATGCGTTTAAGTGATTCTCGAAAGGAGACCTTGTATGGGAGCTATGACCAATTACGAACCGATCGTAAACAAATTTTACAGTATCATTTCTGTATATAAAAGCAATGTTTGTGCTAAATTTTGTATGGATACCTATATTTGGTAATGAGAAATATGCGTTTAAGTGATTTTGAGAAGGATACCTTGTATTGTAATTGTGGACCGATCGTGAAAAATTGTACAGTAAGATTTTTGTAGATAAAGCAATATTTGTGCCAAAGTATGTATGAATATCATTATTTGGTAATGAGTTATGTGCGTTTAAAAGTTTTTCGGAAGGTATCCTTATATGGGAGCTATGACCAATTATGGACCGATCGGAAAAAAATTTCACAGTAATATTTCTGTGCATATGAGCAATACTTATTCCAAATTTTATATGGATATCTTAATTTAGTAATGAGTTGAGTGATTTTCGGAAGGGTCCTTGTATGGGAGCTATGACCAATTATGGACCGATCGGAAAAAAAATTCATAGTAATATTTCTGTGCATATGAGCAATACTTATTCCAAATTTTATATGGATATCTTAATTTAGTAATGAGTTATGCGCGATTATGATTATGAAACGATTATGAGAAATTCTGCACAAAATCATGAAAAATTTGGGCTCATTGATTTCAAATTCCTTTAAAAAGAACAAAATTACGTATTTTTCTGACCTAGGAAAATATGAAGAATCCTTGAATATTGATAGAGAAAACAAAACTACTTTTAATTTGACAAACAATTTTGAGTTGTTCATTAAAAAGTAAAACCACAGTTTTTTCGTCTTTGTTTCTCAAAAATACATCTATTTATAAAAAAGTATGTTTATAAATATTATTATACCCCCCACCACCATCAGTGGTGATAGAGGGTATATATAACTTTCCACGTATAACACCCAACAAAGTATATATATTCCTGGATCTTATGAAATTCTAAGTCGATCTAGCTATGTCCGTCCTTCTGTCTGTCTGTATAAAACATTCTCACATTAATAGGAAGCAACAAAAATTAAGGAAATTCACCCAAAATATTTACTATTGTCCTAGGCAGTTTGGTATTGAAAATGAGCAAAATCGGTTCACATCGGGAAAAGATATGAATTAAAAATTTAAAACAACTCCGAAAAAATAAGCATTTTTTACACATTCCAATGTAATTTTCACGAAAACTATGTAATGTAATTGCATGAAAATCATCATACATTTGTTTCTGCATATGGGCTTGACTTTTGCTGAAAATTGGCGGAATCGGTCCACTATTTCATATGCCTCCCATACAAAAGTACATATTCCCGGAAAATGAGTTTATTGTTAACAACTTCCGTCAGAATGTTGATATCTTCACAAAATTTTACAAGATAAAATTTTATGAGAATAGAATTCATTCAAAGAAAAAATTTTCAGGATCGGTCTATAATTGGACATAGCTCCCACACAAGGTCCCTCCCGAAAATCACTTAAACACGCATAACTCATTACTAAATTAAGATATCAATATAAAATTTGGAACAAGTATTGCTTTAATATACAGAAATATAACTGTGACATTTTTTTCCGATTGGTCTATAATTGGTCATAACTCCCATACAAGGTCGCCTCCCGAAAATCACTTAAACGCACATAACTCATTACTTAATTAAGATACCCATATAAAATTTGGTACAAGTATTATATACAGAAATGCTACTGTGAAATTTTTTCCGATCGGTCCATAATTGGTCATAGCTCCCATACAAGGTCCCCTCCCGAAAATCACTTAAACACGCATAACTCATTACTAAATTATGATATCCATATAAAATTTGGAACAAGTATTGCTTTAATATACAGAAATATTACTGTGACATTTTTTTTTCGATCGGTCCATAATTGGTCATAGCTCCCATACAAGGTCCTCTCCCGAAAATCACTTAAACGCACATAACTCATTACTTAATTAAGATATCCATATAAAATTTGGAACAAGTTCGTATATACAGAAATGTTTCTATGAAATTGTTTTTCGATCGGTCCTTAATTGGTCATAGCTCCCATACAATTCATTACTAAATTAATATATCCATATAAAATTTGGTACAAGTATTGCTCTTATATACAGAAATTTTACTGTGACATTTTTTTCTGATCGGTCCATAATTGGTCATAGCTCCCATACAAGGTTCCCTTTCGAAAATTACTTAAACGCACATAACTCATTACTAAATATTGATATCGATACATTTAGCACAAATATTGCTCTTATATACATAAATCACACCATAAAATCAATTGTATGCACAATATTCATTACCAAATAATGATATAGATACAGAATTTAGCCAACATTTTGTCTATACATATATACATTGATGTTACTGTGGAATTTCTTACGATCGGACCATAATTGGTCATAGCTCCGTACAAGGTCCTCCCACGAAAATTTTTTAAACGCACATTACTCATTACCAAATAAAGCTATTGATACAAAATTTTGCACAAATATTAGTTTTGAATACAAAAATTATATTTTAAGATTTTTTCACGATCGGTTCATAATATGGGTGCGATCGGCCCCATACAAGGTTCCCTTCCGAAAATCAGTTAAACACATATTACTTATTAGTAAATTACGATATAGATACAAAATTTTACTGAAATATGGCCTTTATATATGCAGAAATGGTACTTAAAGATTTTTTTACGATCGGTTCATAATTGGTCATATCTTCCATACTAGGTCCTGACCCGAAAATTTGAATTTCCTTAAATCTTTCACACAAATTATTAAATATCGCTAAATCATATCTTAAGGCGCTTTAAAAATATAAAAGAAAATGGAGTTTGTAATGTTCAATAAATCTTGTAATTGTAACATATTTAAGCTGTTTAAATCTTGGGGTTTTTCTATTTAAGACATGGGAAAACTTATTTCTACAAATATTTGATCAATTAAAAAATATTAATATAAAAGTATCTGGTGGAGGGTATTTAAGATTCGGCTTAGCCGAATATAGCACTTTAACTTGTTTTTTTTTATCCCATTGATTTCCAGTTTCTTTTTCTTTGATACCTTTGAATTCAAAGATTTTGTTGTGTTTTTTACAAATTATACTGCTGATTTAATACGGATTTCATTCCAATTAGTATCTTTCAAAATGTCTTTAGACCAATTCATAAGATTAACTGATACGGTAGTACAATTTGAAGCTGACCTTAATGCCAACCAATATCCTGTGGATTCGATTCACACCCTTGAAGTTCATCGATATGAACTAAAGTGCAACTGGTGTCGAATTAGGTTCGCATATGACAATTTTTTAGCCGAAGCGGAAAAGGAGGCTTGCGAAGTCGAGGAGCCAATCGACTTAGAATCGATTAAGTCGAAATACAAGAGCACATACACCACGTATTTTAATTGTTTGGCTATGCTTTGCGATTCCTTAAGATTCCGTTCAAATCCAAATCCTCAAGAGGTGACGAGACACCCCGATATTTCGGCTCTTCAAATGATTTTGTCCAAAACTTAATCCCTTCCGAGTCACGCAGTCTCCATCTACCTCCTATTGAAATAGAGACATTCAATGGTGATTATTCTTCGTGGCCAACTTTCCGGGATACGTTTTCTGCCGTCGTTTCCAATTCTCGAGCAAGTAACGTGGAAATTTTTTTTTCTTAACACAGAAAACAAAAGGCGAAGCTCGAGAAATTGTCCAAAAGATATTAATATTGCCTTTTGTTCTCGGTTTGAAAACCGAAGAGTTTTAGTAAATGGTCAATTGAAGATCCTCTTCAGCCTTCACACTTTAAGTTCCGAATCTGGTAAAGCAATAAAGAATTTACAAAGAGAAATAAACTCTTGTATCACGATATTATCAATTTACGACATTGATGTATGCAGTTTTGATCCGATTTTCGTGTTTATTTGCACTAGTAAACTCCCCGAGAATACTTTGACGTTATGGGAACAGGAGTTAAAAGATAAAACTTCTATTTCCATATGGTCCGAGTTAGATAGATTTCATACAAATCGCTATAGAACCTTAGAGTCAGTGTTTGAAATTCGAGGTTCAAATTCTTCCAAAAATAGTGATATGAAATCAAAACCTAATTCCAATTCAAACAAATGAGTCCACTCCTTCCAAGTTAAAGTTACGATTCCCAAATGCCAAATATGTCCCAAAGAGAATCATGCGATTCGCAAATGTCCCAAATTCCTGAAAATGGATCAACAAAGATGATTGAAAGAAATAAAGAAAGAAGGTTTGTGTACAAACTGTTTCTCAAAAACTCACAGTGTGAGAAACTGTACAAGCAAACACACATGCTTTAAGTGTAAAAAGAAGCACAATACACTTTTACACAAAGATGTTGAAGATCAAACTCCGTCTTCAATTCCAAGTTCCAACATTGCGCCAAATCTTAATCCTAATTCTCAGCCCTATTCTCATCCGACTTCATCCAATATACCGTCCGCTAATAGTTCTAGTTCCAGTAGAGTACAAACTTGTTTCGATACACATTTGTTAGGGACAGCATGGGTAAATATTTGTCACCTTGGGACGAAGGTACCTTTATTTCAGAACGCTTATTCAACTTTCTCAATCTACCAGTGCACAAATTTCCGGATTAAATCAATCAATTTCAGCAACTGTTCAACATCAATGTTCCTTTATACTGGGTTCTAGTTTAGATGCTAGTGTTTCTCTTCCTGTTACAGCGCTTGTGGTCCCTCAACTTTCTAGCAATCTTAGTTCTCAGTCTGTTCCAAAGTCTAAATTGTCTAATCTTCCTAACATTCCGTTAGCGGATCCTAAATTTTACGTCAATTCAAAGATTGATGTTCTTATCGGCGGTGACATTTTCCCCTCTGTCATTCGATCAGAGATAATGCATAACGTGTGCGAATCCCTTTTAGCGCAAGAAACTATCTTTGGATGGATTCTTACAGGTCCTATTTTACAAAATAATATTCCAAGTAGAACAATAGTTTCGAACTACTGTGAAATTTATTTAGATAAAGAAATTTCTCGTTTCTGGGAGGTGGAGAATCTTCCAAGGAAGAACATTATATCCCCATCCGATCAGGCTTGCGAAGATCTATATACTCGTACTACCAAAAGGAAGGTCGATAAATAGTTTCGCTTCCATTTAAGGAAGAATTTCCAGAAACTTTGACTTTAGGACATTCAAGGTCAAGCGCTATGGCGCAATTCTTTCGTAACGAAGCCAGACTACTTCGGAATGCAGATTATAAAAATTGAGTACGATAAAGTGGTTCTGGAATACGAAAAACTAGGTCATATGTTCAAAGTGGCTTCTTCTGACCTATCCAGAAGTCAAGAGGTCTATTATCTACCACATCACGCGGTTATGAAACCGAATAGTGTTTCTACCAAGGTTCGTGTGGTTCTTAATGCCTCCGCTCCTTCTTCTAATGGGCAAAACTTAAACTCTTTACTCCATGTGGACCCAATTCTCCAAAATGACCTTACCCTTTCGATTCTAAAATGGCGATTTCATCGATTTGTGTTCAATGCTGACATACAGAAGATGTATAGGCAGATTCTGATCGATGAAAATCATTCTCCATACCAACGAATACTATTCTGAAGTGATCCAAATAGTCCAATTTGCGATTACGAACTAAAAACAGTAACCTTTGGTGTAAATTGTGCACCATATCTTGCTATTCGGACACTATTACAATTAGCTGATGATGTTCAATCGGTTTATCCCATTGCTAGTAACATTCTCCGGAATTCCATGTATGTCGATGATGTCTTAGCTGGATTTCATACGCAACAGGATTCCATTAAAGCAAAAACACTAGGAATACGATGGAATACGTGTGCAGATAACTTTTACTTTGCTGCTAATCCGTTTCCAGAAACCTAAAACTATACAAAAATACAAGTTTTATCCGACATTGCCAGGTTATTTGATCCTGCTGGCTGGCTAGCGCTTTGCATTATCCTTGCGAAAATCCTTATGCAGAAAATATGGATCGATGGTACTGGTTGGAATGAAAATCTTTCTCCAGATGCTCTTAATCAATGGAAAACATTTCAGGATTGATTATCATCCAGATGATAAAATCCAATTCCATGGATTCTGCGATGCGTCAGAAAAAGCATACGCGGCGGCACTATATATCCGAATAGCAGACTCCAATTCCATTTCCACTCATCTTATAGCCTCTAAAACTAAAGTGGCCGCTATTAAAACGTTGTCTATCCCGCGATTAGAACTTTGTGGTGCAGTTCTCTTAGAGGAGATGATAGATAATCTACTTCCACGGTTAGATCTCAAACAATATTCCATTTTTTGTTGGACGGATTCCACAATTTTATTGGCTTGACTTGTAAAACCGTCTTGTTGTTGCAAACAGAGTAACAAAGATTACTCAAGTCGTCTCTTGCTCAAATTAGAGACACGTAAACTCTGAAGCGAATCCATCGGATTTAGCTAGTCGAGGTTTATATCCACAAGACTTAGTCCGAAATGAGTTATGGTGATTTGGGCCTCATTGGCTTAAGGAAACCGAAGCAAATTGGCCAAACTCATGTACGTCTAATATTCCCAACACGGACTTAGAACCCAAAGTGATAAAAGTACATTTATCCTATTTTTCCAATTTCGAAGACATTCTCGAACGATTTTCCTCTTTCAGTATTGCAATGCGTGTTATGGCATATGTCTATCGTTTTTTCTATAGAACTCATCGTTTCGAAGACATTCTCGAACGATTTTCCTCTTTCAGTATTGCAATGCGTGTTATGGCATATGTCTATCGTTTTTTCTATAGAACTCATCGTCGATATCGTTCCAATTTCCATAAAACTTCACTTTTACTATCCAAATCCGAAATAAGCTCAGTTAAGACGTATATTATTTCCGTATCACAAAAAGCGTCCTATCCACATGAGTACAAAGCCCTTTCTAGTCGACAAAACATTTGGAAAACTAGTACGATTTTGAACTTAAATACATTTCTTGATGCAGAAGGAATAATCCGTTCGTGTGGTCGACTAGAATCTTCACCAGGACTTACCTATGACGAGAAACATCCTATTATACTTCCCTACAATTCCAGCTATTCAAGACTTTTAGCAAAATTTGTCCATGACATAAGTCTTCACGGCGGAAACCAAATAGTCCTGCGTCTTTTGAGAACACAATTTTGGATTCCCAAGGCGAAAAACCTTATAAAAACTACAATCAACAAATGCAAAATATGTGTCGTCTATAAAAAGAGGTGCCAAAAACAAATAATGGCGGCCTTGCCACTAGAAAGATCCGAGATAACTCGTCCGTTTTCAAATACTGGCATAGATTTCGCAGGGCCATTCGATGTCAAAAGTTATTCCGGCCGCGCATGCAGAATTTCCAAATGATACGTATGCGTATTTGTGTGTTTCTCCACGAAGGCTATACACTTAGAAGCTACAACCGACTTGTCTACACAGGCGTTTCTAGCAGCCTTTAGTCGTTTCTTTTCATGTCGAGGATGTCCGCTTAACCTCTATTCAGACAATGGTACTACATTCGTAGGCGCTTCTAAAATCCTAGCAAGAGAATTCATCCAAACATCCCAACAACGCATCATAACCGATTATTCCCATCAAAATATTTCCTGGCATTTTATTCCTGCAGCTGCTCCGCACATGGGAGGACTTTGGGAGGCTGGAGTAAAGTCCTTCAAGACTCATTTCCGTAAGATAGCAGGCTGCTATAAATATACGTTCGAGGAGTTAAGCACTCTATTGTCCAAAATAGAGTCATGTCTTAATTCCAGGCCAATTTCAACTAATCCAACCGACCTATGTGCACTACCTGGCCATTTTCTCATTGAAACTCCAATTCTCTCACCTATCGATCCGCAAGTTGATGATTCATCCATTTCCTTAATATATAGGTGGCAAAGGCTCAAACTTATACATCAAAACTTCTGTCTGCGTTGGAAAAATGAGTATCTTAAAGAGATGAACAAACGAGTAAAATGGCAAAGGGCTGAGGTCAACCTTCAGGAAGGCGCTATGGTGGTCATTAAGGATGAAAACATCCCTGCTAACTCGTGGCGACTCGGGCGAATTGTTAAAATATATCCAGGTTCGGACACTCGCGTACGCGTAGCCGATGTTTTAACTCAACGGATTAATAACTAGGCCTATTGTTAAACTTATTGCACTGCCAGCAGAATAGATTTCGCTCTCTATCAATATTACTTACGTGTATTTTTTTGTTTCAGCTCACTATGCCTAAAATTTCCTCCTCTAAATCCAAATCTACTCCCAGGAGTTTCCCAGGAAACTACAACGCATTTCTTTCGTCTTTGCAATAGACCACATCCACTTCAATTATGCAGAAAGTTTCTCGCTATGAATATTTCCGATCGTATCCGTGCTGTACGTGAGAAGAAGTATTGTTCAAACTGTTTGGCACACGATCATTCCTAGGGCACATGCTTCTCCAAACATGGATGTAAACATTGTAGGAAATTCCACCACACGTTAAAATTGGTTAAAGATCTTTTGGCTCCTAACCAATCTCGATCTCGATCACCATCTCCTGATCCACGTCCGTCTACTTCCTCTAGTTCTCGTAGTTCGACCGTCAACAATCCAGCTCCAGCTAAGACCAGTCCGCATCCAACCTCGTTGACACAAATAATACAACAAAACACCTTGATCCTTCTCCCCACAGTTCTGGTAAAGATTGGATCTACAACCTCGCACGCTCGCTGCTTATTAGACTCTGCGTCGCCAATTAGTCGCATATCCAAGAGGTTAATTGATTAACTGGACTTAACTGCTTATACTCTAAAGGAAGAGACAATTTGTCCAATTGCTTTGAAATCGCGGTATGATTCAAACTCTAAGATTGAAGGTACCTTTCGTGTTGACAATCGTATAACGATTCACACTCCTATAATTATCCGATTTAGTACTTGACACCTGAATAGCATTTTCATCGAGTTTGATATTTTCCGGCTCGAAGGAGCACAAATGTTTCTTCAAAAGCTTTTAAGGAACCTGGATGGAGTATAATTAACTTTCTCTGAGCCAATGTTAGATAAACAAAATAAATAAATGTATTATGTTTATCTCAGGAACAAAACCCCAATTGACAATGCAATGAAATTTAAAAATAAAACAAAAGGGCAAGAAATTAGGATTTTGGAAAAAAGGTGTTTATTGAAGAGTAATAATACCTTAGGCTTTGGATGTTGGAAAAACAAGCAGAGCAAAAAAATCTTAGATTAGAACGGAAGCTACAGTTTAGACACCTTGGCCAAGTTGACAGTTGGTTTTGGGCGTTATGAGGGAAAGAGATAGCCTCAGTTTTCATAACTTTCAGCCGTAATATAGATTAGAGCAAAGAGGGAAAACTTTGCTCATCACTTATATTAAGGCCAAAAGAATGAAGTAGGTTTTTGGAATTAACAGGCTCAATATTGACTCATATTAAATTAAATACTCAAAGTATTCTATTTACTTATGTAAAGATAATGGAGTTTCTATTTTTTAATTTATATGAAAAGAGATTTCAGAGCATATTTATTAACATTGATCTGAGAATTACTTCAAGGTAAATTTTTCTCAATTTAAAATATTAAAGAATCAAAGTATTCAATTTACTTCTGATTGTAAAGATAAAGGAGTTTTTATTACAAAAATTGGTATAAAACAAGTTAGAGTGCTATATTCGGCTATGCCGAATCTTAAATACCCTCCACCAGCAAGTTACTTTTTATTAAAACCCATTTAATTATATAATTTTTAGATAACTTGACAAAATGTTTGTTTCCGTATTGAGGATACTAACATTTATGTATATGTCGAACTAATTTTGATTAGGTCCATTTTAAAAGGATGATTTATCTATACACAGAACATAATCATGTCGAATTTTATCCGGATATAATCATTTAATAACGAATTAAGTGATGTTTAGTGATTTGCAGAAGTTAACCTTTTATGGGAGTTAAGACAACTTATGGAGCGATCTGGAAAAATTTCCGTAGAATGATTTATATATACAAAGTACACATTTATGTCGAATTTTATCCCGATAACTTTGATTATCAATGTGCATTTAAGTAATTTTCAGAAATGGTCCTTATATGGGAGTTGTGACCAATTAAGGACCGATAAGAAAAAATTTCGTATAATGATTTATATAAAAAAATCAAGTCGAATTTTACTCCAATAGATTAATGAAATATGTGCGTTTAGGTGATTTTCGGAAGTGGACTTTATATAGGAGGTATAACCAATTACGGGCCTATCCGGTAATATATATATACACGAAACATATTTGTGTCGAATTTTATCAAAATATCTTTATTTGATAATGAAATATGTGAGTTTAAGTGATTTTTTGAAGTAGACCTTATGTAGAAGCTATTTAAAAATATGGACCGATCCGGAAAGAATTTCGTAGAAATATTTATATGCTCACAAACCATATTCAAGTCGTACTTTATCCCGATAGCTTTATTATTCAAAGAAAAATATGAGTCTAAGTGATTTTCGTAAGTGGACCTTATACGGGAGCGTATCCGGAAAAAAATCGTAGAGTTATTCATATAAGGACAAAACATATTTGTGTCGAATTTTATCAAGATAACTTTATTTGACAATGAAATATGTACGTTTAAGTGATTTTCTTAAGTGGGCCTTATATGGAAGCTATGACCAACTATGGACCGATCCGTAAAAAAATTGGTAGAATGATTTGTATGTATACAAAACATATTCAAGTTGAATTTTATCTCTAAAGCTTGAGAATTAAATGAAATATATGCGTTTAAGTGATTTTCGGAAGTGGACCGAACTTATATGAGAGCTATGACGAATTGTGGGCCTATACGGAAAAAATTTCATAGTGATTCATATTTACACAAAACATATTTGTGTCGAATTTTATTAATATAACTTTATTTGACAATGAAACGTGTGCTTTTAAGGGAAAAAAATGGGTAAAAAAATAATGTGTGACAAAGTTTATTGAATTATCTTTTATAGTTTCTGAGAAAACGACATAAGAATTACGAAAAAACCCGTAATTTTTTAGAGGTAGTCTGAAATTTTTACTCATAACTTTTAACGTTGTGAACCGATTTTGATGATTTTCAATACCAAATTGCTTAGGATAACAATGAATATTTTTGGTGAATTTGGTTGATTTCTTTGCTTAGTTTTAACGTGAGCGTGTTTTAGGCAGACAGACAGACGGACATAGCTAAATCGACCCAGAATTTGATAAGGACACGGAATATATATACTTTGTTGGGTCTCAGATGAATATTTCTTGGTGTTACACACGGAATGACAAAGTTATATATACCATCTATCACCACTGATGGTGGTGGAGGGTATAAAGATGTATCAGATAGCTTTATTTATCAGTGAAATATGCGCGTTTGAGTGATTTTCGAAAGAGGGCCTTATATGGGAGCTATGACCAATTGGGGACCGATACTACAATTGGTCATAGCTCCCATATAAGACCCTCTTTCGAAAATCACTCAAACGTGCATATTTCATTGATAAATAAAGCTATCAAGATAAAATTTAACATGAATACATTTTGAGTATGTATAAATCACTCTACGAAATTTTTTCCGAATCGGTCCATAATTGGTCATAGCTCCCATATAAGGCTCACTTCCGAAAATCATTTAAAAGCTCATATTTCATTGTCAAATAAAGTTATCTTGATAAAATTCGGCACAAATATGTTTAGACTAAATATAATTCATTCTACGAAATTTTTTCCGGATAGGCCCATAATTGGTCATAGCTCCCATATAAAGTCCACTTCCGAAAATCACTTGAACGGATATATTTCATTGAATTATAAAGCTATCGGGATAAAATTCGACACAAATATGTTTTGTATACATACAAATCATTCTACAAATTTTTTTACCGATCGGTCCATTATTGGTCAGAGCTCCCATATAAGGCCCACTTCCGAAAATCTCTTAAAAACACATATTTCATTGTCAAATAAAGCTATCGTGATAAAATTCGACATAAATATATTTTGTCTAAATATGAATTACTCTACTAAATTTTTTTCGGATAGGCCCATAATTGGTCATAGCTCCCATATAAGGTCAACTTCCAAAAATCACTTAAACGCATATATTTCATTGAATTCTAAAGCTATTGGGATAAAATTCGACAAGAATATTTTTGTGTATATTCAAATCATTTTACCAATTTTTTTACGGAACGGTACATTATTGGTCATAGTTCCCATATAAGGCCCACTTCCGAAAATCACTTAAAAGCACATATTTCATTGTCAAATAAAGCAATCTTGATAAAATTGGACACAAATATGTTTTGTCTTTATATAAGTCACTCTACGAAATTTTTTCCGGATAGACTCATAATTGGTCATAGCTCCCATATAAAGTCCACTTCCGAAAATCACTTAAACGCAGATATTTCATTAAATTCTAAAACTATAAGGATAAAATTCGACTTGAATATATTCTATGTACATATAAATCATTCTACCACATTTTTCCCGGATCGGTCCATTATTAACCATAGCTTCCATATAAGTCCCACTTAAGCGCACATATTTAATTGTCAAATAGATTTATATTGATAAAATTCGACACAAATATGTTTTGTCTTTATATGAATCACTCAACCAATTTTTTTCCGAATAGGCTACCAAGAGGGTCCACTTGCGAAAATCAGTTAAACGCACATATTTCTTTGAATAATAATGCTATCGGGATAAAGTACGACTTGAATATGTTTTGTAAGCATATAAATCATTCTACCAAACCTTACACAATTACATATAAAGTCCACTTCCGAAAATCACCTAAACGCAAATATTTCGTTAATTAATAAATCTATTGTAGTAAAATCCGACTTGATTTTTTTGGCATATTTTTTCCTTATCGGTCGATAATTGGTCACAACTCCCATATAAAGACCCTTTCCGAAAATTACTCAAATGCACATTGACGATCAAAGTTATCGGGATAAAATTCGACATAAATGTGTATTTTGTATATATAAATCATTCTACGGAATTTTTTTCCGGATCGGTCCATAGATTGTCTAAGCTCCCATATAAGTATACTTCTGAAAATCACTTTAATCGTATTAAATGATTACACCCGGATAAAATTCAAAATGAGTATGTTCTGTGTACAGATAAATCAATATATTAAAATGTTTTCAAACTGGCCTATTAGTATACATATATCTCGACATAATTTAAACAAGTAAGAAATTATAGTAGGTCGAGGCCGACCATATAATATCCTACACCTTTGACAAAAATATAATGTGATTTATTTGCCATAATAAAGCATTTAAATTGAATTGTACCTTGCCTCAGATATACATACTTAAGCCGTTTATTGTTGAATAAAATTGTGGACATTTAAGTGAAATTTTGATGGGGGCTTTTCATAGGGGCTAGGGTCATAAGAGGACCTATTATTATGGAATTCGTGAGGGTCATCAAATCTTGTATAGAACTTGGTTTTTGCAGCTTTTTTTTTTGAGATATGAGTATATTAAACATAATTATGAACTTAAAAGCCCTATTCGGCGGGTTCAGTTGTATGGGGCTAGGTGAAATAATGGACCGATGTAAACCATTTTCAACAGGCTTCGTTTACGGTACCATAGAAGATAATGTGCCAAATTTCATTGAATTATCTCCAAAATTGCGACCTGTAGTTTGATTACAAAGTTTAAAAGCCCTATTCGGGGGTTCAGTTGTATGGCTAGGTGAAATAATGGACCGCTGTTAACCATTTTCAACAGACTTCGTCCCTGGGACAATAGAAGATCATGTACCTAAATCGACTCAAAAAATGATTCTGAGCCGATTGGTATACTTTAAGGTGGGTATAGGTCCAATATTATTGTGCGTTACAAACATCAGCACAAACCCAATATACCCTCCCCACTGAAGTGGTGTAGGGTATAATTAGTTTGACACACGCATAAATGTTAGTACCCGCAATACGGAAACAAAAATTTTGCCAAGTTATCTAAAAATTAGATAGTTAAATGGGTTTCAATAAAAAGTAGCTTGCTGGTGGAGGGAATTTAAGATTTGGCATAGCCGAATATAGCACTCTAACTTGTTTAAATATCAAATTAAAAATAGGATTTATTTAATGAAGAGGAAGATCCTTGTCTTCATTCATCAGTTCTTCATATTCCTCAGGAACTGTTGCTGAAATATTCCTATTAGCGTCTGGCGTGTTGAAAATATTTAGAAGATTCTCGTCTTTTTTCATTAGCTCTTCGTCCTCCTCTGGGATATTCTTTTTGATCTCTGGAGAAAATTTTCTCGCTTTTTTCCTGTTCTGTGCTGCTTCATAAAAAGTCTTTGTATACCCTCCACCACCACCAGTGGTGATAGAGGTTATATATAACTTTGTCATTCCTTGTGTAACACTAAGAAATATTCATCTGAGACCCAACAAAGTATATATATTCTTGGACCTTGGACGATCTAGCTATGTCCGTCTGTCTGTCCGTCCGTCTGTCGGTCTGTATAAAACATTCTCACGTTAATAGAAAGCAACAAAAATGAACGAAATTCACCCGAAATATTTACTATTGTCCTAGGCAGTTTGGTATTGAAAATGAGCAAAATCGGTTCACATCGGGAAAATCAAAATTTAAAACAACTCCGAAAATTGCGATGTAATTTTCACGAAAACTATGTAATATAATTGCATGAAAATCATCATACATTTGTTTCTGCACAAGGGCTTGACTTTTGCTGAAAATTGGCGGAATCGGTCCACTATTTCATATACCTCCCATACAAAAGTACATATTCCCGGAAAATGAGTTTATTGTTAACAACTTCCGTCAGAATGTTGATATCTTCACAAAATTTTACAAGATAAAATTTTATGAGAATAGAATTCGTTCAAAGAAAAAATTTTCAACATCGATCTATAATTGGACATAGCTCCCATACAAGGTCCTCTCCCGAAAATCACTTAAACGCACATAACTCATTACTGAATTCAGATATCCACATAAAATTTGGTACAAGTATTGCTGTTATATACGGAAATGTTAGTGTGAAATTTTTTTCGGATCGGTCCATAATTGATCATAGCTCCCATACAAGGTCCTCTCCCGAAAATCACTTAAAGGCGCATATCTCATTACTTAATTAAGATATCCATATAAAATTTGGTACAAGTATTGCTGTTATATACAGAAATGTTAGTGTGCAATTTTTTGCTTCGATCTGTTCATAATTGATCATGGCTCCCATACAAGGTCCTCTCCCGAAAATCACTTAAACGCACATAACTCATTACTTAATTAAGATATCCATATAAAAAGAGTTCGTATATACAGAAATGTTTCTATGAAATTGTTTTTCGATCGGTCCTTAATTGGTCATAGCTCCCATACAATTCATTACTAAATTAATATATCCATATAAAATTTGGTACAAGTATTGCTCTTATATACAGAAATTTTACTGTGACATTTTTTTCTGATCGGTCCATAAATGGTCATAGCACCCATACAAGGTTCCCTTCCGAAAATTACTTAAACGCATATAACTCATTACTAAATATTGATATCGATACATTTAGCACAAATATTGCTCTTATATACATAAATCAGACCATAAAATTTGTTCCCGATCGGTCCATATTTGGTCACCTCCAGAAAATCAATTGTATGCACAATAATCATTACCAAATAATGATATAGATACAGAATTTAGCCAACATTTTGTCTTTATATTCATTAATGTTACTGTGGAATTTTTTACGATCGGACCATAATTGGTCATAGCTCCATACAGGGTCCTCCCACGAAAATTTTTTAAACGCACATTACTCATTACCAAATAAAGCTATTGATACAAAATTTTGCACAAATATTAGTTCTGTATACAAAAATTATATTTTAAGATTTTTTCACGATCGGTTCATAATATGGGTGCGATCGGCCCCATACAAGGTTCCCTTCCGAAAATCAGTTAAACACATATTACTTATTACTAAATTACGATTTTTTTACGATCGGTTCATAATTGGTCATATCTCCCATACTAGGTCCTGACCCGAAAATTTGAATTTCCTTAAATCTTTCACACAAATTATTAAATATCGCTAAATCATATCTTAAGGCGCTTTAAAAATATAAAAGAAAATGGAGTTTGTAATGTTCAATAAATCTTGTAAACAGATTTAAGCTGTTTAAATCTTGGGGTTTTTCTATTTAAGACATGGGAAAACTTATTTCTACAAATATTTGATCAATTAAAAAATATTAATATAAAAGTAGCTGGTGGAAGGTCTTTAAGATTCGGCTTAGCCGAATATAGCACTTTAACTTGTTTTTCTTCATTAGTTTTTATGCATCCACACTAAAGGTTTAAAGGTTTAAAGATCAAATATCGTTAGATATACAAACAAGTAAGAAATTATAGTCGGGCGAGGCCGACCATATAATACTCTTTACCTTTGACAAAAATATAATGTGATTTATTTGCCATAATGAAGCATTTAAATTGAATTGTACCTTGCCTCAGATATACATACTTAAGCCGTTTATTGTTGAATAAAATTGTGGACATTTAAGTGAAATTTTGACGGGGGCTTTTCATAGGGGCTAGGGTCATATGAGGACCTATTATTATGGAATTCGTGAGGGTCATCAATCAGGCTTCGTTTACGGTACCATAGAATTTTATGTGCCAAATTTCATTGAATTATCTCCAAAATTGCGACCTGTAGTTTGATTACAAAGTTTAAAAGCCCTATTCGGGGGTTCAGTTGTATGGGGGCTAGGTGAAATAATGGACCGATGTAAACCATTTTCAATTGTCCCTGGGACAATAGAAGATCATGTGCCAAATTTCATTGAATTATCTCCAAAATTGCGACTTGTAGTTTGATTACAAGGTTTACATGGACGGACAGATGGACATATCTAAATCGACTCAGAACATGATTCCGAGCCGATTGGTATACTTTAAGGTGGGTTTAGGACCAATATTATTGTGCGTTACAAACATCATCACAAACCTCCCCACTGAAGTGGTTAACCAAATAATTTTACTTATTAAAATATCCACATCTTCCTCTAATTAAACAAGTAAGAAATTATAGTCGGGCGTGGCCGACCATATGATAGCCTACACCAGTTATGAATATTAAATGTGATTTATTTTTCATAATAAAGCATTTATCTTCAATATTCCCTTGTTCCGATACATTTAAGCAACTTATGGATGAAAAACTAATTTTCTGAAAGAGGCTTTATATGGGGGCTAGGGGCAAATATGGACCAAGCCCGATAAAATTTTGTGAATATATTTATATTGACATAATATTTTATTGTGCTGAATTTCATCGCGATATTTGTGTTTATAAGCTAATTTGGGACATTCAAGTAATTTTCTGAAGGGGACTTTGTATGGGAGCTAGGGTCAAATGTGGCCCGATCTTTATGAAATTTGGCAGGGTCATCAAGACTTCTATAAAACTTAGTTTTGCCGTATTCTATCGATATATCTGTATATTTAACATAATTTTGAGCTCAGAAGCCCTTTTCGGGGGGTTCTGTTGTATGGGGGCTAGGTGAAATAATGGACCGATTTTAACCATTTTCAATAGGCTTCGTCCTTAAGTCAAATAAAACGTGCGTACCAAATATCTTGAAAATTGCGACCTGTACCTTGCACACAAGGTTTACATGGACAGCCAGCCAGCCAGACGGACGGACATAGCTTAATCGGCTCAGAAAACGATTCTAAGCCGATTGGTATACTTTAAGAGTCTAGGACGAATATTTTTGCATGTTACAAACATCAGCACAAATCCAATATACCCTCCCCACTAAAGTGGTGTAGGGTATAAAAATTTCGGAATTTGTTATTGGTAAATGGAAAATGTGTGCTGGAATTATTCAAAATCATTATTTAATTTGAAAAGCTTGGAAAAAATGCGGTGCTAATTTTCTAAAAGTATAAAAAGATATTGAAAGATGAATTCATCTATATTTTATACCAGCTATACCCAGTGTGCTGCTACCCTAAAAGCAATATGTATAAATAAAAAACCCTCTTAACGATTTTGAAGATTCTAACTACAATAGTTTTCCAGATTTACAATATGTTACATATAAGAGATGCCAAGCAAATTATTGCAAGTTCGCCTGTTTATATCTATCGCCAATTTCTATCTATCTATGAAAAATTTTAAGAATATAAGAGTTTCTAAGATGCACGAAATTTTGTAATTAATTCATATATGTGGTGCCAAGCCACCCATTGAAAGTCCGCCCGTTATTCTCTAAGTGTTCCCATGAATGTCAAAGTTCTTCATGTAGAATTTTAAGATTCTAGCTCTAATAGTTTCCTTTGGGGCTTCAAGCTCCCCAGATGAAAGCCCGCACTTTTTCACCAAAACGTTCAGATGAATATTAAAATAATTTGTGCAAAATTTTAAGAATCAAGTTCTATTAGTTTCCCAGATAAACTAAATTTTATATTTAATTCATATGAGAGGTGCAAAGTTTCCCTTTGAAAGTCTGCCCGTTATACTCTAAATGTTCAGATGAATGTCAAAAGTCTTCAAGTAAAATTTTTGAAGATTCTAGCTCTAATAGTTTCTCAGATATACGAATTTTTCTATTTAATTCATATGGGGGCTTCAAGCCCACCTAGATGAAAGTCCGCTTTTTTTCCTTCAAAATGTTTAGATGAATATTTATGTTCTTAGTGCAAAATTTGAAAAATTTAGTTCCATTAGTTTCCCAGATAAACGAATTTTGTATTTAATTAATATGGGAGGTGCCGCTCCCCTCATGGGTAGTCCGCCAATTTATTACGCAAAATATTTAAATGGATCTTAAAGTTATTCGTACAAAATTTTAAGATTCTAACTGTAATAGTTCCCACGATAAACGAATTTTTGTATTTGATATATATGGGAAGTGCTACGCCCCCTAATGCTAGTCCGCCTACTTCTTGTCCTAAATAATCATATTGACACTAAAGTGGCTCCTACAAAATTTGAGGACTCTAACTGTTCTATTATCTCAAATATAAGCATTTCATATTTTCCTAATATGGGAGTGGCACCCCGCCCACTTGGAATTTCAAAATAAAAAGAAAATCGGTTCAGCCGTTTAGTAGTCTATAACGTTCAAACATACAAACAAACACACATTCATTTTTATATATATAGATAGATAGGATAAATCTGTTGAAGTAATATTCGACTTGAGTTTCTTTTTTTGCATATAAATCATTATACGAAATTTTTTCTTGATCGGTCCATAATTGGTCACAACTCCCATATAAGGATCATTTCTGAAAATTACTTAAACGCACATTGACAATCAAAGTCATCGGGATAAAATTCGACATAAATGTGTATTTTGTATATATAAATGTTATACGGAATCTTCCTTCTGAAAATCACTTAATACCACTTAATTCATTATTAAATGATTATATCCAGATAAAATTCGACATGAGTATGTTTGTGTATAGATTAATCATTATATTAAAATGCTTACAACTGGCATATTAATATAAAATTTTATGAACCTAATCAAAATTAGTTCCACATATGCATAAATGTTAGTACCCTCACTACGGAGAAAAGAATTTGGTCAAGTTATCTAAATATTAGATAGTTAAATGGGTTTTAATAAAAAGTGGCTTGCTGGTGGAGAGTGCTATATTCGGCACAACCGAATATAGCACTGTAACTTGTTATTGTTTCATTTGCTCTTTTGCTTGTTACTTGAGGTAACCTTTTTTTCCAAATTAGCGATTTCCTTTCGTGATTCTTACTTTTGATTACCTATTCATATAAATTTTTTAGACAATTTTATTCGTTTGGCCGACAGTATTGTCGAGTTTGAGGCTGACCTGAATGACAATCGCTAGCCACTGAATTCCCTTCATACACTTGAGGTCCATAGATATGAGCTAAATTTTAGTACATGTGAAGGCAGCCTATGACAAGTTCATTGCAGAAGTAGAAAAGGAAGAAGATTCTGAAGATCCTGATCTTTTCGATGCATTGCGGCAACCCACGGCTCTCCCAATAGAGATCCCTCCCTTGACCGAAACCTTCGGCGGCGATTACGCTTCATAGCCCACTTTTCGCGATCTGTTCTCTGCTGTAGTAGCCAACTTCAGGGCTAGTAATGTAGAAAAGTTATTCTACCTTACGCAGAAGACAAAAAGTGAGGCTAAGGAAATCGTGAGGAAAAGTCCACTTACACACCAAGGTTTTGATTTAGCGTAGAAAGATTTATGTCTGCGGTATGAGAATTTAAGGATCCTTGTAAATGGTCAATTAAGAGTCATTTTCAATTTACAGACCATTTCGTCCGAAACTAGTAAAGAATTGAAACTGATTCAGAGGGATATCAACACCAGTATATCTGCTTTGAAGCTTTACGACATCGACGTAAAAAATTGGTATCCGATTTTGGTATATTTCTATACTAGTCGTCTACCTGAAAGCACCTTGACCTTGTGGGAACAACAGCTTAAGGATAAAACGACTATTCCTCCGTGGTCTGAATTGGACTCGTTTCTAACAAATAGGCACAGAACTTTAGAATCTGTTTCAGAGATGCGAAATTCTTCTAGTTCCAAAGAAAGCGATCCTAAAACCAAATCCCATTCTAGTTCGACTTCTGGTAAAAGGTTAAATAGTTTCCAAAGGAGGGTCTTTGCCTGAATTGCTTTTCCAAAACACACAGCGTACGAAACTGCACTAGCAAACACAAATGCTTCACATGTAACAGAAAACACAATTCCCTGTTACATAAAGATTCAGACAATGCTCCTAGTCCTGGTTCAAGTTCTAATAGAACTTCTAATCTGAATCCCAATTCTACTCCTTTCCTTCTAACGACTTCTAATAATATACAGTCCACAAATCCTTCAAACGCTAACGTGGTTCAGTCTTGTTTTGCTACTAACTGTAAAGGTGTTTTGTTAGGTACAGCTATGATGTGCATTTGTCATTTGGGTCAGAGATTTGCCGCTCGGGCGTTGATAGATTCGGGTTCCGAAGGAACCTTTATCTCCGAATGTTTACGACATCAATTGGAGCTTCCTTTCCAGCGCACCTAAGCTCAGATTTCGGGTTTGAGCAACTCAATTTCAGCAAGTGTTCAACGCCAATGCCACTTGATCCTTGGTTCTGATTTGGATAGAAACATCGAGATGCCGGTAACGGCCCTCGTAGTTCCCCAACTTTCGTCCAACCTTCCTTCTTAGACCATTCCTCGTGAAACATTTTCGCAACTTCCTGATATGCGACTTGCCTACCCGAAATTTTATTCTAGTTCCAAAATAAACGTTTTAATTGGTGGTGATATATTCCCATCGATATGTGATATATTCCCATCGCAACTTCCTGATATGCGACTTGCCTACCCGAAATTTTATTCTAGTTCCAAAATAAACGTTTTAATTGGTGGTGATATATTCCCATCGATTATTGGTTCGGGTATTCGGCATAAAGTTTGCAATTCTCTGATTGCCCAGGAAACTGCCTTTGGTTGGATTCTCACCGGTCCTTTATCCCAAAACACTCATCCCAAGTTCAATATAGTTTCTCATTTCTGTGAAATTTCATTGGAGAAAGAAATTTCACGTTTTTGAGAATCTTTCAAAGAAGAACTTTATGTCTCCATCAGATCGTGCTTGTGAGGATCTCTTTATTCAAACTTCAATAAGAAATTCCGAATGTCGTTACGTAGTATCACTACCTTTCAAAGATAGCATTCCAAACAGTCCAGATATTGGTAATTCAAGGTCTAGTGCAATGGCACAATTTTTTCGAAATGAATCGAACTCCGGACCTGAAAGAAGAGAATGATAGGGTTGTTCGGGAGTATGAAACCCTTGGTCATATGTCCAGAGTTTGCTCTCCAAACACTTCCGATAGATCTTCCACATCATGCTGTCGTTAAGCCTGATAGTGAGACTACAAATGTCCGAGTTGTTTTTAATGCCTCATCTCCTTCTTCCAATGAACTTAGCCTAAATTCCCTGCTACATGTTGGTCCGATTTTGCAAAACGACCTTATGCTCCTTATCCTCAAATGGCGGTTCTATAAATATGTCTTTAATGCCGATATCCAGAAGATGTATAGACAGATTTTGGTCAATCCTGGACACACTTCGTATCAGCGAATCCTTTTCCGCGACAGTCCAAATAGGACTATAAGTGATTTCGAGTTAAAAACAGTTACATTTGGTATTAATTGTGCACCATATCTTGCAATTCGAACCCTGCTACAATTAGCTGACAACGTACAGGGAATTCAATCAAAATCAATTTAGGTCGATGATGTTTTGGCCGGAGCTCATTCCGAAATCGCGTCCATAAAGGCGAGAAATGAGCTAATCCAGGCATTACAGTCAGCAGATTTCGATTTAAGGAAATGGACGTCCAATTCCGGAAGCATATTGGCAGATATTCCTCCTGATTTTCTTCTTCACGAAAACTTTTTAAAGTTTGAAAATAATAGTTCGGCGAAGACCTTAGGTATTCGCTGGAATGCTTGTCTTGACGAGTTTTATTTCGACACAAGCAAATTTCAAGAATCTCAAAATTTTACAAAAAGAGAAGTTCTGTCCAAAATTGCGAAGCTTTTTGATCCTGCCGGCTGGTTAGCTCCATGCATTATCCAAGCTAAGATCATTATGCAAAATATATGGATTGATGGCACTGGTAGGGATGAAAAGCTAGCTCCCGATAAGCTCAATCAGTGGAAAACTAATTCCATATTCCACGATGGATTGACTATGTTCTGAATGCTGAAGTCCAATTCCAAGGATTTTGCGATGCATCGGAAAAGGCATACGCTGCAACATTATATGTTCGAATATCGGCTCCTAACAAAAGTGGCTCCCATTAAAACTCTGTCTATTCCTAGACTTGAGCTTTGTGGAGCTCTTTTGCTAGCTGAAATGAAAGATAGCTTGTTGCCCAGTTTAGAAGTGGATAAGTATGAAATATTTGCTGGACGGATTTCACAATTGTGCTTTCCTTTCTGGCTAAAGCACCGTGTAACTGGCTTACTGTCGCGAACCGAGTTTCCAAAATTACTCAGATTGTTCCTTATTCCAAATGGTGTCATGTGGTTTCTGGGGCAAATCCAGCGGATTTTGCAAGTAGAGGTCTTTGCCCACAAGAGGTAAACAAGAACGATTTTTGGTGGTTTGGCATATCTTGGCTGAAAGAGCCTCTATCTAAATTGCCAAGCGTGAACTTGACCAATCTCCCATCTACCGATCTTCAGATCAAACATATTAGTGCTCATTTTTAGTATTTCTCTAACTACGAAAATGTACTAGAAAGATTTTCCTCATTTTCCAAGGCAATGCGTGTAATGGCATATGTTTACAGATTCTTCTATCGAACTCATCCAAGATTTCGTCACAACTTCTTTCGGGAAACCACATTGATTTCTAGCTCCGAAATAGTTTCCGTTCGCGATCGTCTCATGTCGGTGTGTCAAAAATTCGCCTATCCTAATGAGTACAAAGCTCTTTCCTCTAGAGAAGAGATTTCCAAATCCAGCAACCTTTTAAACCTTAACCCGTTTATTGATCCAGAAGGCTTAATACGCTCCTGTGGAAGGCTTGAATTATCCCTAGATCTATCCTACAACGAAAAGTATTCGATTATTGTGCCATATAATTCCCAATACGCAAGACTCTTAGTCAAGTTTATACATCATATCAGCATGTATGGTGGAAACCAACTAGTTTTGCGACTCCTACGTATGCAATACTGGATTCCAAAGGCCAAAAATCTCATCAAGACGGCCATAAGCCACTGTAAGCCATGTACAAGAAAAGATGTCAGAGATAGATTATGGCCGCCCTACCCACAGAACCTAGTGAAATTTTTCGGCCGTTTACCCGTACTGGTTTGGACTTTGCTGGTCCCTTTGATGTAAAAAGTTTTTCCGGTCGTGGTTGCAGAATGACGGAAGGATACTTGTGTGTGTTTGTGTGCTTCGCTACTAAGGCAACATCCAACCTTTCCACTCCTGCATTCCTCGCAGCCTTTAATCGGTTTGTTTCACGTCGTGGATGTCCGTTTCACCTTTATTCCGACAACGGTACTAACTTTATTGGTGCATCCAAAATCCTCGCCAAGGAATTCCTCCAAACTAGCCATCAAAGAGTCCAAGCAAACTACGTGCACCAAAACATCTCGTGGCATTTCATTCCAGCTGGCGTTCCGCACATGGGTGGTTCATGGGAGGCTGGTGTAAAAAGCTTTAAAGCACATTTCCGTACAACCACAGGATGTTATAAGTATACACACGAGGAACTCTCTATGCTACTATCCAAAATTGAATCCTGTTTGAACTCTAGGCCAATTTCCCCAATGTCTACTGACCCTACGGATCTCTGTGCCTTAACTCCTGGTCACTTCCTGATTGGGACCCCAATCCTAGCTCCGGTTGATCCCCAGATAAATGAATCCGCAATATCCATTGCAAATAGATGGCAAAGGTTAAATTTAATCCATCAGAAGTTCTGTTTTCGATGGAAAAACAAATATCTAAAGGAACTACATAAAAGAGTCAAATGGCAAAGGCCAGAACCTAATCTCCAAGAAGGCTCGCTGGTCGTTATAAAAGAGGAGAATCTCCCACCGAACTCTTGGCGACTAGGTCGAGTTACAAAAGTATACAGCGGTTCGGACAATCGTGTACGTGTCGCCGATGTATTAACACAACGCGGTGTTATAACGCGACCTATAATCAAGCTCATCCTTCTATTCTCTTACATACATACATATATTTTTTCCAGATCACAATGCCAACCATCAAGTCTCGATCATCCTCAAACGTTTTTTTATGTAGAATCTGCAAACGTCCGCACCCCTTAAAAACATGTAGGAAGTTTTCAGCTATGAATATGAGTGATCGCCATCGTGTAGTTAAAAAACAGAAATATTGCTCTAATTGTCTGGCTCATAATCACTCACAAGGTCCCTGTATTTCAAAGCACGGATGTAAACACTGCCACAAACACCATCATACTTTATTGCATATAAATCCTAGATTAGCCAAGGATCTATTATCCGATCGCACACGATCTCGTTCTTCGTCTCCAAATCAGGCTTCCTCCTCCGGGGTACACAACACGTCATCTCCCAGGGCACGAAACACTTCTTCTTCCAGGTCTACGAAACAATCTTCCGTGCCGTCGACATCTAAATCCACCTCCTTAACGGCGATGCTCCGTCAAAACACATTGGTACTTTTGCCAACAGCTCTGGCAAAAGTTGGTTCTACCACTTCTCATGCTCGCTGTCTAGTCGACTCCGGATCAGCAGTAAGCCGAGTGGCAAAGAAATTTGTCGACCAATTAGTTTTGACCACTTTTACTTTGCATTAGGAAACTGTTTGTCCAATAGTGCTTAAATCCAGATTCGATTCGTCGTCAAAAATTGAAGGAACATATCGGGTGGATAATCGGATAACCACTTGTACATCATCCGAATCGTACAAAAAAAATCAAAATTTTACGATTTGGCTCCCATTGACATCGTGATCGGTGCCGACCTTTATCCGATGGTCATTCGTGTAGGTGTTTTTTTCCCGAAATGGGTTCCGTACCGCTCAAAGTTCACTGTTTGGTTGGGTTATTTATGGTCCTTGCTCTTTATAATAACGAAATGCACTTAGAAAAAAGCAAAATACAAAACGTACTTATGAAATTTAATTGAATTATACGAAAAAAAATATATTGTTGAATTTATATTTGAATTTTGTATCCTTAATTAAGTTTTATTAATTCTATAATTTATTTTATCCTTCCAGAAGCAGTGTCTTGGCATAACCAATTTGGCTCTTTCGACACGGCGTTTCCGAGATCCCATTCTTTTGAAATTGCACATGCTGCAAGGCGGGCGACAACGTTAATGCCAAAAGCCTTAACCCATTCTATAACGAATCCTGTGACATAAATTGGTGATCTCCTTAATAGCTTTTATATAAAAGCTATTAGTTTTATGATAGATAGTTATCGCTATAACTATATATCTCTTTTAAGTTAGTCGCCTAAACTAAACGTCAGATTGGTTTTAATGTCTAAGATACTGTTTCCGGTTTTTATACCCTCCACCACCATCAGTGGAGATAGAGGGTATATATAAGTTTGTCGTTCCGTGTGTAACACCAAGAAATATTCATCTAAGACCCAACAAAGTATATATATTCTGGGTCCTTATGAAATTCTGAGTCGATTTAGCTATGTCCGTCTGTCTGTGTAAAACACGCTCACGTTAGAACTAAGCTAAGGAAATCAACCAAATTCACCAAAAATATTTATTATTATCCCAAGCAGTTTCGTATTGAAAATCAGCAAAATCGGTTAACAACGTAAAAACTTATGAGTAAAAATTTCAGACTACCTCGAAATAAATTACGTTGTTTTCATAATTCTTTTGAAGTTTTCTCAGAAACTACCAAAGATATTTCGATGAATTTTGTCACACATTATTTTTTCATGGCAGTGATCAATTATGTTGAAAATCTTTAGAATCGATTTAATATTTCCCATAGCCCCCATACAAAGGTATATATTTCCGGAAATTAGTTTATCGTTAATAACTCCCTCAAATATATCGGTATCAACACAAAATTGTGTACATGCAAATACAATATGAACAGAAATCATACTGTCAACGTAGATCTCAGTCGGTCCACAATTGGCCATAGCTCCCATACACGGTCCACTTCCGAAAATCACCTAAACGCACATATTTCATTGATGAATAAAGCTGTTGTGATAAAATTCGAGTTGAATATGTTTTGTGTACATACAAATCATTCTACCAATTTTTTTACGGATCAGTCCATTATTGGTCATAGCTCCCATATAAGGCCCACTTCCGAAAATCATTTAAAAGCTCATATTTCATTGTCATATAAAGCTATCTTGATGAAATTTGACAGAAATATGTTTAGTCTAAATATAAATCACTTCACGAAATTTTTTCCGTATAGGTCCATAATTGGTCATAGCTCCCATATAAAGTCCCCTTCCGAAAATCACTTAAACGCATATATTTCATTGAATTATAAAGCTATCGGGATAAAATTCGACACAAATATGTTTTTTATACATCCAAATCATTTTACAAATTTTTTTACGGATCGGTCCATTATTGGTCATAGCTCCCATATAACCTCACTTCCGAAAATCACTTAAAAATACATATTTCATTGTCAAATAAAGCTATCGTGATAAAATTCGACATAAATATATTTCGTATAAATATAAATTATTCTACTAAATTTTCTCCGGATAGGCCCATAATTGGTCATAGCTCCCATATAAGGTCCACTTCCGAAAATCACTTAAACACATATATTTCATTGAATTCTAAAGCTATTGGGATAAAATTCGACAAAAATACGTTTTGTGTAAATTCAAATCATTTCACCAAATTTTTACGGATCGGTCCATTATTGGTCATAGCTACCATATAAGGCCCACTTCCGAAAATCACTTATAAACACATATTTCATTGTCAAATAAAGCTATCGTGATAAAATGCGCCATAAATATGTTTTGTCTTTATATGAGTCACTCTACGAAATTTTTTCCGGATAGGCTCATAATTTGTCATAGCTCCCATATAAGGTCCACTTCCGAAAATCACTTAAACGAATATATTTCATTAAATTCTGAAGCTATAAGGATAAAATTGGACTTGAATATGTTTTGTGTACATATAAATCATTCTATCACTTTTCCCCGGATCGGTTCATTATTGGTCATAGCTCCTATATAAGTCCCACTTCCGAAAATTACTTAAACGCACATATTTCATTGTCAAATGAAGTTATCTTGATAAAATTCGACACAAATATGTTTTGTCTTTATATGAATCACTCTACGAAATTTTTTCCGGATAGGCTCCCATAGAGGGTCCACTTACGAAAATCACTTAAACGCACATATTTCTTTGAATAATAAAGCTATCTGGATAAAGTACGACTTGAATATGTTTTGTGAGCATATAAATCATTCTACCAAATTTTTTTCCGGATTGTTCCATATATGGTAATAGCTCCTTCAAAAAAATCACTTAAACGTACATATTTCATTATCAAACAAAGATATCTTGATAAAATTCGACACAAATATGTTTTGTGTAGTAAGGACATAGCTCGTATACATATAAAGTCCACTTCCGAAAATCACCTAAACGCACATATTTCATTAATTAATAAATCTATTGTAGTAAAATTCGACTTGAATTTTTTTTATATAAATCATTATACGAAATTTTTTCCTTATCGGTTGATAATTGGTCACAACTCCCATATAAGGACCATTTACGAAAATTACTCAAATGCACATTGACAATCAAAGTTATCGGGATAAAATTCGACATAAATGTGTGTTTTGTATATATAAATCATTCTACGGATTTTTTCTTCCGGATCGGTCCATAGGTTGTCTTAGCTCCCATATAAGGTATACTTCTGAAAATCACTTAATACCACTTATTTCGTAATTAAATGATTATATCCGGGTAAAATTCAAAATGAGTATGTTCTGTGTACAGATAAATCATTATATTAAAATGTTTTCAAACTGGCCTATTAATATACATTTTTCTCGACCTAATTAAAATTAGTTTGACATATGCATAAATGTTAGTACCCTCAATAAGGAAACAAAAATTTTGCCAAGTTATCTAAAAACAAGTAAGAGTGCTATATTCGGCAGTGCCGAATCTTATATACCCTTCACCGCAGTGTATTTAAAAATGTCAATTCTATAAAATTTTAATTTATTTAATTTCCCATTTATATCATTATTATAGCCAGGGTGCACTTATAAGGTGAAGTCAATTCTACAAAAACAACAAAAGTAGACACTTCTGTCAAAAAATTTACATGTTGCCACCGTGTTTTTTTTTAATTTACCTTACAAAAAGACAATCCCACACGCCCAAAAATCTCTTCACGTAAAGTAAATATGTATTATAAGATAAAATTTATTAAAAATTATACATGAATTGAAAAATTTTTCACAAACAAAATTTTATTTTATAAACGGTAATTTGTATGGAATTTTTGTTTTATAAACCTTTTATAAAATAAAAATGTTGTTTGTGTATAAGGGGGTTAGAATATTATTTATTATTTACTTATTAAAAAAGTAAATAAATTATCAATTAAAATAACAAAAAATTAGAATTAGATTACAAAATTGTAAGTAGTAGCAAAAATACAAATTATATACATATTAATTTTTATCAGTCAATATTGGGAACTTATAATACCGTGTAGGTCTTTACTATTGTCGTATAAAAAATATATAATGATCTTTATAGAAATGTGACCAAACCACTACCATGGAAAGTTGTTAAAAATTAAGATATCTATGATAAAATCGAGTTTTAATAATTTAATTTACAATTGTGGGATGTTTGTACTCTCAATTGATTAGTACAAAGTTTCCTATAATTGATAAAATAGATGCATATTAAAGACAAATAGTTTGTGCAATTTTTGAGTATTTCGCATAAATTTACTACGGATTAAAATTAATATAAAATTTATTTATTATTTTTTTCGGATTGTGGCAACTCTAAATGGTGCACTTTGACAGTTGTATCTACCTCAAATAAAAAAAATGAGTGATCAGCTGTTGAATTGACTTCACCTTATAAGTACTTGTTTATACCCTAAACCACCATCAGTGGTGATAGAGGGTATATATAAGTTTGTCATTCCGTGTGTAACACCAAAAAATATTCATCTGAGACCCAACAATGTATATATATTCTGGGTCCTTATGAAATTCTGAGTCGATTTAGCTATGTCCGTCTGTCTGTCTGGTTAAAACACGCTCACGTTAAAACTAAACAAATGAAATCAACCAAATTCACTGAGAATATTCATTGTTTTCCTAAGCAGTTTGGTATTGAAAATCGGTTCACAGCGTAAAAAGTTATGAGTAAAAATTTCAGACTACCTAAAAAAATTAAGTTTTTGTCCCTAATTCTTGAGTAGTTTTCTCAGAAACTACCAAAGATAATTCGACAAATTTTGTCACAGATTATTTTTTCATCTATAGATTAATTATGTTTAAAATTGTAATAATCGATCTAAAATTTCCCATAGCCCCCATACAAAGGCACATATTCCCGGAAATTAATTTATCGTTAATAACATCCTCAAATATATCGGTATCAACACAAAATTTTGTACATATTGACATTATATGAACAGGAATCAAAACTACGGACTGTAAACTACGGAGATCTGTATCGGTCCACAATTGGTCATAGTTCCAATATAAGGTCCACTTTCGAAAATCACTTAAATTAACATATTTTATTGATAAATAAAGCTATCGGGATAAAATTCGACATGAATATGTTTTGTATATACATAAATCGTTGTAAGGAATGGTCATAGCTCCCATATAAGGTTCACATCCGAAAATCACTTAAATGAGCTTAAATCATAGATAAATAAAGCTATCTGGATAAAATTCGACATGAATGTGTTTTGTGTGTATATGAATTACTCTACGAAATTTGTTCCGGATCGGTCCATAATCGGTCATAGCTCCCATATAAGGTCCACTTTCGAAAATTACTTAAATGAACATATTTTATTGATAAATAAAGCTATCGGGATAAAATTCGACATGAATACATATTCATGAATACATATTCATACATGTATATACATAAATCATTCTACGGAATTTTTTTCCGGATCGGTCCATAATTGGTCATAGCTCCCATATAAGGTTCACATCCGAAAATCACTTAAACGAGCTTAATTCATAGATTAATAAAGTTATCTGGATAAAACTCGACATGAATGTGTTTTGTGTGTATATGAATTACTCTACGAAATTTGTTCCGGATCGGTCCATAATCGGTCATAGCTCCCATATAAGGTCCACATCCTAAAATCACTCAAATGCGCATAATTCATTGATTAATAAAGTTATCAGGGTTAGAACTCGAGGTGAATATGTTCTGTATATAGATATAAATCAATTAGTGAAATTTTTTCCGGGTCAGTCCACAATTGATACTGGCTCCCATATAAGGTCCACATTCTAAAATCACTCAAATGCGCATAATTATTGATAAATAAAGCTATCAGGGTAAAACTCGACGTGAATTTGTTTTGTGTATAATCATCCGTGAACATATTCCACATCGGTCCATAATTGGTTACATTCCATATAAGGAATTTTTCAGCATCGGTCCATATCTAGCTCCCATATAAGGTTCACTTCTGAAAACCACTTAATGCCACATAATTTATTATCATGCCACATAATTTTATACATTTATTACCATCAGTGGTGATAGAGGGTTTATATAAGTTTGTCATTCCGTGTGTAACACCAAGAAATAGTCATCTGAGACCCAACAAAGTATATATATTCTGGGTCCTTATGAAATTCTGAGTCGATTTAGCTATGCCCGTCTGTCCGTTTGTCTGTCTGTGTAAAACACGCTCACTTTAAAACGAAGCAAGATAATTAACCAAATTCACCCAAAATATTCACTATTATCCGGTACAGTTTGGTATTGAAAATGAGCAAAATCGGTTCACATCGAGAAAAGTTATGAATCAAAATTTAAAACAACTCCGAAAAAATAAGCATTTTTTACACATTCTGATGTAATTTTCTCGAAAACTATGCAAGATAATTTCATGAAAGTCATCATATATTCGTTTCTACATAATATCTTGATTCTTGCTGAAAATTGCCAAAATCGGTCCATAATTTCATATAACTCCCATTCAAAAGTACATATTCCCGGAAAATGAGTTTTTTGTTAATAACTTCCGTCAGTATGTTGATGTCTTCATAAAAATTTTACAACTTAAAATCTTATGTCAATTCATTGAGAGAAAAAATTTTCTGGATCGCTCCATAATTGGACATAGCTTCTATACAAGGTCCCTCCCGAAAATCACTTTAACGCGCATAACTCATTACTAAATTCAGATATCCATATAAAATTTGGAACAAAGTATTGCTCATACGCACAGAAATATTATTATGAAATTTTTTTCCGATCGGTCCATTCCGAAAATCACTTAAACTCACATAACTCATTACTAAATTAAGATATCCATATAAAATTTCGTAAAAGTATTGCTCATATGCACAGAAATATTACTGTGAATTTTTTTTCCGATCGGTCCATAATTGGTCATAGCTCCCGTACAAGGTCCCCTTCCGAAAATCACTAAAACGCACATAACTCATTACTAAATTAAGATATGCATATAAAGTTTGGTACAAGTATTGCTCACATATACAGAAATATTACTATGAAAGTTTTTTCCGATCGGTCCATAATTGGTCATAGCTCCCATACAAGGTTCCCTCCCGAAAATCAATTAAACGCACATAACTCATTACAAAATATTGATATCCATACATTTAGCACAAATATTCCTCTTATATACATAAATTACACTATAAAATTGTTTTACGATCGGTCCATATTTGGTCATAGCTCTCATACTAGGTCCCCTCCAGAAAATCACTTAAATGCACAATATTCATTGCCAAATAATGATGTAGATACAGAATTTTGAAATTTTGTCTTTATATACATAATTGGTCATAGCGCCTTTACGAAAATCTCTTAAACGCACATTACTCATTACCAAATAAAGCTATTGATACAAAATTTGGCACAAATATTAGTATTATATTAATATTAGGTCCATAACATGGGTGCGGTCGGTCCCATGCAAATGTCCCTTCAGAAAATCACTTGAACACACATTACTTATTACTAAATTACAATATAGATACAAAATTTGACTGAAATATAGCTTTTATGTACAGAAATTTTGCTTAAAGAATTTTTTACGATCGGTTTATAATTGGTCATACCTCCCATATTAAATCCTTCCACTAAAGCAATTTAACCGTATTTAACTAATTGCATTATCAATTTGTGTAGAACAAAATTATATATATATGTATTTTGAAAATCCTTAAATCTTTCACACACATGCACATTATTAAATATCGTTAAAGCATATTTTAGGTCGCTATAAAAATATAAAAGAAAATGGGGTTTGTAATGTTCAATAAATCTTGTAATTGTAACAGATTTAAGCTGTTTAAATCTTGGGGTTTTTCCATTTAAGACATGAAAAAACGTATTTCTACAAGTATTTGATCTATTAAAAAAGTATTACTTTAAAAATAGCTGGTGGAGGGTATTTAAGATTCGGCTCAGCCGAATATAGCACTTTAACTTGTTTTGTTTTGTTATTCTTCTCATTCGTACAACAACAAATCAATGCAATTAATACGTAGTTTCTCAAAAAAAAGTTTCTATGTGTGGACATTAAGGAAACTTCAAAAGAGAATTAAGAAAAAGTTTCTCAACAAAAGTTTCTTAGTATGGACCAGGTCTAAACACACAAAAAAACAAAATACACAAGGCAGTAAAACCAACAGACATCCAAACATACGAAACGAAATACACAAAAAACAAAATAGACAACGCAATGAAACCAACAGACATCCAAACATACGAAACTGAATACACCAAAAAACAAAACCAATATACACAAGGCAATGAAACATACGAAACGAAATACTCCAAAAAAAAGCAAAAACAAAATACACAACGCAATGAAACCAACAGACATCCAAACATACGAAACTGAATGCACCAAGAAACAAAAACAATATACACCCCTTCAAACATTTAAAAGAGAAAACTATTGCGCTTCACCCCAGACGCCACGTCAGAAACACTTCTGGACGATTGCACAGTGGTATAGGAAAAAAAAAAGAGGGAAATAATTCGGTAACTTCTAAACGGTTAATCCGATTTTAATGAAATTTGGTATGCACAAAGAGGAGGTGTTGTCGAGTTTAGGTTTTGAATTTGGACCTTATAGGCCAACCAGGGGCCCGGCGGGGGGTCCTCAAATTAGGACACCTCGGCTATGTTAAATTTTTAAAACGATCCTATTTCTTCATTTGAGTTCCGATTTAAAAAAAATTTCGTGTATAGAATCTCCTCATCGAGCTATTCGCATTTGAATATTAAAATTTTAAAATTTTTACCGTCCTTACTTTAGTTTTTTTGATAATAGCAGGTCCAAATATTTCCGATTTTCGCCATTTTTTTTTATTTGCTTAACAACAAGTTTATATACCAAGCAGTGAAAGAATTATGTAAAAATCATGACTGAGTCCAAAGTTATAGGCATTTAAATTTAAAAAATTAAAAAAAGGCGATTTTTTGTCATTTTTTTGGGAAAAAGTATCTTTTTCTTTTTAAGTTATCTAAAAAGTTTCTAAGAAGATGTATATAGAATTTATACTTTTTGGAAAGCTGACTTTACATAAAATACGATAAATGAAACAAAACCTAAAAATTTTTGATACCGAGGGGACCAGGTCCATCCAAAAAAACCCTATTTTTTATGGAAAATTAAATTTTGAGCAAAAATTCTCAAATCGCATAGTCGATATCAAATTATAGTGACCTGTTTTATATGACCCAATAAGTTCTTAATCATTTTGTAACGGGTTTCGATAACCCCGCCCCTGGTATGGATATAATAGGCAAAAAACCAAAAATCCCATTTTTGGGATTTTTTAAAACTTTTTTGGGAATTCCGGGATTTCTAATAAGAAAATTCGAAATTTTTATTTAATTTTGGATTTTGAGTAAAAAAATCTACCTAACTGTAAAATTTCATCAAAAAATATTCATAAATAAAATTTTTATTGCAATTTGAAAAATTTGTATCTTCGCAAAAACTGAATAAAAAACATTTTTTAATTTTTTTTAAAAAAAGTATTCCGCGAATTTTTTAATTTTCAAAAATTATATACAGTTTTGAAAAATAGACAAAATTACCTTTCCATTGATATATAACATGCCTACCTAATGTTTTTTAAGTGACAAATTAATTAGGGAAAACTCAACATCTTTTAGAAAATTTACCTAGCACTATTATTTTCATCCATATATGTAACAAATTTAAGAGTTAACCTTATGGATGAAAATAATAGTGCTAGGCAAATTTTCTAAAAGATGTTGAGTTTTCCCTAATTAATTTGTCACTTAAAAAACATTAGGTAGGCATGTTATATATCAATGGAAAGGTAATTTTGTCTATTTTTCAAAACTGTATATAATTTTTGAAAATTAAAAAATTCGCGGAATACTTTTTTAAAAAAAATTAAAAAATGTTTTTTATTCAGTTTTTGCGAAGATACAAATTTTTCAAATTGCAATAAAAATTTTATTTATGAATATTTTTTGATGAAATTTTACAGTTAGGTAGATTTTTTTACTCAAAATCCAAAATTAAATAAAAATTTCGAATTTTCTTATTAGAAATCCCGGAATTCCCAAAAAAGTTTTAAAAAATCCCAAAAATGGGATTTTTTGGTTTTTTGCCTATTATATCCATACCAGGGGCGGGGTTATCGAAACCCGTTACAAAATGATTAAGAACTTATTGGGTCATATAAAACAGGTCACTATAATTTGATATCGACTATGCGATTTGAGAATTTTTGCTCAAAATTTAATTTTCCATAAAAAATAGGGTTTTTTTGGATGGACCTGGTCCCCTCGGTATCAAAAATTTTTAGGTTTTGTTTCATTTATCGTATTTTATGTAAAGTCAGCTTTCCAAAAAGTATAAATTCTATATACATCTTCTTAGAAACTTTTTAGATAACTTAAAAAGAAAAAGATACTTTTTTCCCAAAAAAATGACAAAAAATCGCCTTTTTTTAATTTTTTAAATTTAAATGCCTATAACTTTGGACTCAGTCATGATTTTTACATAATTCTTTCACTGCTTGGTATATAAACTTGTTGTTAAGCAAATAAAAAAAAATGGCGAAAATCGGAAATATTTGGACCTGCTATTATCAAAAAAACTAAAGTAAGGACGGTAAAAATTTTAAAATTTTAATATTCAAATGCGAATATCTCCTAAACTATAAGAGATAATTTACTGCTATGACGACATTTTTTATAGTGCTCGATGAGGAGATTCTATATACGAAATTTTTTTTAAATCGGAACTCAAATGAAGAAATAGGATCGTTTTAAAAATTTAACATAGCCGAGGTGTCCTAATTTGAGGACCCCCCGCCGGGCCCCTGGTTGGCCTATAAGGTCCAAATTCAAAACCTAAACTCGACAACACCTCCTCTTTGTGCATACCAAATTTCATTAAAATCGGATTAACCGTTTAGAAGTTACCGAATTATTTCCCTCTTTTTTTTTTTCCTATACCACTGTGGATTGTCAGACGAGAACGCACATTTTACAAAAACAAAATACATTGAATTCGAATTTTCGTCTCCTAGAAATTTACTTTTAAGTTACTTCCGGATGATAGTTAGAAGAGTGCATCCATTTTGCTTAAACAAAAAATCATGCCTGTTAAATTTTTTTCATCTGGAAGTATACGTTTTAGTGACTTCTGTATGAGAGTTGGGTGAGAACACACATTTTACAATAACAAAATACATTGTTTCCTAATTTGTATCTTCTTGATTTGTATGTTTATGTCACTTCTGGAAGACAGTTTGAAGAGTGTTCACATTAATGTTGTATTTTATTCATCTGGAAGTGTGGATTGTAGTCACTTCTGTACAATTGTCAGACGAGAGCACACATTTTACAAAAACAAAATACATTGATTTCTAGTTTTCGCCGTCTGGAAGTATACTTTTAGGTTACATCCGGATGATAGTAAGAAGAGTACAAAAACAAAAAAAATATTAATACTCCATTTTTTTAGCGTGAAAAAAAATAAAAATAAATAATGCAGAAATTTTGTTAAGTTCAGTCATGTTCAGTTTTAATTATTCATCGTAAAACTTAAATGAGTTATTGAATTTAATGTTCATAGAAAAATAGTGTAATTAAAATATTGTGAATCTTAAGTAATAAAAAACAATATGACAGTATTGTGTTAAAAATCAACTGTTAATAAACATTTAAGAAGGTTTTCTAAATTGGCGAAGTGTATTACATAAATATATACCAAAAAGTATAAGGAAGGATTATATAAATAAAATTAAAAAGTAAGTTGTCATATTAAAATACTATTTTAGGAATGTGTTAACAACTCTAAACGGTTTCCATTTCCATTATTTTTAAAAAAGTCTAATATGTTTAATTAAAAATGTTTTTATAAAAAATTTCGACTCTCTCTTAATTCGTTTAGGAGGTATAAGCATTTAAAGACTTTTTCAAGTTGTACATTTCGGCTTTCATTTGATGAACATTGCATTTTTAACATATTTAGATTTATTTGAGTTAAATCTTAACTTTCAATATTTTTAAAACTATTTGCGCGTTTAGGTTTGGAATCATTATATTGAAATTAATACTACTGTTTTATACATAAATTATTTTTTGACTTGGGTCACTCGACACGAAATTGCCCATATAAGATATTTAATATTGAAATCAGATAGTTTTAAACCCACCTTTTTTAAATAAATACAATTTTATTAATTTTCATATAGCTTTGGATTTAATTATTCTAATTATAGGTACTTTTTTAGTTATTAACACCAGGTTTTTCTATGATCTATCATAAGATACTAATATTCTTAATATTTAGCATGCTGTTCCCAAGATATTGAACCTAAGTATTAGAAGAGAGCACCAGCGTTTAAATATGCAGCACTAGCACCACCTCTCTTGTATATGACTATAAAATAAATATGAAACTTTATCATTTTTGTATCACTTCGCTACTAAAAATTGCAGTCATATATATTCGTATTAATATAAAAATTGCAACTCGTGTTTGCAATTTCTAGTAGCAGGCAGACATAATTGCAGGCCAACACAAATATATTTTTGTGCTTTAGCAGCGCACACTCAAATTTGTTAAACTAATATGGCGAGTATTGATGTTATTTTTGTTTGCGTTTAGTTTTTCCTAGCAGCAATGTAACTTTATTTTGGTTTTGCTACTGCCAGTTGTAGTTTTATTTATTATTTTTTTGGCAATATTGATGCTGGAATTTGTAAATAAACATATGTAGGTATGTATGTAAGTACACTCACAGTTTTATGACATTTCATGAGCTTAAATTCAATATTACACTTCACATTTGTACGTATGTATGTATGTATGTATGTATGTATGTATGTATGTATGTATGTATGTATGTATGTATGATGTATGATGTATGTATGTAGTATGTATGTATGTATGTATGTATGTACTGTATGTATGTATGTATGTATGTATGTATGTATGTATGTATGTATGTATGTATGTATGTATGTCTGTATGTATGTATGTATGTATGTATGTATGTATGTATGTATGTATGTATGTATGTATGTATGTATGTATGTATGTATGTATGTATGTATGTATGTATGTATGTATGTATGTATGTATGTATGTATGTATGTATGTATGTATGTATGTATGTATGTATGTATGTATGTTATGTATGTATGTATGTATGTATGTATGTATGTATGTATGTATGTATGTATGTATGTATGTATGTATGTATGTATGTATGTATGGTATGTATGTATGTATGTATGTATGTATGTATGTATGTATGTATGTATGTATGTATGTATGTATGTATGTATGTATGTATGTATGTATGTATGTATGTATGTATGTATGTATGTATGTATGTATGTATGTATGTATGTATGTATGTATGTATGTATGTATGTATGTATGTATGTATGTATGTATGTATGTATGTATGTATGTATGTATGTATGTATGTATGTATGTATGTATGTATGTAGTATGTATGTATGTATGTATGTATGTATGTATGTATGTATGTATGTATGTATGTATGTATGTATGTATGTATGTATGTATGTATGTATGTATGTATGTATGTATGTATGTATGTATGTATGTATGTATGTATGTATGTATGTATGTATGTATGTATGTATGTATGTATGTATTTATGTATGTATGTATGTATGTATGTATGTATGTATGTATATATGTATATATGTATATATGTATATTTATTATTATCCATCGATCCATCGATGATATTCGACCTATAACATCCTGTACTGATTGACATATTAATTATTAAAATATAGTTTAAAAATTCTCATAGTTTCTGTATGATATAATACAGAAAATACTACCTTGATATTTGTTTGTTTTTTTTTTCCTTAATGTTTTACAAAATAATATTAACTACATTTCTTAAAAAAAATATATATAATAATCTTCCACATTTTAGCAGTGTGATTTGAATAATTTGTAAAGTAAGCTCATTAGAATTCAACAAAAACAAGTAAGAAATTATAGTCGGGCGGGGCCGACCATATGATACCCTACACCAGTTATGAATATTAAATGTGATTTATTTTTCATAATAAAGCATTTATCTTCAATATTCCCTTGTTCCGATACATTTAAGCAATTTATGGATGAAAAACTAATTGTCTGAAAGAGGCTTTATATGGGGGCTAGGGGCAAATATGGACCAAGCCCGATAAAATTTTGTGAATATATCTATATTGACATAATATTTTAATATCATCGCGATATTTGTGTTTATAAGCTAATTTGGGACATTCAAGTAATTTTCTGAAGGGGACTTTGTATGGGAGCTAGGGTCAAATGTGGCCCGATCTTTATGAAATTTGGCAGAGTCATCAAGACTTCTATAAAACTTAGTTGTGCCGTATTTTACCGATATATCTGTATATTTAACATAATTATGAGCTCAGAAGCCCTTTTCGGGGGGTTCTGTTCTATGGGGGCTAGGTGAAATAATGGACCGATTTTAACCATTTTCAATAGGCTTCGTCCTTAGGTCAAACGTGCGTGCCAAATTTCATCCAATTATCTTGAAAATTGCGACCTGTACCTTGCGCACAAGGTTTACATGGACAGCCAGCCAGCCAGACGGACGGACGGACATAGCTTAATCGACTCAGAAAACAATTCTAAGCCGATTGGTATACTTTAAGGTGGGTCTAGGACGAATATTTTTGTATGTTACAAACATCAGCACAAATCCAATATACCCTCCCCACTAAAGTGGTGTAGGGTATAAATATTTTAATTATGTGTGTTCACCCTGTTTTATACAAGGTGATTATAAATTTATTAATTTCTACAACAAAAAATTTTTAAAACTATCATTTGGTTATAAAATTGTTATAAGTATAAGAATATTATCTTACAACTACATTGCTCAAAAATGTTTATTCATTAGAACAAAATAATAAAAACATCTAAAGAACGCTTTTAATTTGAGTTGTGTTTTATGGGGTAGCCATATTTTCAATAACATATACATATTTATTTAATTCATATGGAGGTTCCAAGCCCCCTAATAAAAGTCTGCCCATTTTTTCCTAATGTTCATAATGAAGTTAAAGTTTTTCGTCAAAATTAGAAGATTCTGACTCTAATAGTTTCCGAGAAAAACGATTTCTGTATTTAATTCATATCGGAGGTGCCACTATGTATATTTTACAAACTATTTTTTATGTTGCGAAAAATAATTATCCTTAATTAGAGATTAAAGATAAAATAAAATATAAGAAAACAATAAATAAATTTGCAGCTAGCAGTTGCAAAACAAAATTTAATTGCTGCTAGGAAAAACTCAGCGCAAATAAAAATGTCATCAATACTAGCCATATTAGTTTAACAGATTTGAGTGTGCGCTGCTATAGCACAAAAATATATTTTTTTTCTTGTACATCAAACAAGAGATTAATACTGTTCATTCGTGCTGCTAGAGATTTCAGTGTAACGTCGCAATTTTTCTAGTTAAACATAAAAACAGAACGGCAATATTTAGTAGCAATGTTCTTTAAATCTGAAAAAGTTTAAATATTTTTAGTATGACGATTGATAAAAATGTGTATTTTGCGGCAAATGCTGACTAATATATTACTAAAAGTAAACACTGTTTCCAAATTCATTACAGTTTAGAATTTATCGAGGATTAAAGTTTATATTTTTAAGATTTTTTTTCAAGAAGCATAATATTTAAAATAATATTATATTGTTAATATACCCAGCAGTTCGACGGGACAGTCCGGAACTAACCACTTGACATACCACTTGTGGTAGCCCCTAGCCACCCGACTACCCAAGTGACCAACCATTTTAACATGGGCTTGTCCTACAAGGAAGTCAATCGTCACTCTACAGTCTACAACGAGACTGTCAAGAGGTAGTCAAAAGTAGTCAATGGATGGTAATCTCCAAATGGGTTCTTGGGAGTCAGTCACATTACTAACTCTTTTACTAGTTACTTTACTAGCTATTGACGTGTCCTAGGAGAGAGTCAAGTGTCCCCAAGTAGATAGTCCAATGGACAGTTACTGCAGTAGGGTTAAATAACCGGTACGTCAAAGTTTAACTCTAAAAATTATGAAAAATAAGAAAAAAACTTTTTTAAAATTACTTTTATTTCTAGTTCAAATAAGTATTGAAATAAATATTTTTAATATTGCAGCTTATTTGCATCTTTAGTTAAATCCGACTTTTTCGAAATTTATTGTTACACATAAATGACTCTGAAAGAATAGAATTTGCTATATCAAGGAGAGATTATTTTTTGCCTAATTTCTGCTAAAAAGTTTTGTTTTAATCAGGGTTTCAAAAAACTGCTAATTGCAGTCGCAAATTACTAAATATTTGACTAAATTTAGTACCATGCTTAAAAAATAGTAACTCGTTAAAATTTCCCCTTACAAGCAGGGTTGTCAGATTTTTTTTACCTCCATCGCCAAAAGCTAAACGCATAATCGCCAAAAATCGCCAAAATAAAATATTATTTATTTATTTATTCCAAAATAAAAATCGTTTAAAAAATCATTTATATTTATTTATTTCATGTATTATAAAGTCAATATAAATCTAATAAAAGTCTATAATAAAATATTATATTTTTTTTTACTTTACATTTGTACTTTTAGTGCATTAGTTATTTATATTAAATTTATATCGAAATATTTTTTACAAAAATTAATTGCATAAATCTATAATATCATATACCTCATTCTCTGCAGATTCATTTTCACTGCTTGGTGTATCATACATTGTATTAGAATTAAACTTTTTTAACATTTTATCTGTAGGCTGAAATGAATTGCAACAATATTTATTAACATTCATATAACTTATTATTCTTATCAATGAATCTAAAAGTTCATATTGAATTTTATTACGTAAGCGAGTTTTAGTGTAATTCATAATAGAAAATACCCTTTCTACGCAAGCGTTGCTGGTTGGTAAAATTAACATGTTTAGAACGGCCAATGCTAAATCTTTAAAGTGAAATGTTCCAGCCGCATCGCAATAATTGTAAACTTGTGGCCAAAAGTCTAATAAATTTTTTGGGATTTCACCTTTAAAGACCTCAGTCCAATTGATATATGCTAATTTTGACCATTGCAATTCATATTCCCCTGCAGATATTTTTGGATTTAAAAATAAATTTAACGAATTTTGAACTTCCGAAAATTTTACTTGTGTTAAAGGGTATCCCCATTTTAATATTGAAAATTCTTTATATGTTTTAAAAATATTTATATTTTCAGGTAACCGTTTTAGCATTTCTTTTAATAGTTTTTTTAAGTACAAAAAACAATTTTCTTTTAAAATGTCTGCATCATATTCATTCATTTTTATATTTTTTAATTCCATTTCAAATTCTGTGCCAAAATCCATAGATTCCAATGGCAGAAAAGAATCAGGCGAATCAATAGCCAAATTTAATGAACATATTAAGTTATCCAAATTTCCATTATTTTTTAAAATTGACGGCTTAAACATTTTAGAAGAAAAAATTAATATTGTTGAAACTATTTCATCATACATGCTACCTGCATCCATATGATCAGATTGAAATTCTAAATTTAAATGATTCATTTTATTAACTATTGGGTTAATAAATATCAAAAAAAGTCTATTTTTTTCGTCAGATAATTCTTTATAAATATGTTGAGCAGTCTTGTCATTTTCAGCAGTTGAGATTAAAGAAAAGTGGTATTTTAACTCCACCCACTGCTCCAAAACTCTTCTGATGGCGGCCCCATAAGACAGCCAACGAGTCCCCGATATTTGCACAAGTTTTCTAAAATTATTTGAATCAACTCCAATGTTAACCAAATCAAAAGCTCTTTTGTATAGTAAAGTACGAAGTGGGCTGTGGCTAAAATAGTTGTAAATTTCTTTAAGTAAAAAGTCTGCATTTTTGGGAATTTCACTTGAGGCTTTGGAGCAGCATAAATGGAGGGAGTGGCAGGTACATTTTAAAAGTAATAATTGTGGATTTTCTTGTTTTAAAAGGATAAATAACGATTTATTTTTACCACATAGATTACTGGCCCCGTCAGTTCCAAGAGCTATTAAGTTTTTTATATTTAAACCCACTTTGTTTAAAAACAGTTTCATACCTTCAAAAAGATGTGTTGCAGTAGCTTCTTCTACCAGGAAAATGCCCAAAAAATGGGTAACAATTTTAAGTCTTTTATGATCAAAAAATCTTACACAAATGCTCATCCATTTAGTTTGGGATATATCGGTAGATTCATCTACCACCAAACTGTAAAAATTATCACCAATATCTTTCACCAAATCCACTAAAATTGACGGAGAAACGACATTTTTGATAATAGCAGTACACTTAGTTTTGTGCAGCCTTAATTTTTCAAATGCACTTTCTTTTGTTGAGCAGTTTCGTAGCAAGGTTGTAAGGTGGTCAACAGAAGCAATTGAGCTATGTTTTGCAATAAAAACGGCTAGTTTAATGTCAATAATTTTAGACTCATTTGATTGCGGCTGTATTACTAAAAGTATATAAAAATACATTAAAATTTATTTTATATATTTGTTTAAAATGAACTTACTAAAATTTTCAATTTTGTTTTGCTTAAACAGCACCGCCATATTAGAAATGTGTTTATTACTTTCTGAATGCTTTTTTAGATCGATCTTATGGGATCTTAGAGCTATTTTGCATCCAAAACACCACGATGTATATTGGTCGTTAGATGTTGATTGGTACGACAAAGGGGCATCTGCAATAGATTTTAGCCAACCTACAAATTTAAGTCATTAAAAGGTTTAAAATATTACATTTGTGTACTTACCTTTGGCCCAAATTTCATTTTCCCACTCCTTTCGATGTCGACAATCTACTTTAATTTTTTTTGAAGAAGATGCCATTATAACATTTACGTTTTTTAAATAATGCTTTAATAGTATTTCTTTAATTTTTTACTTCTCCTAAATGTTTTCTTTTGAAGTCTTAATTTTTCTATTTACCGTTAACTAATTTGACACTTGTTTGCCATCAATACTGCACATTTAAAGAGGTGTCACACATCACATTTTTCAATATCAATTTTGACGGAAAAGTACTATTAACAACAACAATCAGCTTGTTGTTTTTGTATTGTTTTACAAGTGTACGAAATGTCAAAGATATTGTTATAACCCATAAATATGAACTGATTTACTTGTTGTCATTAATTGTGTCATTCACTATGTAATAATAACATAATATATGAGGGATACCAGAGATGTATAATGTTATGTTATTAAATTTAAGTGTTAAAAAAGGTATTTCAAAAAAATAAAAGTAATTTGTTAAAAAATAGCCAAATAAATCGCCAACTAGTCTGTAAATCGCCAAAAACTCGCCACGTCGCCAATTGAAAATTTTGGTCGCCAAAGGCAATGAAAAATCGCCACGTTTGGCGAGAAATCGCCACATCTGACAGCCCTGCTTACAAGCTAACTGAAGTCAGTCAACTGTGTCAACACATTGCTGCAATAACTTGCAAGTGGTTTTGTTTTTCTTCAGCAGCCACACACACAAGCAGCGGCCATGTTAAGTTTTTCAACTCAGCCGAACTGAACACAACGACTGAACAGTAAAAACAGTTTTGCGTGTGCTGCTTACGTATTGCTTAGTTTTTGGTTTCGTTTTCTTACTAAGGGACGTAAAAAAAACTGATAGTTTGACTGGTTAGTACAAATCAAGCCGACTGAACAATAAAACTTGATGGGTTGTTTGTTCATTAAGACTTTGTTATTGTATGCAATTTGTTTTAGTATATTGTATGTCAAATTGTATGTTAAATTTGACAAAAGTAAACAAAGTAATTGATAATTATTGCTAATAGAAATTGTTAATTAATTTAAAATTTATAAAATTATAAATTACTATACTTATAAATTTAGATATTTTCTTTAAATAAAAATTGATTTAAATTTAAGCATTTTGATGATTTTTTAGTGAGATTTTGTTATTGTATGTATGTATGTATATTAGGGTGGGTCGAAAATAGGCTTTTCGCTCGGATCAACATCTAATAGTGAAATTGTGTTGTATTTTAACGTCAAATGGAAGACTGTAAAATATTTATTATTCAATTATTTTGAGGGTAAGAGCACGCGCATCGCTGCCAAAGTTTGTAAATGCGTTTATATGGGAAAAATGGCACTTTTTGGAGTTTTTTCACAAAATTAGGCTTTAAGTATTAATTATTGCACCATTTTATAGCAAAATCGTAATGTCTACAAAATTGTCTTTCCAAAAAGATGGAAAAACTCAAATTTCGTTAAACATATTTTGAGTTATTAAAATTTCCCCCGAGAATTTTGTGATTCTGAAGACATATAAAAGTAAATATAAGAAAATTTTTGTTAGTTTTGAAAAATTTTACAAGAAACTATTATGTTTATCCTTATAAGGTTCATAAATGTGCTAGTACGAATTTTTGTTCAAATTGGATAACGCTTACTCGGTTTAGTCTGTGGTCAAAAAAGGGCCATTATTTTAACAGCATCTCCAAAACTCCATTTTCAAACTTTAAAAAATTTTGTTAAATGGATTATTAAAAATTAAAGTTTTTTATGCTGGATATTATAAAGGACATATATAAAAATTAAACACAGAAAGAATGAGCTTAATACCTCTCATAGTTTTACCGTACCTGCGATGTGAATTTGAAGGATTTCGGGAAAAAGGCAATTTTTGCCAATAATTAAGTAAAAATTATATTATTACCAATTGTTGCTTAATTTTGATCAAGTAAATTGCGATTATTATTTCCGAGTCCATGGAAAGTTAGTTCTAATCAAATTTTCGAAACTAAAAATCATTAACCCTCTAAACACCGGTGTCAAAATCAAATTTTTGAATTTTATGTTCTTGAAGAAATAAGAGCATGATGTTGTTAATTTGTTGATGGATATTGATGAAACTTCTTAGAAGTTATTTTTACTACATTCAAATTCAATCCATTAAATCTATAAGAAAGTTAATTTTAGAAAATTCCTTTTTAAAAGTGTTTTTGTAGTGTTTAAAAAATCGGTCTTGAATTGACCCCAAGTATGACAGAGGGTTAATTTTTGAAGAAGTTTGATTCCTAGATTTCTGGATATATTTTCGTGTAGTTTGTCAAAATCAATTCATAATTAAATACACAATATTTTGCTATTTATATTAAATATACAAAAACTTGATTTTGACCCCGGTTTTTAGAGGGTTAATGATTTTTAATTTCGGAAATTTTATCAGAAATAATTTTTCATGGACTCGGAAATAATAATCGCAATTTAATTGATCAAAATTAAGCAACAATTGGTAATAATATAATTTTTACTTAATTATTGGCAAAAATTGCCTTTTTCCCGAAATCCTTCAAATTCACATCGCAGGTACGGTAAAACTATGAGAGGTATTAAGCTCATTCTTTCTGTGTTTAATTCTTATATATTCTTTATAATATCCAGCATAGAAAACTTTAATTTTTAATAATCCATTTAACAAAATTTTTTAAAGTTTGAAAATGGAGTTTTGGAGATGCTGTTAAAATAATGGCCCTTTTTTGACCACAGACAAAACCGAGTAAGTGTTATCCAATTTGAACAAAAATTCGTACTAGCACATTTATGAACCTTATAAAGATATTTTTTTGTAAAATTTTTCAAAACTAACAAAAATTTTCTTATATTTACTTTTATATGTCTTCAGAATCACAAAATTCTCGGGGGAAATTTTAATAACTCAAAATTTGTTTAACGAATTTTGAGTTTTTCCATCTTTTTGGAAAGACAATTTTGTAGACATTACGATTTTGCTATAAAATGGTGCAATAATTAATACTTAAAGCCTCATTTTGTGAAAAAACTCCAAAAAGTGCCATTTTTCTCATATAAACGCATTTACAAACTTTGGCGGCGATGCGCGGGCTCTTACCCTCAAAATAATTGAATAATATTTTACAGTCTTCCATTTGACGTTAAAATACAACACAATTTCACTATTAGATGTTGATCCGAGCGAAAAGCCTATTTTCGACCCACCCTAATATACATACATACATACAATAACAAAATCTCACTAAAAAATCATCAAAATGCTTAAATTTAAATCAATTTTTATTTAAAGAAAATATCTAAATTTATAAGTATAGTACTTTATAATTTTATAAATTTTAAATTAATTAACAATTTCTATTAGCAATAATTATCAATTACTTTATTTACTTTTGTCAACATTAAACACAAAAACATACAATATACTAAAACAAATTGCATACAATAACAAAGTCTTACTGAACAAACAACCCATCAAGTTTTATTGTTCAGTTGGCTTGATTTGTACTAACCAGTCAAACTATCAGTTTTTTTTACGTCCCTTAGTAAGAAAACGAAACCAAGAACTAAGCAATACGTAAGCAGCACACGCAAATCTGTTTTTACTGTTCAGTCGTTGTGTTCAGTTCGGCTGAGTTGAAAAAACTGCTGAAGAAAAACAAAACCACTTGCAAGTTATTGCAGCAGTGCGTTGACACAGTTGACTGACTTCAGTTAGCTTGTGAGGGAAAAATAAATACTTGAACTTTCTTCAGTTCAGTCGGCATTTAAAAAAATAAAACTAAAAACTAAATATTAAACCCTGGTTTTAATCTCATCTTTAATAAATTCACTTTTCCAAATTGTAAATATTTCTTATAAAAATCTCATAACTTTTACTATTTTTTAATTTACTTAAAAAAATTATATTTTAAAACTCACACAACAAAATTTTTAGCGAGAACTTTCTTAAACAACTTATTAAAGTCAACTAAAATAAAATCAAATAACTTAACAAGTTAGAATCTTAAATACCCTCCACCAGCAAGTTACTTTTTATTAAAACCCATTTAATTATATAATTTTTAGATAACTTGACAAAATATTTGTTTCTGTATTGAGGATACTAACATTTATGCATATGTCGAACTAATTTTGATTAGGTCCATTTTAAGAGAATGATTTATCTATACACAGAACACAATCATGTCGAATTTTATCCGGATATAATCATTTAATAACGAATTAAGTGATGTTAAGTGATTTTCAGAAGTTAACCTTTTATGGGAGTTAAGACAACTTATGGACCGATCTGGAAAAATTTCCGTAGAGTGATTTATATATACAAAGTACACATTTATGTCGAATTTTATCCCGATAACTTTGATTATCAATATGCATTTAAGCGATTTTCAGAAATGGTCCAATTAAGGACCGATAAGAAAAAATTTCGTATAATTATTTATATAAAAAAAATCAAGTCGAATTTTACTCCAATAGATTAATGAAATATGTGCGTTTAGGTGATTTTCGGAATTGGACTTTATATAGGAGGTATAACCAATTACGGGCCTATCCGGTAATATACATATATGTACACGAAACATATTTGTGTCGAATTTTATCAAAATGTCTTTATTTGACAATGAAATATGTGCGTTTAAGTGATTTTTTGAAGTGGACCTTATGTAGGAGCTATTTAAAAATATGGACCGATCCGGAAAGAATTTGGTAGAAATATTTATATGCTCACAAAACATATTCAAGTCGTACTTTATCCCGATAGCTTTATTATTCAAAGAAAAATATGAGTCTAAGTGATTTTCGTATGTGGACCTTATACGGGAGCCTATCCGGAAAACATATTTGTGTCGATTTTTATCAAGATAACTTTATTTGACAATGAAATATGTATGTTTAAGTGATTTTAGGAAGTGGGCCTTATATGGAAGCTATGACCAATAATGGACCGATCCGGGAAAAAAGTGGTAGAATGATTTATATGTACACAAAACATATCCAAGTCGAATTTTATCCCTATAGCTTTAGAATTCAATGAAATATATGCGTTAAAGTGATTTTCGGAAGTGGACCTTATATATGAGCTATCCGGAAAAATTTCGTAGAGTGATTCATATTTAGACAAAACATTTGTGTCGAATTTTATCAAGATAGCTTTATTTGGCAATGAAATATGTGCTTTTAAGTGATTTTCGGAAGTGGGCTTTATATAGGAGCTATGACCAACAGTGGACCGATCTGTAAAACATTTGGTAGAATGATTTGTATGTATACAAAACATATTCAAGTTGAATTTTATCTCTATAGCTTGGGAATTCAATGAAATATATGCGTTTAAGTGATTTTCGGCAGTGGACCTTATATGAGAGCTATGACCAATTGTGGGCCTATACGGAAAAAATTTCATAGAGTGATTCATATTTAGACAAAACATATTTATGTCGAATTTTATTTAGATAGCTTTATTTGACAATGAAATGTGTGCTTTTAAGTGATTTTCGGAAGTGGGCCTTATATTGGAGCTATGACCTATAATGGACCGATCCGTAGAATGATTTGTATGTACACAAAACATATTTACCTCGAATTTTATCACAATAGCTTTATTTGTCAATGAATTATGTGCGTTTATGTGATTTTCGGCAGTGGACCTTATATGAGAGCTATGATCAATTGTGGACCGACTGAGATCTACGTTAGTAGTATGATTTCTGCTCATATAATATTTGTATGTACAAAATTTTGTGTTGATACCGATATATTTTAGGGAGTTATTAATGATAAACTAATTTCTGGGAATATATACCTTTGTATGGGGGCTATGTAAAATTTTGGATCAGTTATTTTGATTTTCAACACAATTAATCCCTGGGTAAAAAAAAAATAATGTGTGACAAATTTCATCGAATTATCTTTTGTAGTTTCTGAGAAAACGACTTAAGAGGTAGTCTGAAATTTTTACTCATAACTTTTAACGTTGTGAACCGATTTTGATGATTTTCAACACCAAATTGCTTAGGATAACAATAAATATATTTGGTGAACGACCCAGAATTTGATAAGGACCCGGAATATATATACTTTGTTGGGTCTCAGATAAATATTTCTTGGTGTTACACACGGAATGACAAACTTATATATACCCTCTATCACCACTGATGATGGTGGAGGGTATAACAATATACACAAGGCAATGAAACACACAGGCATCCAAACATACCACAGTGGGGCAGAATGGAAATTTTTTGGAAATAAATCTGGCATTTCTAAACGGCTGATCCGATCGGGATAAAATTTGGCGTGAGCGTAGCCAAGGAGTATTCGAGTTTAAGTTTTGAAGATGAACCCTGCAGATGCCCCAGGGACGGCGCTGTGGCGGCTCAAAGTAGGGTACCTACGACATGTAAAATTTTTAAACTCGTGCCATTTTTTTGTTTTTCACCCAAATACAAAGATTTTTATATTTTGTGAAAGCGCTCGACGAGATCTACTTATCTCTTATAATATCCGAGTTATAGACATTTAAAAATTTAGTGATACAAAATTTACCATACCTTGGTCCGCCTTTTTTTGAATACCGGGCGTAATTTTGGACCAAATGGACTCAATTTTTTCTTGTTAGTTAGACAACAATTTCCAATAATATACAAAAAATTTCAGATCAATATCATTTACTGATCCAAAAATATACGTTTTTTAATTTAAAAATTCAAAAAATTTTAGATTTTTGGCGTTTTTTTGCCAAAAATGTGTCTTAACTCTTTTATTAATAAAATAAAATTTTCTTTAAGAACATATAACAATTTTATAATTTTCTAAAAGGTATCTTTACGCAGAACGCTTTGGCGTAAAAAACTTGTCCTATTTTTTGAAAATGTTGCCACTGCGTCCTTCCGAATGTGACCTATTTTTTATCAAAACTTCAACTTTGGGCGACATGTTCTAAAATCCCAAAGCTGGGATCAGAAAACTGAAAGCACTTTTGGAAACCTCAATATGTTTTCTATTTACTCCAAAAGTATTTTCCCAGCCCTGAAAGAAATGTGGACCCTATGGGCAAAAAAGTAAAAAATCCCATTTTTGGAATTTTCATTCCTATTTTTGGGAATTGCGGGATGCCCTTTGACCTTTTCAATTTTTTTTTGCATTTTCTTATTTTAAATGACAAATTTAACAAGCGTTGAAAATTTCATTGAGTTTTGTTCATAAATAAAGATTTTGTCATATATTACATATTTGTTTAATTTCTAAAACTATGATTTATATCAAAATTTTAATAGGGTCGCAGATAGCTACAACAATTTAGTCCATATTTATCCCTTAATATCATTTTCATCTTTTTCATATTTTAGTATTAAGTATGACAGAACATATTTAAATCTTATATTTACCTATTTTCTATTTGTTTGCTTATCCTTATAATTGAAAGGTCCTATTATGCTTAAATTTTAAAAAATTTATAACTATTTTTTACCTAAATTTTTTCGACAGATCATTTCGTTCTGTTTCGTTTATGATCATATACAGGTAATGATAATTTCGATTCATTCACTAATAAGAAATATCAATGACTGAATTACAGGTTATAGTAATATAGTTCTAAATGTTAATAGGTAGACAATTTATAATTTTTATACCCACCATCAAAAAAGATGGGGGGTATATTGATTTTGTCATTCCGTTTGTAACACATCGAAATATTGCCCATAGACCCATAAAAGTATATATATTCCGGGTCCTTATTAAATTCTAAGACGATCTAGCCATGTCCGTCCGTCTGTCCGTCTGTCCGTCCGTCCGTCCGTCCGTCCGTCCGTCTGTCTGTTAAAATCACGATAGGGACCACACGAGAGGAGCTAGACAGTTGAAATTTTCCATAAATATTCTCTATTGCTAAGGTTTGTTTGGTATTGAAAATGGGCAATATCGGTCCAATTTTTCGGATAGCCCCCATACAAGTGGACCTCCAAAAAACAGCTTTAACGGACATAACTGCTTTAGTAGTACGAGCATAGCGATGAAATTTGACATAAATAAGTTTCATATGAGCCATTATCTTTCTACCAAATTTTTTGAGGATCGGCCCATAAATGACCCTACTCCTCATATAAGGTCCCCTTCAGAAAATGACTTTAACACACATTACAGCTTCAAAAATGCGAGTATAGCGATGAAATTCGATATAAGAAAGTTTCTTACGAACCAAAATTTCTCCACGATTTTTTTTTGGGATCGGCCCATAAATGACCCTACCCCCCATATAAGGTCCCCTTCAGAAAATGACTTTAACACTCATTACTGGCCCAAAAATGCGAGTATAGCGATGAAATTCGGTATAAATAAGTTTTTAACGAACTAAAACCTCTCTACATTTCTATTTTAGGATCGGCCCATAAATGACCCTACCCCCATATACGGTCCCCTTCTGAAAATGACTCTAACACTCATTACTGGTCCCAAAATGCAAGTATAGCAATGAAATTCTACATAAATAAGTTTCATGTGAGCTAAAATTTTTCTACCAAATTTTTTGAGGATCGGTCCATAATTGACCCTATCCCCATATAAGGTCCCCTTCAGAAAATGACTTTAACACTCATTACTGGTCCAAAAATGCGAGTATAGCGATGAAATTCGGTATAAGTAAGTTTCTTACGAACCAAAATCGCTCTACGAATTTTTTTAAGATCGTCCCATAAATGACCCTATCCTCCATATAAGGTCCCCTTCTGAAGATGACTTTAACGCTCATTACTGGCTAAAAATTACGAATATAGCAATAACATTTTACACAATTAAGTTCCTCGCGAGCCAAAATCTTTTTAATAACTTTTATGTGGATAGGTCCATAATTGGCCCTACTCCCGCTATTGGGTCCACTTCAGGAAATAGCCTCAACGCTCATTACTGTCTTAAAAATATGTGTAAAGCGATGAAATGCTACACACGTAAGTTTCTTACGAGCCAAAACCTCTGTACCAATTTTTTTTGGATCGGCCAATAAATGACCCTTCCCGCATATAAGGACCCCCTCTGCAAATAACTATAATGCTCATTACTGGCTTAAAAATATGACTGTAGTGACGAAAATTTATGCACATAAGTTTAATGCGTGCCAAAATCTCTCCACCAAATTTAGGGAGGATCGGTCCATAATTTACCCTACCGCCCTTCAGAAAATACTTAAACGATCATTACTGGCTTAAAAATATGAGTTATGAAATACGGTTGTGAAATTCGCTCCGAATTTCATGCGGAATGTGTCGGTAATTCACTCTACCCCCCATGCAAGCCCCCTTTATAAAATTACAACGTTAATTACTGGCATAAAAATTCGAGTACAGCGATGATATTTAATGTAAACAAGTTTTATATGAATCAAAATCGGTCTACAAAAAATGTTATGAAGATAGGTCAACAATTGACCATACACCATATGAGTTCCTCTTTAGAAAATTTTATGAAGTAAATTCAGATAATTGGATAATTTATACTTAGGAACATAATTCTTCATTCCGAATTTAATGAGGACTCATTTATAACTGACCCTATCCCCTATAAAAGGTTCCCTTCAGGAAAGAGTTTTGGTTATTGAAATACGAGTTTTCCTTATTTAAAATAAGAGTATAGCGCTGAAATTTTGTTAGTTCAAAAGAGCTCGGTCCATAATTGACTTAAGCCATATTCCAAATATCACCCTGATGTTTATAGGGGAGCATTCCTTTTATGGCATACAGTTTGATGGTGGGTATATGAGATTCGGAACAGCCGAATATAACACTCTTACTTGTTTACTTTGAAATACCTGTATCGGAAATGACAAGAATTGGTATATAAGAAAACTTCTTAGATTTTAACTACCATATTTAATAAATCTACAATGAAGATTACATTAAAGTACGAAGAGTTGTGTTCCGTTTTATGGGGTATATCTTCAAAAGGGCCAGAAAGAATTGAAGACATTTCAAATTATATAAAAACTACATATAGTAGAAAAGTAGACAAAACAGGCATATCAAAAATTGAAAACTTTTTAAAACTTTTTGATGTAAAAAGTAAGTCTGTGGATGGAAATCAAAAGAAATTTCTATTAAAATTTTGTAGTTGGATGGAAACTACTACGGAAATCTCAACTTTCAACACATCAACAGGAGCGCCTTGCAAGTCATACGAAGACTTATGTTCAAGGTCAAAAAAAAAGAGGGTCACACAAAAACTTTTTTCAATCTCAAATGAGGAAATTGCTGATACATTTAACGAAATGCTGAAAAAGGAAAACCAACCTATGGATGTCGTACATATTGCAACTATTCTTCCTAATGCATCACCAAAACGACTTAAGCGAATTGTGGAAAGTATACCAACTCCAACATCACAATCAAATTTTACTGAAGAGGAAGCAATAGCGCTTATGTTGGAACTGGGTCTCAGTCGAAATAAGTACCAAATATTAAGGAAAGCTCTGCATGAAAAAGGACACAATATATTACCACCATAGAAGGCGATCTAGGAAAAAAAACAAACTATCCTACCATCACCTATTGCTGTTAATGATGTGGAAGCTTGTATTGATATATCATCTTTGCTCGAAAACACAGGATCAAGAATTGTGTCAGACTTTTCAGAAGACCAACTAAGGAAAATTCATAACTGTGATGTTGTCTTAATATGTAGGTGGGGATGTGACGGTTTATCAGCACTTCCAGAATACAAACAAGCTTGTGGAAATCGGACATTAGCAGACTACAAAAGTGTATTTATGTCATCATTAGTGCCATTACGAATTCGTTCATATTCCCTTAATCCATCATCGTCAAGCATCGGAAATTCATTTGAAGATATATATATCAATACAACTCCGGGTTCAAAAAATTTTTGTAGACCCATTGGATTTGAACATATAATGGAGTCAAAGAAAACAACAAAAGATTTAGTGGAATATTTAAAAGATGAAATAAATGCACTGGAGCCCATTTGCATAAAAATAAAGGAATTCTCTATTAACGTATCATATCAGCTAAGCTTAACAATGATTGATGGAAAGGTCAGCAATGCCATAACAGAAACTTCTTCCTTCTGGAGATGCTCAATATGTAATGAGAAAAAGTCGCAATTCTCAAATATAAACAAAAGCAGAAGTATTAATGAAGAAGACCTGTCTTTCGAAATTTCACCACTTCATGCCAGAATACGATTTTTGGATTACTTTTTACACATAGCATACGACCTCAAATATAGAAGTGTGCCAGAGAATCTTACTAAATCAACAAAAAATAATGAAGAATTGAAAGAACTGAGAGCTGCGGAAAAAAGCAGAATCCAAGAAGAATTTAAAGTTCATATGGGATTAAACATCGACAAACCACTTTCAAGTTGCGGTAGTACAAATGACGGTAATACGGCGAGAAGGTTTTTTCGTGATTTTGAAATTACTTCAAAAATAACTGGAATCGACAAGGAGTTGCTTCGAAGAGTTAACACTATTTTAATGGCACTGAATAGTAAACATAAAATTAATGGAAATCGATTTGGGGAATATACATCTGAAATTTCTAAATTACTTGTATCTCTGTATCCATGGAGGGAACTAACACCAACAGTACACAAAGTATTGTGTCATGGTCAAATAATAATTGAATCGAATATTCTTCCACTTGGAGAGTTAACAGAAGAAGCCCAGGAAGCGAGGAATCGAGATTTTAAGCATGTTCAACTATTCAGCTCAAGAAAATGCTCCAGGCAATCACAGAATGAAGATATTTTTAATAGTTTACTTCTATCTTCTGATCCTGTTCTTTCAACTATGCGAAAAAGATGGATTTGTTATGAAACTCTATCATCTCAAAACAAGGAAGATTTAAAGGACTTATATTACCTTCTGGATATGTATACCGATATGACAGATTATTTTATAGAAAATAAGTAGTGTTAGGAATTAACTATATAAGTAGGTTGTAAGAATTAATTGTATTATGTTTAAGATAAACATTTCAAATAAAAAAAGCTATTATACTAACTGATGATATTGTATTAAATTGTGTTTTATATTTCGGTGGGCGGGAAAGGTGGTTTGTGTGGGGTGATACACAATATTTTGCTATTTATATTAAATATACAAAAACTTGATTTTGACCCCGGTTTTTAGAGGGTTAATGATTTTTAATTTCGGAAATTTTATCAGAAATAATTTTTCATGGACTCGGAAATAATAATCGCAATTTAATTGATTAAAATTAAGCAACAATTGGTAATAATATAATTTTTACTTAATTATTGGCAAAAATTGCCTTTTTTTATATTCTTTATAATATCCAGCATAGAAAACTTTAATTTTTAATAATCCATTTAACAAATTTTTTTAAAGTTTGAAAATGGAGTTTTGGAGATGCTGTTAAAATAATGGCCCTTTTTTGACCACAGACAAAACCGAGTAAGTGTTATCCAATTTGAACAAAAATTCGTACTAGCACATTTATGAACCTTATAAAGATATTTTTTTGTAAAATTTTTCAAAACTAACAAAAATTTTCTTATATTTACTTTTATATGTCTTTAGACATTACGATTTTGCTATAAAATGGTGCAATAATTAATACTTAAAGCCTCATTTTGTGAAAAAACTCCAAAAAGTGCCATTTTTCTCATATAAACGCATTTACAAACTTTGGCGGCGATGCGCGGGCTCTTACCCTCAAAATAATTGAATAATATTTTACAGTCTTCCATTTGACGTTAAAATACAACACAATTTCACTATTAGATGTTGATCCGAGCGAAAAGCCTATTTTCGACCCACCCTAATATACATACATACATACAATAACAAAATCTCACTAAAAATCATCAAAATGCTTAAATTTAAATCAATTTTTATTTAAAGAAAATATCTAAATTTATAAGTATAGTACTTTATAATTTTATAAATTTTAAATTAATTAACAATTTCTATTAGCAATAATTATCAATTACTTTATTTACTTTTGTCAACATTAAACACAAAAACATACAATATACTAAAACAAATTGCATACAATAACAAAGTCTTACTGAACAAACAACCCATCAAGTTTTATTGTTCAGTTGGCTTGATTTGTACTAACCAGTCAAACTATCAGTTTTTTTACGTCCCTTAGAAAACGAAACCAAGAACTAAGCAATACGTAAGCAGCACACGCAAATCTGTTTTTACTGTTCAGTCGTTGTGTTCAGTTCGGCTGAGTTGAAAAACTTAACATGGCCGCTACTTGTGTGTTTGGCTGCTGAAGAAAAACAAAACCACTTGCAAGTTATTGCAGCAGTGCGTTGACACAGTTGACTGACTTCAGTTAGCTTGTGAGGGTTCGGCATTTAAAAAAATAAAACTAAAAACTAAATATTAAACCCTGGTTTTAATCTCATCTTTAATAAATTCACTTTCCAAATTGTAAATATTTCTTATAAAAATCTCATAACTTTTACTATTTTTTAATTTACTTAAAAAAATTATATTTTAAAACTCACACAACAAAATTTTTAGCGAGAACTTTCTTAAACAACTTATTAAAGTCAACTAAAATAAAATCAAATAACTTAACAAGTTAGAGTGCTATATTCGGCTACGCCGAATCTTAAATACCCTCCACCAGCAAGTTACTTTTTATTAAAACCCATTTAATTATATAATTTTTAGATAACTTGACAAAATATTTGTTTCTGTATTGAGGATACTAACATTTATGCATATGTCGAACTAATTTTGATTAGGTCCATTTTAAGAGAATGATTTATCTATACACAGAACACAATCATGTCGAATTTTATCCGGATATAATCATTTAATAACGAATTAAGTGATGTTAAGTGATTTTCAGAAGTTAACCTTTTATGGGAGTTAAGACAACTTATGGACCGATCTGGAAAAATTTCCGTAGAGTGATTTATATATACAAAGTACACATTTATGTCGAATTTTATCCCGATAACTTTGATTATCAATATGCATTTAAGCGATTTTCAGAAATGGTCCAATTAAGGACCGATAAGAAAAAATTTCGTATAATTATTTATATAAAAAAAATCAAGTCGAATTTTACTCCAATAGATTAATGAAATATGTGCGTTTAGGTGATTTTCGGAATTGGACTTTATATAGGAGGTATAACCAATTACGGGCCTATCCGGTAATATACATATATGTACACGAAACATATTTGTGTCGAATTTTATCAAAATGTCTTTATTTGACAATGAAATATGTGCGTTTAAGTGATTTTTTGAAGTGGACCTTATGTAGGAGCTATTTAAAAATATGGACCGATCCGGAAAGAATTTGGTAGAAATATTTATATGCTCACAAAACATATTCAAGTCGTACTTTATCCCGATAGCTTTATTATTCAAAGAAAAATATGAGTCTAAGTGATTTTCGTAAGTGGACCTTATACGGGAGCCTATCCGGAAAACATATTTGTGTCGATTTTTATCAAGATAACTTTATTTGACAATGAAATATGTATGTTTAAGTGATTTTAGGAAGTGGGCCTTATATGGAAGCTATGACCAATAATGGACCGATCCGGGAAAAAAGTGGTAGAATGATTTATATGTACACAAAACATATCCAAGTCGAATTTTATCCCTATAGCTTTAGAATTCAATGAAATATATGCGTTAAAGTGATTTTCGGAAGTGGACCTTATATATGAGCTATCCGGAAAAATTTCGTAGAGTGATTCATATTTAGACAAAACATTTGTGTCGAATTTTATCAAGATAGCTTTATTTGGCAATGAAATATGTGCTTTTAAGTGATTTTCGGAAGTGGGCTTTATATAGGAGCTATGACCAACAGTGGACCGATCTGTAAAACATTTGGTAGAATGATTTGTATGTATACAAAACATATTCAAGTTGAATTTTATCTCTATAGCTTGGGAATTCAATGAAATATATGCGTTTAAGTGATTTTCGGCAGTGGACCTTATATGAGAGCTATGACCAATTGTGGGCCTATACGGAAAAAATTTCATAGAGTGATTCATATTTAGACAAAACATATTTATGTCGAATTTTATTTAGATAGCTTTATTTGACAATGAAATGTGTGCTTTTAAGTGATTTTCGGAAGTGGGCCTTATATTGGAGCTATGACCTATAATGGACCGATCCGTAGAATGATTTGTATGTACACAAAACATATTTACCTCGAATTTTATCACAATAGCTTTATTTGTCAATGAATTATGTGCGTTTATGTGATTTTCGGCAGTGGACCTTATATGAGAGCTATGACCAATTGTGGACCGACTGAGATCTACGTTAGTAGTATGATTTCTGCTCATATAATATTTGTATGTACAAAATTTTGTGTTGATACCGATATATTTTAGGGAGTTATTAATGATAAACTAATTTCTGGGAATATATACCTTTGTATGGGGGCTATGTAAAATTTTGGATCAGTTATTTTGATTTTCAACACAATTAATCCCTGGGTAATAAAAAATAATGTGTGACAAATTTCATCGAATTATCTTTTGTAGTTTCTGAGAAAACGACTTAAGAGGTAGTCTGAAATTTTTACTCATAACTTTAACGTTGTGAACCGATTTTAATGATTTTCAACACCAAATTGCTTAGGATAACAATAAATATATTTGGTGAACGACCCAGAATTTGATAAGGACCCGGAATATATATACTTTGTTGGGTCTCAGATAAATATTTCTTGGTGTTACACACGGAATGACAAACTTATATATACCCTCTATCACCACTGATGATGGTGGAGGGTATAACAATATACACAAGGCAATGAAACACACAGGCATCCAAACATACCACAGTGGGGCAGAATGGAAATTTTTTGGAAATAAATCTGGCATTTCTAAACGGCTGATCCGATCGGGATAAAATTTGGCGTGAGCGTAGCCAAGGAGTATTCGAGTTTAAGTTTTGAAGATGAACCCTGCAGATGCCCCAGAGACGGCGCTGTGGCGGCTCAAAGTAGGGTACCTACGACATGTAAATTTTTAAACTCGTGCCATTTTTTTGTTTTTCACCCAAATACAAAGATTTTTATATTTTGTGAAAGCGCTCGACGAGATCTACTTATCTCTTATAATATCCGAGTTATAGACATTTAAAAATTTAGTGATACAAAATTTACCATACCTTGGTCCGCCTTTTTTTGAATACCGGGCGTAATTTTGGACCAAATGGACTCAATTTTTCTTGTTAGTTAGACAACAATTTCCAATAATATACAAAAAATTTCAGATCAATATCATTTACTGATCCAAAAATATACGTTTTTTAATTTAGAATTCAAAAAATTTTAGATTTTTGGCGTTTTTTTTGCCAAAAATGTGTCTTAACTCTTTATTAATAAAATAAAATTTTCTTTAAGAACATATAACAATTTTATAATTTTTTAAAAGGTATCTTTACGCAGAACGCTTTGGCGTAAAAAACTTGTCCTATTTTTTGAAAATGTTGCCACTGCGTCCTTCCGAATGTGACCTATTTTTATCAAACTTCAACTTTGGGCGACATGTTCTAAAATCCCAAAGCTGGGATCAGAAAACTGAAAGCACTTTTGGAAACCTCAATATGTTTTCTATTTACTCCAAAAGTATTTTCCCAGCACTGAAAGAAATGTGGACCCTATGGGCAAAAAAGTAAAAAAATCCCATTTTTGGGATTTTCATTCCTATTTTGGGAATTGCGGGATGCCCTTTGACCTTTTCAATTTTTTTTTGCATTTTCTTATTTTAAATGACAAATTTAACAAGCGTTGAAAATTTCATTGAGTTTTGTTCATAAATAAAGATTTTGTTATATATTACATATTTGTTTAATTTCTAAAACTATGATTTATATCAAAATTTTAATAGGATCGCAGATAGCTACAACAATTTAGTCCATATTTATCCCTTAATATCATTTTCATCTTTTTCATATTTTAGTATTAAGTATGACAGAACATATTTAAATCTTATATTTACCTATTTTCTATTTGTTTGCTTATCCTTATAATTGAAAGGTCCTATTATGCTTAAATTTTAAAAAATTTATAACTATTTTTTACCTAAATTTTTTCGACAGATCATTTCGTTCTGTTTCGTTTATGATCATATACAGGTAATGATAATTTCGATTCATTCACTAATAAGAAATATCAATGACTGAATTACAGGTTATAGTAATATAGTTCTTAATGTTAATAGGTAGACAATTTGTAATTTTTTACTTTGAAATACCTGTATCGGAAATGACAAGAATTGGTATATAAGAAAACTTCTTAGATTTTAAGTACCATATTTAATAAATCTACAATGAAGATTACATTAAACGAAGAGTTGTGTTCCGTTTTATGGAGTGTATCTTCAAAAGGGCCAGAAAGAATTGAAGACATTTCAAATTATATAAAAACTACATATAGTAGAAAAGTAGACAAAACAGGCATATCAAAAATTGAAAACTTTTTAAAACTTTTTGATGTAAAAAGTAAGTCTGTGGATGGAAATCAAAAGAAATTTCTATTAAAATTTTGTAGTTGGATGGAAACTACTACGGAAATCTCAACTTTCAACACATCAACAGGAGCGCCTTGCAAGTCATACGAAGACTTATGTTCAAGGTCAAAAAAAAAGAGGGTCACACAAAAACTTTTTTCAATCTCAAATGAGGAAATTGCTGATACATTTAACGAAATGCTGAAAAAGGAAAACCAACCTATGGATGTCGTACATATTGCAACTATTCTTCCTAATGCATCACCAAAACGACTTAAGCGAATTGTGGAAAGTATACCAACTCCAACATCACAATCAAATTTTACTGAAGAGGAAGCAATAGCGCTTATGTTGGAACTGGGTCTCAGTCGAAATAAGTACCAAATATTAAGGAAAGCTCTGCATGAAAAAGGACACAATATATTACCACCATAGAAGGCGATCTAGGAAAAAAAACAAACTATCCTACCATCACCTATTGCTGTTAATGATGTGGAAGCTTGTATTGATATATCATCTTTGCTCGAAAACACAGGATCAAGAATTGTGTCAGACTTTTCAGAAGACCAACTAAGGAAAATTCATAACTGTGATGTTGTCTTAATATGTAGGTGGGGATGTGACGGTTTATCAGCACTTCCAGAATACAAACAAGCTTGTGGAAATCGGACATTAGCAGACTACAAAAGTGTATTTATGTCATCATTAGTGCCATTACGAATTCGTTCATATTCCCTTAATCCATCATCATCAAGCAAACCTCAATATCGGAAATTCATTTGAAGATATATATATCAATACAACTCCGGGTTCAAAAAATTTTTGTAGACCCATTGGATTTGAACATATAATGGAGTCAAAGAAAACAACAAAAGATTTAGTGGAATATTTAAAAGATGAAATAAATGCACTGGAGCCCATTTGCATAAAAATAAAGGAATTCTCTATTAACGTATCATATCAGCTAAGCTTAACAATGATTGATGGAAAGGTCAGCAATGCCATAACAGAAACTTCTTCCTTCTGGAGATGCTCAATATGTAATGAGAAAAAGTCGCAATTCTCAAATATAACAAAAGCAGAAGTATTAATGAAGAAGACCTGTCTTTCGAAATTTCACCACTTCATGCCAGAATACGATTTTTGGATTACTTTTTACACATAGCATACGACCTCAAATATAGAAGTGTGCCAGAGAATCTTACTAAATCAACAAAAAATAATGAAGAATTGAAAGAACTGAGAGCTGCGGAAAAAAGCAGAATCCAAGAAGAATTTAAAGTTCATATGGGATTAAACATCGACAAACCACTTTCAAGTTGCGGTAGTACAAATGACGGTAATACGGCGAGAAGGTTTTTTCGTGATTTTGAAATTACTTCAAAAATAACTGGAATCGACAAGGAGTTGCTTCGAAGAGTTAACACTATTTTAATGACACTGAATAGTAAACATAAAATTAATGGAAATCGATTTGGGGAATATACATCTGAAATTTCTAAATTACTTGTATCTCTGTATCCATGGAGGGAACTAACACCAACAGTACACAAAGTATTGTGTCATGGTCAAATAATAATTGAATCGAATATTCTTCCACTTGGAGAGTTAACAGAAGAAGCCCAGGAAGCGAGGAATCGAGATTTTAAGCATGTTCAACTATTCAGCTCAAGAAAATGCTCCAGGCAATCACAGAATGAAGATAATTTTAATAGTTTACTTCTATCTTCTGATCCTGTTCTTTCAACTATGCGAAAAAGATGGATTTGTTATGAAACTCTATCATCTCAAAACAAGGAAGATTTAAAGGACTTATATTACCTTCTGGATATGTATACCGATATGACAGATTATTTTATAGAAAATAAGTAGTGTTAGGAATTAACTATATAAGTAGGTTGTAAGAATTAATTGTATTATGTTTAAGATAAACATTTCAAATAAAAAAAGCTATTATACTACTGATGATATTGTATTAAATTGTGTTTATATTTCGGTGGGCGGGAAAGGTGGTTTGTGTGGGGTGATTTAGGTGTTGTTGTGCGTGGCTCATAATAAAATTATAACTTTTTATTGTATATACAATGTTATAGTCTTTAATAAAATAATTAACTAAATAATTTTAAAAGAATTAATTGTATTATGTTTAAGATAAACATTTCAAATAAAAAAGCTATTATACTAACTGATGATATTGTATTAAATTGTGTTTTATATTTCGGTGGGCGGGAAAGGTGGTTTGTGTGGGGTGATACACAATATTTTGCTATTTATATTAAATATACAAAAACTTGATTTTGACCCCGGTTTTTAGAGGGTTAATGATTTTTAATTTCGGAAATTTTATCAGAAATAATTTTTCATGGACTCGGAAATAATAATCGCAATTTAATTGATTAAAATTAAGCAACAATTGGTAATAATATAATTTTTACTTAATTATTGGCAAAAATTGCCTTTTTTTATATTCTTTATAATATCCAGCATAGAAAACTTTAATTTTTAATAATCCATTTAACAAAATTTTTTAAAGTTTGAAAATGGAGTTTTGGAGATGCTGTAAAATAATGGCCCTTTTTGACCACAGACAAAACCGAGTAAGTGTTATCCAATTTGAACAAAAATTCGTACTAGCACATTTATGAACCTTATAAAGATATTTTTTGTAAAATTTTTCAAAACTAACAAAAATTTTCTTATATTTACTTTATATGTCTTTAGACATTACGATTTTGCTATAAAATGGTGCAATAATTAATACTTAAAGCCTCATTTTGTGAAAAAAACTCCAAAAAGTGCCATTTTTCTCATATAACGCATTTACAAACTTTGGCGGCGATGCGCGGGCTCTTACCCTCAAAATAATTGAATAATATTTTACAGTCTTCCATTTGACGTTAAAATACAACACAATTTCACTATTAGATGTTGATCCGAGCGAAAAGCCTATTTTCGACCCACCCTAATATACATACATACATACAATAACAAATCTCACTAAAAATCATCAAAATGCTTAAATTTAAATCAATTTTTATTTAAAGAAAATATCTAAATTTATAAGTATAGTACTTTATAATTTTATAAATTTAAATTAATTAACAATTTCTATTAGCAATAATTATCAATTACTTTATTTACTTTTGTCAACATTAAACACAAAAAACATACAATATACTAAAACAAATTGCATACAATAACAAAGTCTTACTGAACAAACAACCATCAAGTTTTATTGTTCAGTTGGCTTGATTTGTACTAACCAGTCAAACTATCAGTTTTTTTTACGTCCCTTAGAAAACGAAACCAAGAACTAAGCAATACGGTAAGCAGCACACGCAAATCTGTTTTTACTGTTCAGTCGTTGTGTTCAGTTCGGCTGAGTTGAAAAACTTAACATGGCCGCTACTTGTGTGTTTGGCTGCTGAAGAAAAACAAAACCACTTGCAAGTTATTGCAGCAGTGCGTTGACACAGTTGACTGACTTCAGTTAGCTTGTGAGGGTTCGGCATTTAAAAAAATAAAACTAAAAACTAAATATTAACCCTGGTTTTAATCTCATCTTAATAAATTCACTTTCCAAATTGTAAATATTTCTTATAAAAATCTCATAACTTTTACTATTTTTTAATTTACTTAAAAAAATTATATTTTAAAACTCACACAACAAAATTTTTAGCGAGAAACTTTCTTAAACAACTTATTAAAGTCAACTAAAAATAAAATCAAATAACTTAACAAGTTAGAGTGCTATATTCGGCTACGCCGAATCTTAAATACCCTCCACCAGCAAGTTACTTTTTATTAAAAAAACCCATTTAATTATAATAATTTTTAGATAACTTGACAAAATATTTGTTTCTGTATTGAGGATACTAACATTTATGCATATGTCGAACTAATTTGATTAGTCCATTTTAAGAGAATGATTTATCTATACACAGAACCACAATCATGTCGAATTTTATCCGGATATAATCATTTAATAACGAATTAAGTGATGTTAAGTGATTTTCAGAAGTTAACCTTTTATGGGAGTTAAGACAACTTATGGACCGATCTGGAAAAATTTCCGTAGAGTGATTTATATACAAAGTACACATTTATGTCGAATTTTATCCCGATAACTTTGATTATCAATATGCATTTAAGCGATTTTCAGAAATGGTCCAATTAAGGACCGATAAGAAAAAATTTCGTATAATTATTTATATAAAAAAAATCAAGTCGAATTTTACTCCAATAGATTAATGAAATATGTGCGTTTAGGTGATTTTCGGAATTGGACTTTATATAGGAGGTATAACCAATTACGGGCCTATCCGGTAATATACATATATGTACACGAAACATATTTGTGTCGAATTTTATCAAAATGTCTTTATTTGACAATGAAATATGTGCGTTTAAGTGATTTTTTGAAGTGGACCTTATGTAGGAGCTATTTAAAAATATGGACCGATCCGGAAAGAATTTGGTAGAAATATTTATATGCTCACAAAACATATTCAAGTCGTACTTTATCCCGATAGCTTTATTATTCAAAGAAAATATGAGTCTAAGTGATTTTCGTAAGTGGACCTTATACGGGAGCCTATCCGGAAAACATATTTGTGTCGATTTTTATCAAGATAACTTTATTTGACAATGAAATATGTATGTTTAAGTGATTTTAGGAAGTGGGCCTTATATGGAAGCTATGACCAATAATGGACCGATCCGGGAAAAAAGTGGTAGAATGATTTATATGTACACAAAACATATCCAAGTCGAATTTTATCCCTATAGCTTTAGAATTCAATGAAATATATGCGTTAAAGTGATTTTCGGAAGTGGACCTTATATATGAGCTATCCGGAAAAATTTCGTAGAGTGATTCATATTTAGACAAAACATTTGTGTCGAATTTTATCAAGATAGCTTTATTTGGCAATGAAATATGTGCTTTTAAGTGATTTTCGGAAGTGGGCTTTATATAGGAGCTATGACCAACAGTGGACCGATCTGTAAAACATTTGGTAGAATGATTTGTATGTATACAAAACATATTCAAGTTGAATTTTATCTCTATAGCTTGGGAATTCAATGAAATATATGCGTTTAAGTGATTTTCGGCAGTGGACCTTATATGAGAGCTATGACCAATTGTGGGCCTATACGGAAAAAATTTCATAGAGTGATTCATATTTAGACAAAACATATTTATGTCGAATTTTATTTAGATAGCTTTATTTGACAATGAAATGTGTGCTTTTAAGTGATTTTCGGAAGTGGGCCTTATATTGGAGCTATGACCTATAATGGACCGATCCGTAGAATGATTTGTATGTACACAAAACATATTTACCTCGAATTTTATCACAATAGCTTTATTTGTCAATGAATTATGTGCGTTTATGTGATTTTCGGCAGTGGACCTTATATGAGAGCTATGACCAATTGTGGACCGACTGAGATCTACGTTAGTAGTATGATTTCTGCTCATATTATTTGTATGTACAAAATTTTGTGTTGATACCGATATATTTTAGGGAGTTATTAATGATAAACTAATTTCTGGGAATATATACCTTTGTATGGGGGCTATGTAAAATTTTGGATCAGTTATTTGATTTTCAACACAATTAATCCCTGGGTAATAAAAAAATAATGTGTGACAAATTTCATCGAATTATCTTTTGTAGTTTCTGAGAAAACGACTTAAGAGGTAGTCTGAAATTTTTACTCATAACTTTTAACGTTGTGAACCGATTTTAATGATTTTCAACACCAAATTGCTTAGGATAACAATAAATATTTGGTGAACGACCCAGAATTTGATAAGGACCCGGAATATATATACTTTGTTGGGTCTCAGATAAATATTTCTTGGTGTTACACACGGAATGACAAACTTATATATACCCTCTATCACCACTGATGATGGTGGAGGGTATAACAATATACACAAGGCAATGAAACACACAGGCATCCAAACATACCACAGTGGGGCAGAATGGAAATTTTTTGGAAATAAATCTGGCATTTCTAAACGGCTGATCCGATCGGGATAAAATTTGGCGTGAGCGTAGCCAAGGAGTATTCGAGTTTAAGTTTTGAAGATGAACCCTGCAGATGCCCCAGAGACGGCGCTGTGGCGGCTCAAAGTAGGGTACCTACGACATGTAAAATTTTTAAACTCGTGCCATTTTTTGTTTTTCACCCAAATACAAAGATTTTTATATTTTGTGAAAGCGCTCGACGAGATCTACTTATCTCTTATAATATCCGAGTTATAGACATTTAAAAATTTAGTGATACAAAATTTACCATACCTTGGTCCGCCTTTTTTTGAATACCGGGCGTAATTTTGGACCAAATGGACTCAATTTTTTCTTGTTAGTTAGACAACAATTTCCAATAATATACAAAAAATTTCATCAATCATATCATTTACTGATCCAAAAATATACGTTTTTTAATTTAGAAATTCAAAAAATTTTAGATTTTTGGCGTTTTTTTGCCAAAAATGTGTCTTAACTCTTTTATTAATAAAATAAAATTTTCTTTAAGAACATATAACAATTTTATAATTTTTTAAAAGGTATCTTTACGCAGAACGCTTTGGCGTAAAAAACTTGTCCTATTTTTTGAAAATGTTGCCACTGCGTCCTTCCGAATGTGACCTATTTTTTATCAAAACTTCAACTTTGGGCGACATGTTCTAAAATCCCAAAGCTGGGATCAGAAAACTGAAAGCACTTTTGGAAACCTCAATATGTTTTCTATTTACTCCAAAAGTATTTTCCCAGCACTGAAAGAAATGTGGACCCTATGGGCAAAAAAGTAAAAAATCCCATTTTTGGGATTTTCATTCCTATTTTTGGGAATTGCGGGATGCCCTTTGACCTTTTCAATTTTTTTTTGCATTTTCTTATTTTAAATGACAAATTTAACAAGCGTTGAAAATTTCATTGAGTTTTTGTTCATAAATAAAGATTTTGTTATATATTACATATTTGTTTAATTTCTAAAACTATGATTTATATCAAAATTTTAATAGGATCGCAGATAGCTACAACAATTTAGTCCATATTTATCCCTTAATATCATTTTCATCTTTTCATATTTTAGTATTAAGTATGACAGAACATATTTAAATCTTATATTTACCTATTTTTTTTGCATTTTCTTATTTTAAATGACAAATTTAACAAGCGTTGCCTATTATGCTTAAATTTTCAAAAATTTATAACTATTTTTACCTAAATTTTTTCGACAGATCATTTCGTTCTGTTTCGTTTATGATCATGTAGGTAAAAATATACAGGTAATGATAATTTCGATTCATTCATGTTATATAATAGTCCTAAATGTTAATAGGTAGACAATTTGTAATTTTTTACTTTGAATACCTGTATCGGAAATGACAAGAATTGGTATATAAGTAAACTTCTTAGATTTTAAGTACCATATTTAATAAATCTACAATGAAGATTACATTAAACGAAGAGTTGTGTTCCGTTTTATGGAGTGTATCTTCAAAAGGGCCAGAAAGAATTGAAGACATTTCAAATTATATAAAAAACATATAGTAGAAAAGTAGACAAAACAGGCATATCAAAAATTGAAAACTTTTTGATGTAAAAAGTAAGTCTGTGGATGGAAATCAAAAGAAATTTCGATTAAAATTTTGTAGTTGGATGGAAACTACTACGGAAATCTCAACTTACAACACATCAACAGGAGCGCCTTGCAAGTCATACGAAGACTTATGTTCAAGGTCAAAAAAAAAAGGGTCACACAAAAACTTTTTTCAATCTCAAATGAGGAAATTGCTGATACATTTAACGAAATGCTGAAAAAGGAAAACCAACCTATGGATGTCGTACATATTGCAACTATTCTTCCTAATGCATCACCAAAACGACTTAAGCGAATTGTGGAAAGTATACCAACTCCAACATCACAATCAAATTTTACTGAAGAGGAAGCAATAGCGCTTATGTTGGAACTGGGTCTCAGTCGAAATAAGTACCAAATATTAAGGAAAGCTCTGCATGAAAAAGGACACAATATATTACCATCATACAAGGCGATCCAGGAAAAAAAACAAACTATCCTACCATCACCTATTGCTGTTAATGATGTGGAAGCTTGTATTGATATATCATCTTTGCTCGAAAACACAGCATCAAGAATTGTGTCAGACTTTTCAGAAGACCAACTAAGGAAAATTCATAACTGTGATGTTGTCTTAATGTAAGTGGGGATGTGACGGTTTATCAGCACTTCCAGAATACAAACAAGCTTGTGGAAGTCGGACATTAGCAGACTACAAAAGTGTATTTATGTCATCATTAGTGCCATTACGAATTCGTTCATATTCCCTTAATCCATCATCGTCAAGCATCGGAAATTCATTTGAAGATATATATCAATACAACTCCGGGTTCAAAAAATTTTTGTAGACCCATTGGATTTGAACATATAAAGGAGTCAAAGAAAACAACAAAGATTTAGTGGAATATTTAAAAGATGAAATAAATGCACTGGAGCCCATTTGCATAAAAATAAAGGAATTCTCTATTAACGTATCATATCAGCTAAGCTTAACAATGATTGATGGAAAGGTCAGCAATGCCATAACAGAAACTTCTTCCTTCTGGAGATGCTCAATATGTAATGAGAAAAAGTCGCAATTCTCAAATATAAACAAAAGCAGAAGTATTAATGAAGAAGACCTGTCTTTCGGAATTTCACCACTTCATGCCAGAATACGATTTTTGGATTACTTTTTACACATAGCATACGACCTCAAATATAGAAGTGTGCCAGAGAATCTTACTAAATCAACAAAAAATAATGAAGAATTGAAAGAACTGAGAGCTGCGGAAAAAAGCAGAATCCAAGAAGAATTTAAAGTTCAGATGGGATTAAACATCGACAAACCACTTCCAAGTTGCGGTAGTACAAATGACGGTAATACGGCGAGAAGGTTTTTTCGTGATTTTGAAATTACTTCAAAAATAACTGGAATCGACAAGGAGTTGCTTCGAAGAGTTAACACTATTTTAATGGCACTGAATAGTAAACATAAAATTAATGGAAATCGATTTGGGGAAATACATCTGAAATTTCTAAATTACTTGTATCTCTGTATCCATGGAGGGAACTAACACCAACAGTACACAAAGTATTGTGTCATGGTCAAATAATAATTGAATCGAATATTCTTCCACTTGGAGAGTTAACAGAAGAAGCCCAGGAAGCGAGGAATCGAGATTTTAAGCATGTTCAACTATTCAGCTCAAGAAAATGCTCCAGGCAATCACAGAATGAAGATATTTTTAATAGTTTACTTCTATCTTCTGATCCTGTTCTTTCAACTATGCGAAAAAGATGGATTTGTTATGAAACTCTATCATCTCAAAACAAGGAAGATTTAAAGGACTTATATTACCTTCTGGATATGTATACCGATATGACAGATTATTTTATAGAAAATGTTAGGAATTAACTATATAAGTAGGTTGTAAGAATTAATTGTATTATGTTTAAGATAAACATTCAAATAAAAAAGCTATTATACTAACTGATGATATTGTATTAAATTGTGTTTTATATTTCGGTGGGCGGGAAAGGTGGTTTGTGTGGGGTGATTTAGGTGTTGTTGTGCGTGGCTCATAATAAAATTATAATTTTTATTGTATATACAATGTTATCTTTAATAAAATTAACTAAATAATTTTAAAAATTGTCCAAATATTTTATTCAACACCAAATGTATGTTCTGTCATACTTAATACTAAAATATGAAAAAGATGAAATTAAAGGACACAGGTTTAAATGAACATATTTTTGAATGTAATTGAGATATTGGCTTGAAATTTTTTGTAAAGGGTCGAGAATTTCCATATCTAACTAAAAAATGATATAAGGGATAAATATGGACTAAATTGTTGTAGCTATCTGCGACCTATTAAAATTTTGATATAAATCATAGTTTTAGAAATTAAACAAATATGTAATATATGACAAAATCTTTATTTATGAACAAAACTCAATGAAATTTTCAACGCTTGTTAAATTTGTCATTTCAAATAAGAAAATGCAAAAAAAAATTGAAAAGGTCAAAGGGCATCCCGCAATTCCCAAAAATAGGAATGAAAATCCCAAAAATGGGATTTTTTACTTTTTTGCCCATAGGGTCCACATTTCTTTCAGGGCTGGGAAAATACTTTTGGAGTAAATAGAAAACATATTGAGGTTTCCAAAACTGCTTTCAGTTTTCTGATCCCAGCTTTGGGATTTTAGAACATGTCGCCCAAAGTTGAAGTTTTGATAAAAAATAGGTCATATTCGGAAGGACGCAGTGGCAACATTTTCAAAAAATAGGACAAGTTTTTTACGCCAAAGCGTTCTGCGTAAAGATACCTTTTAGAAAACTATAAAATTGTTATATGTTCTTAAAGAAAATTTTATTTTATTAATAAAAGAGTTAAGACACATTTTTGGCAAAAAAACGCCAAAAATCTAAAATTTTTTGAATTTTTAAATTAAAAAACGTATATTTTTGGATCTGTAAATGATATTGATCTGAAATTTTTTGTATATTATTGGAAATTTTGTTGTCTAACTAACAAGAAAAAATTGAGTCCATTTGGTCCAAAATTACGCCCGGTATTCAAAAAAAGGCGGACCAAGGTATGGTAAATTTTGTATCACTAAATTTTTAAATGCCTATAACTCGGATATTATAAGAGATAAGTAGTATGTTTTTTTCAAGATCTCGTCGAGCGCTTTCACAAAATATAAAAATCTTTGTATTTGGGTGAAAAACAAAAAAATGGCACGAGTTTAAAAATTTTACATGTCGTAGGTACCCTACTTTGAGCCGCCACAGCGCCGTCCCTGTGGCATCTGCAGGGTTCATCTTCAAAACTTAAACTCGAATACTCCTTGGCTACGCTCACGCCGTTTAGAAATGCCAGATTTATTTCCAAAAAATTTCCATTCTGCCCCACTGTGCATGGTGTATTTGTTTTACAAATACTTTGTGGTGTACTAGTGCACGTCTTTAATATGGACTCAAAAATCGTCCTTCCTGGTGTAATTAGAAGGACGATTTTTAGGAAACGGTTATAAGGGAATATCTAAATTTTTCGAAGAAAATTTTTGACACAATTATTGTTCCTATGCATCGCCAGTATCACGCAGCAATACAAAGTAAAGGATACCCAACTATATTATGAGTTACTGACAAGTTCTGACCGTTTTTGTTACGATAATACCAAAGTTTCCATTGTTTTGTCAGTAACAGAAAACCAAATACTTTAATCTTGTTTATTTTATTTATTTTTTTTAATGAATTATTTTCATAGATTTTTATTAATTTAAGTAAATAAGTATATAAAGTAAGTTTAAAATGCCTATAAATTAACAATAAAAACGAATTATTGTAAATTTCGACTTAAGAAAGATTCAATAAAGAATAAATAATAAAAACTATAACTTTATAGTTCAGTACATTTACTCTATTGATTCTAAAGTAATATTCAAAAAATCAAATTTTATAAAAACCTCAAACAAATTTATTTATTTTTATATGTAGTTAGGATATGGAACTAGTACCAAACTAGTATTTTACTAGTACCAAAATCACCGGTACTAGTTCCATCTTACCCAGTTTGTACTAGTGAATGCTGTTCTAGTATTAGTACTAGTGGCGTTAAGACAATTATCACTTCATTTCCTGCAGGGTTAGAGTACATATGGTACATATAGGCACTTTTTCCGATTTTGTGTGAAAATAGTACATTTTTCATGAAAATTAATGTCCAATTCGACCTCATGCATTTAAGGTTCAAATTCTATTATATAAGTATGTATATGAAATTTTAAATCTTCATTTAAATTAAAAAATTTTGCAACAAACATACAAAATGCATTTTATAATGTATTGTATCTTTTGGTATACGTATATCTACTTAAAAAGTTTAATATTATTTATTTATTCTTGATTTTTTATTTAAAATTGTATTTTAATATATCTCTTTTAGAACTCCGGTCGTATCAGCTATTTTATATCACGAAAAACGGGATTACGTGTAACTGATTTGGTGCAACCATTATTGCGTGTCGCAGACCCTAAAATTGCTAGTTTGAAGGGCCGAATTTTGCAAGGAAAATCCATGGGACGAACAGATGTTCAAGTTAAAAACTGTAAATGATTTAAAAAATATTCTTGTATTAAATGCATATTTTGTAGGTTTTGTCACCAATCACTGGACGAGTAATTGGAGCTAAAGAAATAAGGGTCGGCAGTGATAAAGTAAGCTTAGTAAAACTAATTGTACGTGTTGTGTCTGGACTGCAATTAACAATAACTCCAGATAATACCATAGAAAATGGATATATTGCAGAAACCGCTGTGACGCATAAACTTACAGCTCAATATCAAGAAGGACTGTTGGATATAGATCTAGAATTTTCCGACGGCTCCAAAACTCCATTAAGGTAAAAAATACATTTATTATTACTAATAACTGATTTACTATTCTACATGTCGCTCATTTACTACTACTAATCCAATATGCGTTTTTTGAACTGAGGGCTACAAAACATGCGTCATACTAAAGTATTTCATAAAGATTTATCAAATTTAAATTTTAAAATATGTCTATTTTTTCGGTGTGAGATTGATTTTTTGTTGTGAAAGTAAAAACCAAAAATCGTGTTTTCAAGAATATCAGATAATTAAAAACTAAATTTATTAAAAGTTATTTAAAAGAGTAAAATGTCGTTAAACATTCAAAACCACTATATCTGTAATATGCATAGACTAAAGACTAGTCAATATTCTGGACTATAGAGTGTTCTATAGTCTGGGCTACAGTCTAGTCTATAATCAGGACTTAGACTATTCTATAGGCTGGACTATAGCCTAATCTTTGGACTGACTATAGGTCAAATTGCTTTGACCAGCACTACAAAGATCAGTAAAACCATCACACGTTCTCTACAGACAACAGCAATAATGGAATTGTTGTGTAAGATTTTCAAACTCTTGCCATAAAATACTTTTTATCCACCTCAGACAATGTGAGAATTTGGAATGTTTTGGGTAATTTGAAACCTTAAGAAATCTGTATATTGAAATATGTGCTAAAATCTTTTAATAATTTTCAAAATTAGCTTCTAGTTAATTTGAATACGCCATGAATCTTATCTTTTTTATTTTAGTTTAAATATTCTGTTAATTGTTTAATATTATTCAATTAAACTAAAATTAACTTAAAATCCATCTAAAAAATTTTTTCAACCTAAAAATAAAAATTCAAATGAAACTTTAAAAAAAGGTTTTATTTTTCCGTCATGAAATAAAAATTATTCGAGGAGTTTTTATTTTTCCGTCAGAAAATAAACTCATTTTCAATAATAATGCCTTCCCAAGAAATTAAAAAAGCTGTGTTCAGTCACAACTGAAAAATTACCATTCGCCGTTTTTTATTCAGATGTTTTCAACGTCAGTACAAATCAACTATTTAATGGACTTGGTCCATTATAAAAACATTGTTTAATGTTTTGACTGGGAAAATAAAACTCCCCAAATGAGTTTTATTTTCTGATGGAAAAAATAAAACTCAAATAATTTTAATTTTATGACGGAAAAATAAACTCATTTTTTAACTGTTTCAATCAGACGTTTATTTTTCCGTTAAAAATAACTATTATTTGTGGAACTAAGATCGTTTTTTAAATCACCATACTATATTCTGAAAAAGCACTTCAATACGAGTATATTGGTATATAATATAAGTCTACGTTGATTCAATCAATTTTTTGATTTTTATTTTTTCTGGCAGAAATAAAAATCAATTTATTCTAATAAACATGTATGTATGTATTATGTATGTATGTATGTATGTATGTATGTATGTATGTATGTATGTATGTATGTATGTCTGTATGTATGTATGTATGTATTATGTATGTATGTATGTATGTATGTATGTATGTATGTATGTATGTATGTATGTGTATGTATGTATGTATTCTGTATGTATGTATGTATGTATGTTCTGTCTGTATGTCTGTATGTCTGTCTTGTTTGTGTCTGTTATTTATGTATGTCTGTCTGTCTGTCTGTCTGTCTGTCTGTCTGTCTGTCTGTCTGTCTGTCTGCTGTCTTTCTGTCTGTCTGTCTGTCTGTCTGTCGTCTGTCTGTCTGTCGTCTGTCTGTCTGTCGTCTGTCTGTCTGTCTGTCTGTCCGTCTGTCTGTCTGTCTGTCTGTCTGTCGGTCTGTCTGTCTGTCTGTCTGTCTTTGTCTGTCTGTCTGTCTGTCTGTCTGTCTGTTCTGTCTGTCTGTCTGTCTGTCTGTCTTCTGTCTGTCTGTCTGTCTGTCTGTCTGTCTTCTGTCTGCCTTCTCCCCGCCCCTCTCCCCCTGGTCTGTTTGCCTTTTTTTTTCCGCTCTTTTCTTGTCTTTGCTTTTTTTCTCTCCCCTTCCCCCTCTTCTTCTTTCCGCTCCCTGCCCTCTCGCGCTTTTTTTTTTTCCCTTTCCTCCTTGTTATTTCCTCCCTGCTCCTTTTTTTTTTTTAGCCTTGCCCCCCCCTATTACATATGAGTGTGTGGCAACCGATATCAAAGTTCTCTGGTGGATTGTAAATTTCCTATGGTGGGAAAATTTTTCATTTTGCTGTGCCAAACTATATCTTTTTTTTTGTGATAAATTTTGACAATTGTCACTTATTAATCCCGAAAAATTAACACTTCCAATAAAAGCAAAACTTTTTTATGTCCCTTATGAATTTTATTAATAAAATTTTTTAATATGAAATGGATTTTAAAATTATATTGTAAATTTTTCTGTTTTTCATTTATTTATTTTTCGATTTGTAAAATTTTTATTTTCTTTTGTCAGAACTTTATGTAGCCCAATGAGCTAGTACAATATTATGCACCTCATATGTATCAAAAATTTACTTTTACCAGTAAATTGCTATCGTTTAGCACACAGCCTATGTATAAGAAATTTAAAATTTATAAAGTATCACGATTTTTACGAAA